>NC_138941.1:7077620-7462620 GCF_965226115.1 Aulonocara stuartgranti
CTGTGGAGCCATTTGTGGGAGCATTTCAAGTTGCTATACATCAATACAACTGTTATAGCCCTAATTTTAATAATATGTATGCATTAAGTCCATAGTAACTACATAAACTGCAAAAAAAACCTCTGCTCATCCATCTCTGTGTGTATCAGGATACATTTGGTTCATAATACACAGAAAAATCAGAGTTATTACCTGTAATAAATGTGAAAGATTCCTGCAGTGATAACCAGGCAGGACTGAAACACATCCAAGCTGTCACCACGGTAACAGCACCGCCCATCCACAGGTGAGGGGAGGAGCAAAAAGAGGGACTTTGACCATTTTATACTAAAAACACTCAACTAATGTTTCTAATATGAAACAAATAAGCCCACATTAATGTGAGCGTTTATTAAATAATAATAATGATGATTTCCTCCTGATCTCATTTCCACAGCAGAGAAAACTGTGGTGTATATTGAGGTGGAGGGTGTGGTCTGTGGCTCAGGTGTAGAGTGAGGGTGGGGTGCACCACAGCAGCATGCTGGGACTGCTGAGGGTGGAGGAGGGAGTGATGATGACATCAGAGCTGCAGCACAGAGACCAGTGAACACACAGTCTGTTCATCTTTGCATAGATACAATATACAGCACAATATTGAATGACAGACACGCTGTGGGAGCTTCCACAGATACACTGACGTCAGCATCCAGAGTCCTCCTGCTGCTCCCCCCTCAGAGCCCCGTGATCAGCACCAACACATTCAGTTAGATGACAGAGTCCAGCTGCAGCTAGAATCAGCTCCCCTCTGTGAACAACAGCACAGCGTCAGTGTTTCACACTCAGTGAAAGGAGGAAACAGCAGAAGAACACCATGTGTGCTACGTTTCCCAGGACACACTACAAACTGCACAAATACAGAGCAGCACGTGGAAGGACCTGGAGCTGCATTTACAGAGCTGCAGACAGCGTGATGTCCTGTATGGACAGGTGGAAGGAACCAAGTCCTCAGCTGGAACACTCGTGTTTGTCCACAGACAGGAAACACAGCAGGAAACTTCCTCACAGAAGTGCAGCTCATGGATAACACACTTCCTGTCAGTCAGAATGAGGCTGCAGCCAAACACAGAAAGGTGTTTTTGTCCAGATGAGCCCAGAGAAGAAACACGAGTGTTCACAGACATCAGAAGCTCAGAGAGGTGAAACATGAGGTTGGAGTCCTCGTCAGCATCCAGAAGAGCTGCTGTGAAACCCTGAGTACTCATGACAGACTCTGATGGCACAAACACATCATGATTCAAACAGAAAGACAAACATGGAGCTCCTGATCCTCCTGCATGAGAACAAGCTGACATGAGCGCTGTGTCTGAGAGTGTCTCCCTGTCACAGTGACAATAACACAGCTGCTGCTCACAGTCATTAAACTGACCTGAGGTCAGCTGTGCTCCTTACATATGAACCATGTGACCTCACATCAGTGCTGTGGATGACTGTAGTCATAGAAGAGTAGAGCTGTAGCAGGTGGTGTGAGGAGGAGGTGGTGTATTCTAGTTAACGCAGTACTGAAACACTCCAGCAGAGGGCGCTGTTAAGTCCTTATTGTAACACAGTTACTGTGTGCAGTTAGACTTCATACATAATCTGCACTTATTTCCATCAGACATGCTGTCAGGAAATGATTGGTTTCTATTGATTCTACTTCCTGTTGACTCGTTTGATGACAGTGAAACAATCACAGCTGATTGTGTGATGATGTAAACTGTCACTGTTACATTCAGTGTGTGTGACATAATGTTAGTGCAGGCTGATAACAGCCTGGTTCTGTTAGAAACACATGAACGTGTCCATAGATCAGTGTGTGTTTAACATGAGAGCTTCAGCCCTGCTGATGTGTTAAATAAAGACATGCAGGAAAACTGATGAGACTCTGAAATAACTCTTTATATTTATAATGTAACTCTGCATCAAAAGAACAACAAAGGATCCCAGACAGGTTTCTGTGAACAAAGACCATTCTGATGTTTCTGTGTTTCTAACACTTTGACATTATTAGTAAACAGACTGCAGTGAGCAGCATTTATAAAGAGCTTCTATATAAAGATATGACAGCTGTTTGACAAGTTTATCACTCTGTGTTTGGACCTGATCAGTCCAGCTGTTTACTTGAAACATGTTCATTTACCTGTTCTGTTATATTCATGTTCTTGTCTCTGTTGAAAACACATTTTAATGTCCCTCAGATTTTTCTCCCAGATGAATAAATATAAAAATGACACAAACTGACTGCAGCTACTTTTTGTCCTTTCTGTCAAAAACCTTCATGTGACTCATGAGAGACACGTTTCAGCTGTTTGTGACAGATCAGAGGCCAACAAGTCATTTATAACACTTTCCATCATTGTTTAAAGTTCTCAGTGTTTCTGTGTTGCTGCGTATAGGATCTCCCAGCATCATCACTGTGCTGTCCAATCATTGTGTGCGAGGTTACCCTTATAGTGCGATGTGTGTTTGCACAAAGAGAAGCATGTGTGTCAAATATAAATAAGCACAGAACAGAAACAGCTGCTCGTTTCTTCTGTTTAGAGTCAAGTTAGTGTTTTGTGTCTTTGTTTGAGGCCTGATGTCGAGCAGAGGTGTGTGTAACTGCACTGGTCTGTTATATGTGTGAAGTGTGTGCTTCTCTTCAGCATCATCTTTGTCACTGCTGATTCCTTTGTGTCATCATGTGTTGAGAAGAGAGAACAGTTATAACGGAGGAGCAAAAGGAAGCCCTGAAATCTGCATCAACAAGGAAGTGTTGGCTCACCAGTGATCCCAGCAGAGCCACTGGTTTGGCTCCAGTTGTTCTAGATTCAATGATGTTGTTGCTACAGATACATGTCAGCATCTTTATTGTAGTAAAGTCTTGTAATGTGAAGATAGAAACAAGGCAGCAAACAGCTCCATGATCTGATCTTAATGATGTTGTTTTTATTCCTGTCTGTCAGAACTGGATTGGAAACTATCAAAGGTCTAAAAACAGCCTCGACCCTCCCACAGAGCAAACTTTACACACGTCATCTTTCAGCTACAATCTTTGTTGCAGGGATCTTCTGCCAAACAAGGCTGAGAGAAGATTTCTTACAGCTGTCATGTTGATGCTGTTTCAGTCTTTGGGCAAACACACTCATATATTAGGGCTGATATCAGGGCTGCACAAGTTCTTTGTGTTTGTGATCATGAATAACAGAAGTGTGGAAGGCAAACATGTTATTGTTGGATGAAACTTCATGAATCCTTTGTAGATTTGAGCTGTTGGAGCCTTTCTTTTCTCTTCAGGTGTACAGATGCTGAGGAGGCAGGTGAAGCAGGTGGAGCTGTTGTGATGCTGGCAGAGGGTGTGTCTTAGTAACTCTGTGAGGCAGAACTGGATCCAACATTGTGGATGTGTTGATGTTGGAGCCATTAAGAGTCTCTGGCCACACTGTAGGATTTCCCTTTGATCCACTGTGGGGGCATTTTGGAGTCTGTCAGTGAAACTCTTCATGTTTGTGTTTGACTCCAGTTTATAGAAACAGAGAAATGTGTCATGCTTTTGTTCGGCCTCCACAAATACACACATTTGTTCATTGGTTGGACTTTTTGGAAGGAGACACATTGAAAACCGTGTTAATAAGATCTTGTTGTTTCCTGTGGATCCGACACAGAGAGTGGACTTCAGACAGAAAGCGTGGAAGAGATTTTAGAGGCCGTGTGTGGCAACAGGAAGTTTCTGTGTGTTTGCTGATCTTACATGTGGAAAACAACACGTGATGTTTGTGAAGTTCTACAATGATCATTGTTCTCACAGCATTTTGAGTGGGAACAGTTCAAACTGGGAGTAGTGGGAGTTATTTACTGATTGAAACAAGCTGAATGTTTCTGTGACGATGAAGATCAGCAGCTCAGCTGATCAATGAACTGACATCTATCAGTCGTTTCATGAGATGAAGTCATCAGCAGACATTTGTTCTGACTGTGTGATGAATGTCAGAACGTCAGGGCTCTGCTTTAGTCACTGCTTGATGATCATTGGCTCATTGTTGAATCCAGGGGCCCAGTCTGACCTCTGACCTTTGCTGCAGGTCTTCTGTGTTATCTCCACTTTCATGTCTGATCTTCTGCTGTATCGTCCAAAATAAACATCTGGATCATTTCCAACACTTCAGCAGATCTTTAGTTTGGGCAGTGCAGCACAGAATAACACATATTGTACTATACTGCCCACTTCCTGATCTTATTGGATCTGTGTGTGAGGTTGGTGAAGGAAACACATGTTTACTGAGTGAGTCGCTGCCATTAGGAACTAGTTTTTATATCACAGCCTGGAAATCACACAGGACCATTTCTGCAAGTGAAAAGTCGTCATTGGAGGAAAATCATTGTGTAGTTTGTGCGACTGAAGAATTGTCCCAACTACATGTGCTGCTGACCCTTGACCTTTCCTTTAGGTGCACAGAGGAGTCTGTGGGAACATCCAGAACTGAGGCATCTTGTGTACAAACGTGTTCAGACCAGATGTCAAATGATGTCAGATGTCATCCGTGAATGGATGCAACTGTGGATCGTTCCAATAAAATGAGGCAGTTTTGTAAGTACAAGCCCACTACAACCCATCATCAACATTTTAAATTACATTATACATCTTCACTGATATAAAGCACCACTATTTTAACCTGATTCACTTTTTCCACCCTAACAGTTCATTCCTCAAATCAAACAAGATATTTGACCCTAAAAAAATGCATCAACAAATAATTTTGTAATAAAATATTTATTCTTCAACTTTTACAAGTGAAATCAAACAAGTGTGTTTAAGAGTGAAACCAGAGTGGAAGCTGCTCATATAGAGTCCAACCCAGGCTAAAGTAAGCTGAGTAGAGCAGCACCATCAAAGTGTCGGCTCTCTGAACACGGTGCAAGATCGCCATCTGCAGGACTAAACTAGTTTTTCTCGCCCTCCTCGTCAACATCAAGATGATGTCATCGTACAGCAACTGATTCCCTGTCCGTCTGGAACAAAGCATTTACATTAAAAAAGACATTTACAGAAAATACAAACACCAACAACACATCTCATCATCACATGATATTTTATTATTTATTATATTATATATTTTTATTGTACCATCAACATCAACAAATACCAGCATATTTTCTTTGAGATTGAGTAGAGTGGACCTTTCCCTTGGTTCACTTCCTGCTCGCAGCATCAGCTGACCTCTGACTTCCTGGTTAAGGTCTCTCAGCGTTGACTGGAATATCAAATCGGACTCACACCATGTTCTTGTAATGTGGTCATGTCTGTCAGCTGTTTGAAGAGCATCTCTGGCCTAAACACAATAGGAAGAACAACAACACGGCTAAAACAACAACAACACATTTCCATATTAGATGAAGGGCACCGTAACTGGAAATGGTAACATTCATCTGATGCTGCTTTGGATTTATCTTCTGTTTTAGACCAACTTTGATCACTTCGAGCCATCTTAAGTCCGTTTGTTCTTCTCACTCACTAACGTCTCGTATGATTTCAGATCCCTGCTGTTCCCCAGCTGCCCTGTAGGTGGCCTCAGTGTGTCTCACACCATTTACAGATGATTACAGGTCGTTTACAGTTCAAACAGGTCCAACATAAGAAATATGCAGAAAATATCCTGCTATAACAGTTTGGGTCAAAGTGCAGATGTTCCAGATGTTCTGAGTCTGTCTGTGTTTCATGTTAACATGTAGATGTTGGACCAAAGTGAAGCTTTTTGATGTGACAGCAGGAATGTGAAGTGTAACTCTGAGCTGTAGGAAATGAAACTAAACGGACTTTTTCTCCTTTATTTATAGGAAAGTGTAGGAGAGCAACAGATGAACAAGCGTTACTGTAACAGGAAACATCAGAGGACCTTTATGTTCATCATCATCACTGTTTCCTTGTTCTGTCACAAACACACAACACTTCCTGCTCTCTCTCTGATGGATCTGATTGGCTGTTTCATTCACAGGAGGTCAGGGCGTCACACAAACAGCTTTAACTGCACAACGACACACTTTAAATCATCTGCAGACAAACCTGTGTGTTTGATTTATGAAGAAATAATAAAGACGTGTGTGCAGCTGTCCATGAAGCAGCTTCTCACACAAACTCTGACACTTCAGCCACTTTAATTCCTGCAAAGCTGCGTAATAAAGAGCTGTGACTGCTATGAGCTGCTGATGATGACTGCATGAAGCTCTCAGCTGAAGCTTCTTTCATTTATTTTAATGTTAATGTCGCCTTTTTAAGTCTGTGTGAGGATTTTAATGACACACATTAAAGGAGCTTCTTTGATTAGAACCAAATTCATGTTGATTTTCAGCCTGAAATGATAAAAACTTTAATAATTCTGTTTATAATCATCAACCTGGAGACTAATGAAAGTATAATAGTGAAAGAAAGCCTTTATTATTTGAGTAATGCCTGAATCTGCTCAGAGACGGAGACAACACAGAGGTGTTGATGACAGTTTGACATTAACTGAATTAAAAACAAAGTGCTCTTATTGTGAAAATCTGCCTCCTACTTCTTTAAATCATTTTTATGTATTTTTTAACCTCACAGTGAAACATTGAGGCATTAATCTGACACAGTTTGATCAGCAGCTGTGTTTTCACTGACGTTTCACTTTGATTTGTTCAGACTGAGCAGAGAGGATCGGTTCTCTGTGTGCGCACTGCTGAGAAACACAAGCTCATTTCTGCTGTTTCATGAAAAGTGTTATGGAGGAACAAGAAGTTCAGCCTCTAAACTCTCAGCGTGAGGACTGAGTGAAGAGTTTCAGAGCAGAGAGTTTTGGCTCACAGCTTTTAGCGTCTACACAAAGAGACGATTACGCACTTGATCTGAGAACATCTCCACCTCCTACAAACAAACTCTCCTACGAGCAGCTGTCACAACCACAACAGGCAGAAGACTGGATTTCTTCAGGTCAGATTTCATGCAGTTTGCATAAATTGTGTGTCACAGACTTTGTAGTTCACATTTGTGTGACTCGTTTAAATCTTCTCCTCCTGAAAGTGAAACTCTTACAAACACATCAGGCCACAACCTGCTGCAGGTTAATGATTGATCTGAAGGCAGCTGACCTTTGAGCAGGAACTTGTGAGTCTTTTATTGTGTTTAGCACTGCCAAGTGCTGGCCTCTGCTTCCACCATCACATTTACACTGGTAGGTTCAGCACTGCTGCCTGCTTCAGACTGAATCCAGCAGCACAAAGACACAAGTTAATAAAATCAGCATCTATTCCTTTATCACTGCTTTGTTACAGAGGAGAACAACGCTCCAGTAACGCGTAATCCGATTATTTTTTTGAAGTAACGAGTAAAGTAAGCGATTACTATTGCAAAAACAGTAATTAGATTACCGTTACTTTCCCGTAGGAACGCTGCGTTACTGCGTTACTAAAACCGTGATTTTTTTGCGAGAATGTCTCACGACAGTGACGTAAGCGAGTGCGACGTTAGTGACAACAGCTGTGTGCAGATCAACAATGGATCACATATCGAGTGCAGAGAGAGTATGAGCGTGCAGCGTTTAAAGCGTGGAAGTACTGACCTTACTTTGAGTTTGATTCCATACAAAGTGACAAAAACATTAGTGTCCGCTGTGCGTGGGAAGAAAACTTCTTTTTACAGCGAAAAACCCCTAAACTTCCAACAAGCACCGAGTAGCTACGACGTAATGGGAAACTCACAGAGAAACTCGCGGATTCTTCCACTGACCGCGGCACACCTGCACCAGGGTAAACCTCCGCCTGCCCCACTCCTGCTTTACAGGTGAAAATAGAGCAACAGGACCACTGAGTCTTTGACTTTATTTATTTTCTGCTGTGTTTTACTTGCATCTATTTGAAAGACTGAGTGTAAACACAAAATATTTTATTTTATGTGCTGGAATGTGCAGAAAATAGGTTTAAATGTTAAACTAATTTCTTCCAGTCAGAGAATGTTGCAGATAATTACATTTTTGCTTGATGCATAAAGTTAAAAGATTAAAACTAATAAAACAAGTTTTAAAAAGAGACTTTTCCATTTGATTACATTTTGTATGATGGATTATGCAGAAAAAGTAGAATTGGGCTGAAAGATCTATCGCTTTATCACCTCTTCAGGTTGTAAATCGGGTTTTTAAAAAGTAACTAAGTAATTAATTACTTTTGAAAATAAGTAATCAGTAAAGTAACGGGATTACTTTTTTGGGGAAGTAAGTAGTTACTGATTACTGTTTTCAAGTAACTTGCCCAACACTGGACAGAGTGTTGGCTTCATCACCGACACACGTCACCACATCAGGAAACAGCTGGTTCAGTGAGTATTTAAGGTTCACTGCAGACAAACTGGAGAAAAACGAATCACATGAAACATTTGTTACTGGTTTCTGACCTCGTCGTAGAGACTCACATACCTGTGTTCTGCTATCAGTGTGATCACATGTGCTGGTACAGTTTGCCAGGTTGACCCATGTAACCTCCACTATCCTGTAGACGTGGAATATGTTTCACATATGGATCGCTTCATTACTCGACTATGACTGTGTGCTTCACAGGTGCTTACTGAAGTGCTGCTTTACACAAAACCAGACAGTAAAAATAAGAACTGCAGGTCCAGACCACAGGTTTATGTGTTGATAATGATGATGTGCAGTCACTCATTGTCACAGGATACTTCCTGCAATGATGCTACAGGTCATGCAGTTCTGCAGAGGTGGAGGAAACAGATGCTTTTCCTAACAGAGACACTTTAATGACTTAAAGAATCTAACTGACACACAAACCTCAGTTTGTCTGACATTCATGAGAGTAAACTGCTCCTGAATGTTCTGTTAGTTCACTGGATGTTCACCTGACTTCAAATGTAAAGATCCCTGAGACAAACTCTCACGAGTTCAGCGGCGACGCGATCGCACAACCAGCCGCGACGTTAAAGGCCGACGCGCTCACTACCTTTGGTTACAGCTCTCAGCTCACACGACATACACAAAAATAATGACAACACGAGTCCTCTGTAGGACGTCACTGTGGTTTACTGACAATGTTCTCAACAACAGACGCACAACCCTGGTTTGGTCTGGTTATTTGTGTTGTACGGCTTCGTTGGTCTGACGAGCTTTTAGGGATGTCAGCAGAAGGATTTCACGTGCTGAGGTCATATTTATGAATCAACCTGAACAGCTAATACTTTACCTCTTTATTTTATAACACATATGAACACGTTATAGTAGATTTGTGCAATGTGTGTTTCACGTCTTTATGGGCGTATAGATCTGTAAACAGGCTGATGGGTGTGTGTCTGTTTATTGTAGCGGTGCAGAAATGTTAAAAATGATGATAATAACAACACTTCTCACGTCAGGCTACAACACAAACCTCCTGATAGCTGCAAACAGCAAAACCCCCAACGACAGGCACACAAAGAGCGAGCAGGGACCCACCCTGACAGCATGTGAGCCTCCTACTACGACTCACTGTGGAGCAACACAACACCAGGAGACGGAGGATATGAGAGAGGATACAACTGCTGTGGGGGAGCAGCCACACACTCCACAGGAGACGACGGGGTGAGAGTTCGGATGGTTCGGTGCTCCTAACATCATGTGGACGCTCGTCTGCCACATAAACAAACCTCACCTAACCCCACCTCCTTTCTCTTTTTGCAGGGTGGGGTGCTCCATCCTTACACACTTTGCACCACGTGGCGCTCCATCTATTCGTTTACCTTCTTGGGTCTCTTCCTCCTCTGTCCCAGCCCATTGAGGCGATCGCTGGGGTCCAGCCTGTAGTGGGAGTGGCTGTCCTCGCTCATCCTGTCCCCGTCCACTCCGGGTTATTCCTTTCTTCTTTCTGTCCTCTGAATCGAGCTGACCTCTCTCCTCTCTGGTCCTCGCTCTCTGAGCCGGCGGAGCATGAGAGAGAGGAGTGGTTGGGGAGAGGGAGGGGAGACGAGCGAGGGAGGGAGGGAGCACAATGGTGTTGCCATGGCAGCAGCTGCCACCAGTGTTTATCTGGAAACCAGAATAGTTGCCACACGTTGCCACACTCGCACACTCGGCAGCCATACGTTTGTGTGCGACCTGCCCGTGGCTTCCTCGTTACAGACACACCGAGAGGAAACGCTCAGACACAAGGCCGAACATGAACGAACACTCGTGTGTGGGAGGAACAGGGCACAGACTCCACGCCGTCGTTAAAGATGGCGTGTGTGCTAAACGGAGCTGTGCGCTGATCGATCAGTCAAGTGAAAAAAAACAAAGGAAGCTATCTGGATGGAGTTTGCTGCTCCCACTAATCAAAGAGATGCATCACAGCTGGAGCTGATTGATGCACGAGCCACCGTTTGCACAATCCCACCGACTCCACGCTTGTGTTTCCTTTCTGCACCATGTTGTTAACACTGACCCCACACTGTGTTCATGAGCTAAAGAAATCAGGATGATTGATTGATTTCACTGACTCGTCTGCACAAAGCATTTTGTAGGTTACAGCATGAAACGACTGCAATCTCCACATTTACACTCACAGTTTCTGTTTTACTCTCAAACTGATCAATAACAGCTTTCCTGTGTAACAAACACACAAAATAAAACAACTGTACCACCAATCAAACACAAGGAAAATAAATGATATTGTGAGTTCAGCAGTGGGTCTGTGACCGGTGTGTAAGAGGACGATAGATGAGTGGGTGTTTGTAGAAACAACCTTTGTGATTTAAATGTGAGACAGCAAAGCGTCAGACAGAAGCCTGAGCTGAATATTTCCTGTGATATGAAGTCACCGTGTTTGGGTCGGTCAGTCGACTACTACTCAGTGAGTGTCCCACACACACACAGACCCACACAGACCCACACAGACCCACACACACACACACAGACCCACACAGATCTTAATGATGGCCTCAGGCTTTGAGCTCCCACTAACAGCAGGTCATAGCAGCATCCCATCAATAGTGATGAAAAATGCAGCTACAGCTGCTTTTCCACTACTGGAAGTTAATGAGGTCAAAGCTGGAGCTTCACCCTGTTCAGACTGAACCATGTGAGCCGGCCTCACTCCACAGAGGACGCCTCCAGGACAAACGTGGGCTCCATCGAGGCCCACAGCTGCTGTGACATCGTGGACGTGTTCTTCAGCTTGTTTTTCAAACAATCTCAGCAAACGTGCCAAAATCATCTTCAGGGAGACTCTGTGGCACACAATCCAAAAACAAAGAAGGCTAAAGGACATGCTCTGTGTGACCCAGAGTCGTGGCTCAAATGTGGGACTGTGGCCTGGTGTGACCTGAACACTGTGGGAACCTGAGGGGCAAATCTGAGGATTTCATTTGGCTTTTTCATTAGAGATAAGATGGATTATGTGAATGAAAAGGCAACACACACACACACGTAGGGTAGCTGTAGCCCGACTGGCTCATCTGCTAATCAGAGGGTTGCTGGTTCGATACCTGGGATCCAAAGTGCAAACTCTTGGGGAACGAGTCTACTTTGTGTGCATCTGAGGTTGAAGCGGAGCTGGTTTCAATAAACTGCTAGTTTCCCTTTCATACTCCTGAAGGACGTTCCTCACAAAGAGCGAGGCAGCAAGTCTGTGCAGGTCCTCAGTCATGCAGGTCAGCGTCGTCTGAAGAGCTTCTCAGAGTTTCATCTCTCACCCAGTTCCAAGCCCAGTTTGTGTCCCAGATACATGCCACTGATGGCCAGGAAGTGACATCACTGGATCAGTTATGAGAGCGAACCCTTCAAGACTCAAACCTGCCTGGCAACGAGGGAAACGGCTACACAGGAAGTCCAGTGACGGGGTGCAGATGTTCCATCACCGGGATGTCATCGCTTGTTGTGTTTGCGTCACGGGACTTCCAGGTTGTGTTGCTGTAACAGCCCCACCCACACTGAGGTGGTGCTCAACTGTAACTGAGAGACAGAGTCAAGTAGAGTCGAGTAGAGTCAAGTAGAGCTGAGGCAGTTATGTTCTACTGGAAAAGAGGCGACTGTGGCTCAGGACGTCAGTCGGTAGTTCGATCCCCGGCTGCTCCAGTCTGCGTGCCAAAGTCACCCTGGGCGGGATACTGGCCCCTGTTGCTGCCAGTGCTTTTATTAGATGCTCTGGAACTGGTTTAGTGCTTAGGGAGGGTAGAAGAGTGCTGTATAAGAACCAGTGCATTTACCATTTACCATTACTCTGGTTGCCAGTTTGCTACGGTCACCGGCGGTTTGTACAGAGGACACAGACCTGTATGTGAACAGATAGGGAGAGTGTTTAACTCCAGAGGAAAAGTTGGTTTAAGGTGCTGCATGTTCCACATGTGCACTGCACATCTGCAGCTAGTAGCTGAGGAGTGGTTTCCACGCACGCGACGTCCATACCCCCTCTGTCCTCCACAGGGGCTGAGATCCAGCTCTTTGGGCCCTCACAACCCCAACATCGCTCTCACACACAGCACCTGCTCCGGTCAGCTGATTAGACAGCTCATTGTGTGTGTGTGTGTGTGTGTGTGTGTGTGTGTGTGTGTGTGTGTGTGTGTGTGTGTGTGTGTGTGTGTGCGAGGTGAATTAAGGTTATTATAAAGGACATTCAGATATCATCTCTCATCTGGGAGAGCAGCCAGCAGCTGCAGGAGGTGAGCATCCAACGACATGATGAACCCAAAGACTCCAGCTCAGCCAAACTACAGTTACAGATTACAGTTACACTCCTAACTGTTCCTGCAGTGTTTAAGAAAGACGTCAGTGATTCAGACCAAAACTGCTCTGCTAACTTCACATTTACTAAACATTAATGTTCCCAACACAGATTTACATGAGAATGACAGGACATCATAGCCCCCCCTGCCCCCCCTGATATTACATCACTTCAATCCCAAACAGAAGGAAAGGAAAGATCAAATCTGTCTTGAACCTCTGCTTCAAAGTTACAGGAACACTGGAGTCACTCTCACTGTCAGAGACCTCAGTGTGTTGGAAGCTGCTAGAAGAAGCAGATGGGGGAGAGGAAGAGGAGGGCCACGGTGCTGATCTGAGGAAGTCTTCTGATCAAACCACAGCAGACCAACAAGCCCGACGTCGTTCTGATCCAACATGAAGGCTTCCATCTGTCTATTCTGTCACATCGCACACGTCTCAAGTCATCCTGTTCAACCCATCACAACATAATAGTAACAATAAAACAAAGGCAGTGGAGCGTTCACCACGAGCTTCTACAAAAGTGCACGTTCATTTTAATAAAACTGTTTTTGCAGCAGTGTGCGAACATTAATATGTTGTAACCAAACGTTTTGTTACACCAGCTGCACTGAACCTGTGGAGACTGGAAGTTATTTGCTGCTGGTTTGTTCAGACCTGTTACTGCACACCTTGCATAGTTTGCATAGTTTCCTTCACTGCATGCAAAGAGACGAGGCGGGTGGAAACCTGCGACCCTGAACACATCACCAGTCCATCACAGTCAAACACTCACGGCTGTAATCTATTTCAAATCAAAGTGTTTGCACGGTGAGAAGAAGCTGGCGTCGCTGGGGGAGCGTGCGCCCGGCTGCACTTAAACACAATCTTCATTGGTGCTGTGAAACATCCACGTCTCACTTCATCTGCAAAGAAACCTGATGCATCGCTTTGGAAATATTTGAAATCCCTCATTTGTCACTATGCACGACGAGTCGACCGGCTGACCAACCTCAGGTTATGCAGCGAGTGCTGAGAAGCAGCTAAATGGCTGCAGTGACTTTATTCCCTGAGTGGGTGTGTGTGCATGAAAGCCAAAGGGGGGCTGTGTAAGAAACAAGGGGAGTCTCTGTTGTGCTCACAAAGAGGAAACCAAGATCTGGATTTTATGGCCGAAAGAAGAAAACATCTTTTCAAAGTTTCCCAGGCCCACTGTGGAGACGCCCACAGCTCCCAGTGACACTGACCCACACTGACACCACCTCCATTCCTCACTGTGATAGGCCGGGAGGAGAAGATCCACACACACATTCACATCAGGACAAAGTCCCACATTCCCCTGTGCCCCACACACACACACACACACACACACACACACACACACACGTCCTGCATGCTAAGAAGTGAGTGAAGGATGCAGAGGTGTTGAGACGGACACTGAGGATGTGGGAGCACAGACACCGTTCAGCCTGTGTTTGTGTATCAGAATGAATCAGGCAGAAAAACATTAAAAGCAAACTGGTTGTCCTAAAGTGAATCAGGCTGCAGTCAAACTTCAGCTGATCTCTCATCAAAGCTCCCAGATCGATTCGTGCTCCAGTTTCACCATTTCAGCAACACTGTGGGAGAACGGGGTCAGCTTCCAGCAGGGGCCACGATTATGCACAGAAGGAAGACGGGACACGGCCGGTCCTTCAACCATCGTATGGATGTAAGAGCCTAACACAGGTAACACAGGTCACAGCAGCAGAGCTGGTAGCAGCTTTGTGCGCTTGTAGAAAACTCAGCGGTACTGCAGAGGTTGTGTACTTTACCAGGGAAACGTATGTATTTTGTGTGTGGTTGAAGATTTCCAGGTTGTGTGTTCTCCTGTTTTATTCAGTTTATCAGAAGTCAGCAACTAAAATGTAAAAGCAGCTAAAAAGAAAAGACAATGATAGCATTGTGTGCACAGTGTGTTACAGAGCTGTTGGTGGCAGTCCAATCCAATCCAATCTTATTTATAAAGCACTTTAAAATAGCCAGCACAGGAACAAAGTGCTGCACGGAAAATAAGTTAAAACAATAGAACAACAGAAAACAGCAAAATAAATAAATAAAACACATAAATTTGAAAAATGAATTTTAAAATGAATCCTAAAAGAAATGGGCAGCCAGTGTCGTGAAGCTAAAACAGGGGAAATGTGCTCAAACTTTCGAGTGCCAGTTAAAAGACGAGCTGCAGCATTTTGACTAATATATGATGCGCTGACCCCAACATGAAGGTCATCACAGTAATGCAGCCGAGTGCTGACAAAGGCGTGGATCAAAGTGCTGCCGTGAAAGAATTGGCTTTGTTTTTGCAGCTGCCTGAGCTGAAAGAAGCTAGATTTGACCACTGCCTTGATTTGACCACTGCAGGTAGAATGAAATGCCAGCATGTTGTTCACACTTCTTACCCGAGCTGTTCTCCAGCGCATCCGTGAGTGTGGCTGTGAACAGAGGAAGCACTCGAGCAGAAAGTGCTCGTGTGAATGAGTTCAGAGTAGAGCAGCTCGATGTGGGAACAACTCGTGGCGTTCATTTAGAGAACGAATATGTTCATGGTTACTGTACATTTCAGAAATGTGCCACTTTAAATGAGAAACACGCTTTAACAACAGGGGAGCCTGTTCACTATAAACACCATCCAGCCATAACTCTGCCCAGAACACGGAGACAAATATGTCAGCGTTGTAGCGCAGTTCTGTAACAGCCACCACGAATATCTCCTCAGCCGAGCCGCCCTTCGTGCTCCTCCCACAGCCACATGCTCCGTCAGCTGGCCGTCTGCCTGGCAGAGAGGGAGGGGGGCGTCTGGCCTAGTGCCAGGCTCTCTCAATATTTTATGAGAGGGAGGGGAGGGAGGAGGTGCAGCGGGTTGGTTGGGGGTTAAGAGACTAGCTACACTGAACTACGACCGGGAAACAATTATCCTCCCTGCTGAATTTATAAGTTTGCTCACTTACAGAGAAATGAACAGTCTCTGATTTTTACCTGAGTTTAGAAACATCGAACAAAAAACATATCAGTTATGAACAGATCTGCATGTCCCTGAATGAAGTGTGTGATCCTCTACAACCCTGGATCCCACAGACTGGCTGTGGGACTCTCAGCATATAGATGCAAAGGGCGTCAGCATGAAGCTCGGTGACTGTGGGTGCAGCAGTTCTGACCATGATGTGATCAGTCAGCCTCATGGGCGGAGGATGATCATAGGAAAGGTGCTGGATGGGAAAGGAAACTCACACAGGAGGAGCTGGTTAATGGTGAGAAGGTAGGTGGATGACAGTCACCACATATTGATTATTGCACCTGATCACATGCTCTCAGAAATTAGGCAGCATATCAGCTTTTTAGACCCTTCATTTCAGTCGAGTCTCAGAAACTTAGGTGTTATATTTGACAGTTCGATGTCTCTTGAGAAACACTCTAAACAACTTGTCCGGAACTGTTTTTATCATCTAAGAAACATTTCTAAACTCAGGCTACTGGTGTCAAAGGCAGAACTTGAGATGATTATTCATGCTTTTATCTCTTCTCGTTTGGATTATTGTAACGGTCTTTTTACGTGTCTTAACAAATCAGCTCTGGATCGCCTTCAGTCTGTTCAGAATGCAGCGGCAAGACTTTTAACTGGCACAAACAAGAGGTCACACATTACTCCAGTTTTGGCTTCTCTTCATTGGTTGCCTGTAAATTTTAGGGTTCATTTTAAAATTTTAGTTGTAACTTTTAGAGCTCTGCATGGTGAAGCTCCCCAGTATATCTCTGACCTGTTGAAACCTCATGCTTCATCCCGAGCACTTAGGTCTTCAGGTCAGAGGCTACTGGTGGTCCCACGTACTAGATTTAAAACACGTGGGGATCGGGCTTTTCAGGCACTGGCACCTAGGCTGTGGAACTCAATGCCGTTGTCTTTACGCTGTCTAGACTCTACTGACTCCTTTAAAAAGCAGCTGAAGACATTTTTATACAAACGGGCTTTTAACTAATTTAATTAATTTTAACTTGTATGTCTGATCTTACTGTAAAGCACTTTGTGATTTTTATCTGTGAAATGTGCTATATAAATAAATTTTACTTACTTACTTACTTACATACTGGTAACACTGGTAGAGGATTGAACTACTGCAGCACCCACGCGGTTTAGCATGTACAAGCCCGTCTGAGGTTTGACCGTCTGGATGATTGGCTGAAGGCTGAGAAATGCTGAGTGTGACACACCAACATCCCCACAGTCAAACACACAGTGGTGGCCGTGGATGGGTGCAAACAAAGCAGGGGCTGAAGAAGAAGTGGGCTAGCCAGCCTCCAGAGCCTCCTTTACTAAATCTGTGGAAGCAGCTGTAAAGAGCAGTGGGCCAAAATCCCTCCGGACATGTCGGCACTTTTTGATCAGTTCAGATTCTGGGAGATCGCTCTGATATAAAACATGTATAGACCAGAAACGAACAGAAACATCCGTTATTGTCCTGATTGGGGAAATCCCGGTGCTCCAGCAGCAGAGTGACGGGCAGGAGCAAAGCCTCACACAAATAAGAACTACGAGACTTACAGTAACAATAAGAGCTGAACAACATGGAACAGCAGCAGAGTGACGGGCAGGAGCAAAGTCTCACACAAATAAGAACTACGAGACTTACAGTAACAATAAGAGCTGAACAACATGGAACAGCAGCAGAGTGACGGGCAGGAGCAAAGCCTCACACAAATAAGAACTACGAGACTTACAGTAACAATAAGAGCTGAACAACATGGAACAGCAGCAGAGTGACGGGCAGGAGCAAAGCCTCACACAAATAAGAACTACGAGACTTACAGTAACAATAAGAGCTGAACAACATGTAACAGCAGCAGAGTGACGGGCAGGAGCAAAGTCTCACACAAATAAGAACTACGAGACTTACAGTAACAATAAGTGCTGTACAACATGTAACAGCAGCAGAGTGACGGGCAGGAGCAAAGCCTCACACAAATAAGAAACACGAGACTTACAGTAACAATAAGAGCTGAACAACATGTAACAGCAGCAGAGTGACGGGCAGGAGCAAAGCCTCACACAAATAAGAACTACGAGACTTACAGTAACAATAAGAGCTGTACAACATGGAACAGCAGCAGAGTGACGGGCAGGAGCAAAGCCTCACACAAATAAGAACTACGAGACTTACAGTAACAATAAGAGCTGAACAACATGTAACAGCAGCAGCGATGGAAACAACCTCGTGTTTGTTGGAGCAGGGATGGTTAGAAAGAGACGACGCTGCTTTGTGCACGGACCATATTTATGAGTACGAGTAGTGAGTTTAATGATATTTCAATTATATGACAAATATCCAGTGTTGGGGAGTAACAGAGTACACGTACGAGTAACTGTATTCTGTTACAGTTACCGTTTAAACAGGTGGTATTTAGAATACAGTTACTTTGTTGAAATAAATGGATTACACTGCATGTTGGGGAGTAACGGAATACACGTACGAGTAACTGTATTCTGTTACAGTTACCGTTTAAATAGGTGGTATTCAGAATACAGTTACTTTGTTGAAATAAATGGATTACACTGCATGTTGGGGAGTAACGGAATACACGTACGAGTAACTGTATTCTGTTACAGTTCCCGTTTAAACAGGTGGTATTCAGAATACAGTTACTTTGTTGAAATAAATGGATTACACTGCATGTTGGGGAGTAACGGAATACACGTACGAGTAACTGTATTCTGTTACAGTTACCGTTTAAATAGGTGGTATTCAGAATACAGTTACTTTGTTGAAATAAATGGATTACACTGCATGTTGGGGAGTAACGGAATACACGTACGAGTAACTGTATTCTGTTACAGTTACCGTTTAAATAGGTGGTATTCAGAATACAGTTACTTTGTTGAAATAAATGGATTACACGGCGGTACTTTCCTGTTCATATTGTGGCGGGTCAGGACTGTTTGGGTTTGTTTGACATGTTCTGTTGTTCCAGCGGCAGCGTTGTGGTTACCATGGTTACAGGGTGACACGCTGCGTGTTTCCTGGGTGAGAGAGGCCTTGTTGTTGTTGTGCTAAGCTAACAGGCAGAATGTAGCATCATGGGCAGTGTAGTCCGTGCTGCAGGGAGGATGGACTGCTGTACCCGTGATGTGTCTGTGAGCGAGGAGGGAGAGAAAGGAAAAGCACGAGCTGTCACCGAGCAGAAACGGGAGCTGGAAGCATGTAAATATAATAATAACCACTGCAAGAAGAGAGCCTGACGAGCCCAGCTGTAAGTAAGCTGTTAAGACTCGACCGTACACCGTGTTCCTGTTTTCCTCCGAAAACAATAAGTTCTGTTGTCTGTGAAGGTTCTCAGTAGGGCTGCCACGATTTGTCGACTAGTCACGATTACGTCGACTAGCAAAATCGTCGACGACTGATTTAATAGTCGACGTGTCGTTTGAAGCTTTGTAAGATCGCAAAAGACGCAGGAATAATAGCAGGATTTAAGAGTGTAATAACGGACTGAAACAGAAGATGGCAGCACTGCATGTACAAGGATGCCAGCTGCCGTTAAACCCCGAAGAAGAAGAAGCAGCTGTGTCCCAGAATTCATAGCGCGGCCCAGCTCAGTTTCCAACAATGGCGGCAGCTAGTTAGTTTTAATATTACTCTTATTATTCTTTCTGGGTCACAAAATAAACGTTTAACATATTTTCATGGAGAATGTAGCTGTGTAAACCTCAAATATCTGCTCAGTTTATCAAGACACCGCATATTTTCAAAAGCGCTCCGACGTTTTCGGAGACGTCTGTTACCCACTAGCTCGATAGCTAGCCGGGGGCTAGGTCACTAGAGCCGTGAGAACACCGGACTCCCGGCAAATTGTTTTCAAACCCACCGCCGTCTTTCGCGACTCAGGTTAAATATATATGAGTCACTTAGATAACTTAACAATGTTGTTGTTTGGCTTTTTTTTTTAGTATTTTATTTGTTCCTGAGTAAATCGGTTTGGCTGAGATTAAAGTTTTTACACAGCTGAATAAACGTCAAGCAGACAGCTGATTATCAGAAGTGTGAGATGCTGGAGAATATACTCCAGTGTCCTGTTATATTTTAGAAAGCAAGGAGTTTATTAAACTTCACCGAAACAATCTGCAAATTTCATTAAAATTGAATAAACTATCATCTTGTCTTTATTTTTAGTTAGCACCTTAAAAGCTTAAAGCTGTAAGCTAATGATAGTTATATAAGAGCAGATGCTGATGGTGCAATAAGCTGTAGTTTTATGTCCAGTGGATGATGATCTGATTAGTCGACTAATCGCATAAATAATCGGTGACTAGTCGACTATCAAAATAATCGTTTGTGGCAGCCCTAGTTCTCAGTCATCCAGGTCATCGTAGTCTGAGGAGCTTGCAAAGAAAAGCGTCTGGACTTCTTTAAGTTGCTTGAAGACGTTTCACCTCTCATCCGAGAAGCTTCTTCAGTTCTAAGAACAGAAGGTTTGACTCTGTTCTGCTCCTTTGACAATAAGCTCCGCTGGAGCAGCCTTTCAACGCCTCTCTGTCTCTGCTAGCAAAGTTGACCCAGACAACAAAGTAAAGCTCGTTTTCGGCTACGAGCCCGACACGAACCCGACGTATTAGCCAGAGGTCCCTTTACTACGGTTCGGAGCCGCTGACCTTCAGTAATAAATCACAGCAACAGTACATTCATGCAGTTGTAAACAGCATGATAATATATTAAGTAATCCAAAGTATTCAGAATACATTACTCTCATTGAGTAACGTTACAGAATACATTTTGGGGCATGTAATCTGTAGTCTGTAGTGGAATACATTTGAAAACACTGCAAATATCCAGCACACTGACAGCTGTGACCTTATACACATGCCCAGTGAAAGGTTGATTGAACACTGTACATGGTATATAGCTGGTCTGGGGTCAGATTCTGCCAACCAGGCAGCGCTGCCTCATGACACGGGGCTGGATCAGCCATCTATTGATCCATCCCAGAGAAGATGAAGGACACGTGATGATGACACCACTGTGCAGTAGGGCTGCCACAAACGATTATTTTGATAGTCGACTAATCAGATCATCATCCATTGGACGTACAGCTTATTGCACCAGCAGCATCTGGTCTTATATAACTATCATTAGCTTACAGCTTTAAGTGTTTGTGCTAACTAAAAATAAAGACAAGATGGTAGTTTATTAATTTTAATGAAATTTGCAGATTGTTTCGGTGAAGTTTAATAAACTCCTTGCTTTCTAAAATATAACAGGACACTGGAGTATATTCTCCAGCATCTCACACTTCTGATAATCAGTTGTCTGCTTGACGTTTATTCAGCTGTCTTATTCAGAGACGGTGGCACTGACAAACCACAGGAGGCGGAGCTGGAGCGGTTAAAGATGGTCGACTCTTCATTGGGAATGACCAGAATGGAAACGTTTAGGTAGAACACAGGGGCGAGGCTGGACACGTGCAGACGACTGATCGTGGATACACAGGGCAAAGGGTGTCGAACAGTAACTAACACAGAAATACTGCTGTAAAGGTCCCAGTTAGACATGCTGAAGCACAGGTCAACAAACAATCTCAGCTTCCCTGTGTGATTTCACTTCATGGCTAAATCATCGTTTCAGGCTTCTTTGGGTATTTGTGGGTTTGAAGTTTTCACCCTAATTCATAAAAAGCCAATCAACAATCAGGAGAGAGGAGTTCGTCT
This sequence comes from Aulonocara stuartgranti, assembly GCF_965226115.1. Taxonomy (NCBI): domain Eukaryota; kingdom Metazoa; phylum Chordata; class Actinopteri; order Cichliformes; family Cichlidae; genus Aulonocara; species Aulonocara stuartgranti. The sequence continues at coordinate 7,099,026 of NC_138941.1, forward strand.
TTCTAATTACAACTAATACGATTAAAAGACTTATTTATAAACTCCGTTAGCGTCACAGTACAAAGTTAAACAGAGAATCAGGAATCCTCTCTTAATATAAGTGATCACATAGACCTGTCAGCAGCAATTTGTCACGTAAAAACAGCACATCAAAAGGACTCTGCAGTCACAGCGCCCCCTGCTGTTATCACACTAGAAAGGTATTTATTATTATATTAATTATGCAGCATGCAAACATATATAATGTCTCTCTGAGGGCATCTTCCTGAAATATTAATGCATGTGCTAAACAGCTGTACTCAAAGGAAGCACACACACACACACACACACACACACACACACACACACACACACACACACACACACACACACTCTGTTAAGCATGTGTGCATGTTGGCTGTTCATGATTTATTTATGGATTAGATTAATTCAGATCTTATTGCGCACAGAACTCTGGGGTGTTACCAGTTCATTACCAGTCATGTAACAGTAGCCCAGTTCAGCACAAACCCAAACAGTGATGACATACTGGTCTGAGCTCAGCTGTGTCAGGACAGGTTGGAGTGATCTTGCTTCACTCACATTCAACAGAAGCTTTGTGGAGATGAAATCAGTGTAACACTGCGCCTGCTCAGAGACCACAGACGGTAACAAATGAATCACTTTGTAAGGAAAGCCAGCTGGACTGTCTGAGCTGTCATTGATCGGTTATTAGTCGTTTCCTGGCAGCTTTCTCCGAACAATAACATCAAAAAGCCACCAAACCGAACATGATGTGATTAATCTGTTGCACACAGGACGCTGCTGAACACCTAAATGTAACCACGGTAGCTTCTGACCCCACTTCCGCCAGTCCCTTTATTGTGGCGGGAATGAACCCTGCATAAGTTCCGGGTCATTCAGCTGCATGTCCCTGCTCCTCTGGCTGCTGCTGTCCCTGTGGTTGGCGTACTTGTCAGCTATCGACACATTTTACAGTTGACAGCGTGCAATAACCCGGCCGATTCATTCATCTTTACACTACCTCACAATCGACTCAACGGTGAGTTATTTGTTTGTTTCGTCACAATTAATGAAAATGCGGAGCCGCGATCGCACATCCTAAAACTAGTGATGGGACGTTCTGTATCGAGGCTTCGGAGCGTGTGTCGAGTAATGGAGGGGGCGTTTCCGCGAAGCGCGTATCGAGGCTTGCTTCATTTATGGGAGGAGCTGAAAATGATGACGTCCGAAGCCTCGCTGCCCGGCTGTACCACGTGACTGGTTCATGAAGCGGTTCGAACTTTGCCGCAAATAATCATTTTCCATACTGCCAGCATAAATATACACAGTATACTGCCATCACTACACTATAGGTGTTTTACACACTCCTTTTGTTGTTGACATTTACAGGCTGTGTGCAAAATGCCACACTCTTCAAATTCATGCCAGCTATTATTTTTACGTCCAGTAGGTGTCCTGCTAGAGCAAATGAAGCTTCATGAAGCTTCGCGTTGGGGTGAACCAATTGGATGAAAAGCTTCAGTGCTTCATGGGGCTTCATCTGCCCATCACTACCTAAAACGCCGGTAAGCTAATGCTAGGCTAGCGACAGTAAGTGCAATTACTAGTTTTATTTATTGAATATTGTTGTTTTTGTTTATTCCATTATGGCCGAATGTTGACTTAACGTATCTAGAGTTGGACGAGTGATTTGAATTTTGTAGATTTGTCCGTTTTGGATGTTTTTTGTTACTTTTCTGATGAAATGCCAAAACGGCCTATGAGATTTTGCATTGAGTTAAATTATTGAATCTGTTGCGCAACACCTGTGATTGAATGAGTTTTGTAAATATATTCGATTAACTTTGGATGATATTTATTAGCTTTATGGCTGATATACTTTGATGGGACCCATGAGAATGTTTTTCTATAATAGTATGTTGAATGAAATTCATTATAAGAGATGATGGTTTGTTGATTGTTGTATGAAACATGGCATTAATTGTCTTTGTTATTTATGTATTTATTTTGTCACAGCAGTAGGATGCGGTTTCATTTTCTTCGCTGAAGGATAATTTGTTTTTGACCTTGTTTAGGTCAGGTTTTTTTTTTCTCCCGCGATCAGCCCTGATCAGCGCGGGATGGCGAGCCACCCGACCACCGCTACGTTGCGGTAGGAATCGTGAACCTGTGGACTGAATCAAACTGTTGACACATGACCTATCACAGGTCCATGGAACTGAACTAAATCACATACTGGACCACACCTCATCCCACCTCCTTTTGGAACCTAAGAAGCTGTTTTGTATTGTCAACATTATTTTTGTTTGTGATATATTTGCATATTTTTCTTTACTTTTTTGTACATCCGTCTTTACATTTCTCATAACAAACATAATATATATATTTTGAGCTCTACTTTGGTTTCCTGTGTTTGATTCACACACTCAGGCTCCATAGTGGAAACTACTTCTGATAGCTCATTGTCTATGAAGCTGCAGTCAGGCGCCCTGGTCCTGTAACCGCGTTACATAAACCACGGCCTTAGAGGATCTCTGCCCTCTGTTATAATAACCACACATCTACTAACAAATAGCTAATTATGTATCATTTATCTATAATTATTTCTTCATGAAATCACAAAACAACGAAGCTAAGATGCTCAGTAAAGACGGCGCTGGCCTTTCTATCACTGTCCACTGTCAAAGACGGATGTCCCATAACCAGAGTGGCTGCTGCTTCTGCCTCGTGTCTCCACACAGAAAGGTCAACAACTATTTGAGGCATATTTACCTCTCTGTCACCAGCCCCACAGCAAACACATACAGAACGACCGTCAGCAGGAGTCAGGTTTCAGTCAGGCTTTGGACTGTACAGCTCCATGTCCACTTACCTGGAAGAGAAAAGACAAATTAAGTAGTTGCTTAAAAAAACAAAATTATTTCTTATAATAGTAACTGGTGAACTAAGTACCTGCTACTATCACAGATCATCAAAAACAAATGCACAGACAGTGGCTGCGATGTACATTTTTAATTGTTTGTAACACTTGGATTCACTTTAGTTCTGTTTGTTACGACAAAAACCAATCCCAGCACAGGCAGCAGCACCCATAGGCGTGTTGTTTGTGTCACTGGCAGCTATAAATAACAGCAACATGTGAATGGAAGTCCGCCGAGCTATTCTTAGGCTCTGCACTAAAGGAAAAGCCATAAACTGCAGTGTTCTTGATATGTTCCCCCAAACATACAAAAAATCTAATCCCATTTTTAAAAAATGATAAAAAGAAAAGAAGATATACAAACATCAAACGCCATAAAATGCTCTGAACAGACAAGCTTCCACATGACATTTTACCTTAATGCAGTCACACGCTCGCTCCCTAAACGGAGACTCACTTGATTCAATTTTAAGAACTCCCTGCAGTGTGACCGATCCTGGAAGCTTCACTACATCTGTCTAAGACAGAGAAATCACTCAAGGACATGGGCCCTGGCCCCCTTTATAAAGGCCCCTGGCCTCAGACTATTCTGTAAGTAGGGGACTGCACTGAGATACCAAACCAGCTTATGAAATGTGACAGTGTGATTGTGTTTAGTGCAACTACAAGATAGAACCGATTAGTAATAAGAGCTAAGTAAACTTTATGCTTTATAAGTGTTTGCAGTGCTATGAGATGTAAAAAAATAAACCGAAATACACTTAAATACAAGTACTGTATTAACTATTATGTAAAATAAACTAAACAGGGCCCTGGTAACACTATCCCAGGCAGGGTGAACTGTTTCCTTGATCTTGCACTCATAGGGGTCTTCTGAATTAAATTGAATTGAGGAGCAGACACAGACTGTTTTATATGAGATCCTTCTCATGCACTTCAACAGTCTTATTCATCATCGAGTCTTAAATGATCCTGTTATGACCAATGACTGCTCGACTGTGTCAAAGAGCTACTTCCACAGTGTGGAGAAGCCATAATTCTGACTCCACGCCAAATAAAAGGGGGAAACCCTCCCAGGGATTGACACCTAACAGTTAAATAGTTAAAGGATTAAACTTCTCTTTCCTTTCTTTAAACAAAAAAATATTTTCAAGAAACTATTCAAAGGTCCCAAATGTCTTATTTCACTCAGGAGAGGAAGGCAGACGAGAGGCAGCTGTGTCATTATGGCGTTTGTATCCTGCTGCTACTGGGACCAGTTACAGTTCCTTTCACTAACACACACACACATTCTAGTTTTGATATCTTAGTGAGGACACCTAGTTGACATGATCCTTTTCCTAGCCGCTCACCGTAACCATCAATAATGGATGGTTAACGCTCAACCTAAACCTAACCATAACCTAACTGTAACCCTGACACTAGAACCACATTGTGAGTCTCAAACTCGTGAGGCACTTTTGTCCTCATAAATGACTGTTGGTCCCCACAAGTATAGTAACATTCCAATTCTTGGTCCCCACAGAGACATCTAAACAGGTACACACACACACTTTCATATATTTTTGTCCACAGTATAAAAGCTGTTTGGGGCTGGGAGGAATCAAGTCCGTCCATGGCAACTTTCCCCGACTGCCTTCCACATTCTTTGAGTGCTTGCCTTGTCTGCTCGCTCTGGCGCTTTAATGACTTCCTTCAAATGGTACCAACACTTCAGCAACGACTGCAACATCATTATTTCCATCTTCACAGCCCTGGAAGCATTGGACAGTATCATCTAATACATGGAAAATATTAAAACAGCTCAGCTCACAAAAGCAGGGAAACTTTGGGTGCAAACATGTGGAGACCACTAATTCATTTACTGCATGTTGCCTCTGCTCAGTGTCTGCTCAGTAGAACATGGATCTACATGTTCACTCCTGCACTGGCCAAAGCTGGTACTGCTTAGACTCTTTGAGTGCTAACATTGGTGCTCCAATCATTTGGTCTGGCTCTAACGGTGTGATTCAGACTGAGCAGACCTGGTGCATTTTGAATCAAAACTGCAGAGTCATTTTACTATTATTTAATAAGGAAGAACAGAGAAGAGTCCATGACCACGTTATATCAGTAAAGATGTTGTGTCTGCATGAGAGTAGACTGTCTCTGCAGGCAGCATCACACCCAAACAGAGCAGACAGCCTGTTCATCCTGAGCTCGCCAAGGTCACCAAAGGTCAGGCGGACAAAAACCTGCAGTCTTAACAAAGCCACAGGCAAAGACACTCTTTATTATCAACTATCTAATAAAACGCAAAACAGCCAAGAAGTGAATCTGCCATGAATTTCACAACTTTACAAGCTAAGAAATAGACACTGAGCTTTATATTGATTAAATATGTTAAATAGATATTAAATTAAATATAGATCCTGATAAATGCCTCATTAATTTTTCATCATAGAATTACTGTTGAAACAACCCCTTATCCATGTTTGATGCCCTGCAATGGACTCACAGCCAACTGTAGAAAGCAGCCCAATCAGAGGCACTTTTTCTTTGACCCAGTTTATTCTAAGTGGAGATATTATCTGAATTTCAGGAGTGGGACCACACCTCATTCTCGCCGCCTCAGTTTATATATGCCCCCTTCACCAATACCCTCTGTTCTCATTTTCATGCCCACCTGGAGCCCAGGAGCTGCTGCCGGTCCTCTTTGAGGCCTTCCCCACATTGCAGCACCAGTACACGCTCCCTCATCCATCATCGCTCATCGTAACTGAGGATGTGGTCCCAGCTAGTGAAATTGCTAGTAAAAATGTTAATGTGATGAACTCACCAGCTACTGGCTCACTGACATCCAGTACAAGAAGGCCAGGCTTACCAAAACATACAGTTTGATTTGTGCGCTCTGCTGCTGCACACAAATACTGTCCAACACAAGGAATTCAGCCTGGATTTACACTCGTCCCAGTGTCCTATGGCAGGTCAGCTCTATCACAGGCAAGGACAGCTCTGATGCTTCAGAAGTGTTATCAAAATAAATAAATAAATAAAATAGAAATAACATAGTAGTTTGGATCAAAAGCCAGACTAAGTTTTAAGATGCAATTTAAAAGAGTGGATGGACTCGGAGAGACGAATATAAAGAGGGAGGGTACTCCAGAGTCTGGGAGGTACGACAGCAAAGGCCCGATCCCCTCTGGACTTCAGACGAGACCTCGGTTGCGTCAGGAGCATTTGATTGGAAGATCTAAGTGCCTTATTAGGGATGCACAAATGGAGGCGCTCGCGTAGATAGCTGGGAGCTAAATTGTTTAAAGTTTTAAAGGTAAGCAAAAGAATTTTGAATATTGGTACGATATTCAACAGGGAGCCAACGTAGGTTGGCTAAAACTGGTGTGATGTGGGCATAATTTCTAGTTCCAGTTAAGAGACGCGCAGCTGCATTTCAAACTAACTGGAGCCGGTGAATAGAGGAAGGTGGGAGGCCCGAGTAGAGAGAATTACAGTAGTCTAATCTGGAAGTGATAAGACCATGAATGAGTTTTTTAAGGTCCTTCAAAGGGAGGTATGGCTTTGCTTTAGATATCTGACGCAGCTGGTAGAAACAGTTTTTTACCACAGAGGAGATCTGTTTCTCGAGTTTGAAAGAGCAGGAAAACACCAAGGTTTCTAACAGTGAGTGAGAGATGGCTACCAAGGGGCCCTAAGGCAGTTGTTCCAGCGGGGTGTGACTATCAAAAACTATAACTTCTGTCTTATCCTCGTTCAGTGTGAGAGACGTGACCACGTTTGGACCTCATTTAGACAGTCAAACAGGGGTTCCAGAGACGTAGAGACATCTGATGTCAAAGGGAAATAAATTTGTATGTCGTCGGCGTAGCAGTGAAAGGAAATGTTATATTTTTTAAGTATTACTCCCAAAGGCAGCATGTACAAGGAAAAAGAACTGGGCCGAGCACAGATCCTTGAGGCACACCACAGTGAATTTGTTTTTAAAAACTGAAGCTGGCCCTCCACCTCTGTCAGTGGACTGGGGTGAGCTCAGAAAGGTGAATCGGGTTGGTTCTGAGAAAGAAAAGAACTCACCAGGGCAAAGCCAAGTTTCAGTCAAGAATAAGAAGTCCAGCCCGGATGAAAGAATCAGCATACAGAGTCCTGAAGTTCATCCACGCCTAAGGGCGCCGGTAGGGTCATTACGCCAGGGTTGGCGTAACAATTTGGCACTTTTTGTCCTCAGAGGTGCCACCGAATTAAGAATGTCGGCGCATGTAGTATTAAGAAGGTTGGCAAGTTCCTCCGCTGATAAATCTGCAATACCATTAACATCAGAAAGAGGAGAATCAAGAAAAGCAGCAGTGAAATGAGCAAGTGACTGAGAGCTCATCGAGCGCGTTTGCCGTAGAGAACCATCACTATACAAATCAACATTGTTAATAACAGTATTAAACAAAACCGGAAAATGGTCCGAAATCCCGAAGTCCTTAATGTCCGTGATGCAGATATCCAAACCACGGGACAGTACCAAGTCGAGTGTGTGACCTTTTGTGTGAGTTGGATCACTTACGAACTGGGTGAGATTAAACGAATTCATAAGAGCAAGGAAGTCTTTGACTAGTGAGCCGTCCTCGCAACAAACGTGGAAGTTAAAATCACAAAGAATTAAAATACGATCATAGCGTAAGACGACACTCCCCAGTAAGTCAGCAAATTCAGAAATAAAATCCGTAACAAATTTCGGGGGGCGATACACCACAGCGCAAAGAAATGAGGTTCAGTTCAGTTCCAATAACTGCACCTCGAAGCTGGGGTACATGATGACAGCGGCCGACATCGAAATTTGTTTTTAAAAACTGAAGCTAGCCCTCCACCTCTGTCAGTGGACCGGGGTGAGCTCAGAAAGGTGAATCGGGTTGGTTCTGAGAAAGAAAAGAACTCACCAGGGCAAAGCCAAGTTCAGTCAAGAATAAGAAGTCCAGCCCGGATGAAAGATTCAGCATACAGAGTCCTGAAGTTTGCAGCATGGTGTTCAGAAAACAGCCTGGGACTGGGAGGTCATTGTCAATGTCAGGAGGCACTGACTTGGCCCCCCTCTACATCAACGGGGAGCGTGTGGAGAGGGTCCACACCTCCCGGTTCCTTGGTGTCCTCATCTCTGCTGACATCTCCTGGACAGACAACATCTCAGCGGTCGTCAAGAAGGCCCAACAGCGGCTGCACTTCCTGAGAGTCTTCAGGAAGTACAAGCTGAACTCCAACCTGCTGCTGACCTTCTACCGCTCGTCCATTGAGAGCCTGCTAACCTACTGCATCACAGTATGGTACGGCAGCTGCACCAAGGCGGATAGAGTGAGGCTTCAGAGTGTGGTCAAGACAGCACAGAAGATCATCGGCTGCCCTCTCCCCTCCCTGAAGGACATTTATTCCTCCCGCTGCCTCAGCAGAGCAGCAAACATCATCAAGGACAGCTCCCACTCTGGTTTCAACATGTTCAGCCTGCTTCCCTCAGGGAGGCGCTACAGGTGCATCAGCAAGGAGACCCACAGACCCATAACCAGCCTGAACTCACACATGATAAACACAGTTCCACCCCCCAATCTAGGACCTCTACACACAAACTACACAACTATCATCACCACTGTGCAACACTTAATTTAGGTGCAGTAACCCACACTGTAATATATAGCACTATGTTTTGTTTCTATATTTGTAGATAGTGCTGCAGAACTGTGCAACTCACCCCCCTTTCTTTCCCACGTCTGCACTGAATAGGAGATGCTCTGAAGCTTATTGTGCATGTGTGTAGTGACAATAAAACGCATTCTATTCTGTTTTTGTTCACATGCTAAGTTCAGCATTCAAAATCTTGGTGTAATGTTTGAGTCTTCTCTGAGTTTCAACTGTGTAAAATCTTTATCTCACTCCTAACATTTCTAAACATGGTCTCCTCTGCTGCACTGGAAGAAATTATCAATGTGTTTCCATCATTGCATTTAGATTAATGTACTGGCCTCTGTGGATTAGAGAAACCACCAAGGCTCTGCACCAGTCTACAGCTGACTCTGTCCATTCTTTTAAAAAGCACTTCAAAACCTTTTTGTTTAAACAGATTTTCTGTTAAGAAGTTTTTGAAAATTCGTAGTTATTTATTTTTAAAACTACAGGTTTATGTCATTTTGGCACTTAATGGGGTTTTTGTGACGGTTTGTCTGTGAAAACTTCTTTACAATCACTAAAAACCAAAGAACACCACCCCCACAGTAAAGCGGTGGAAACATGGGTCACTTTTCTGCTAAGAGCACAACATGACCTCCCTGCATGGAGGGGCCAATAGACAGGACCGCGTATCGTACTGTGACGAGGAACCTTCGTCCCATGAAGATGGATGTTCAAGCATGACGATGATCCAAAACATCGTGTCGAGGTAACGAAGCAGTGGATGAAAATAAGAGTGGCCTATCGAGTCTTCCACTCATCACCTCCAGCTGGTGACGGCAGATGGCTGCCCCTCACCGAGCCTGGGGTTACTTCTTCTTCTCTGTAATGTTGTAGGGTATTTACCTTATAAATATGAAATATATAAATATGAAATATGTCAAAACAAAGCAGAGACAGCGATCAGTGATAACTGATTCTCAGTGCTGGAGATAAGGATGTACGGTAACCTTCAACATTACACATCCTGTGGACACATACTGTTTGATCTATTGTTAGCATAAAGACGCTGACAGGTGCAGATGAATGAGCCCCTGATTTCTTCAGCCTACAGCAGACAGACTGTCAGGAGTTAGCTGTAGGACTGCAGAGCGTATGCTTGGTTTTATGTTGTGTTATTGTTTTTAGCCTGACAGATGCCAAATGATCTGTCTGATCAAACGGGTGATTGTGGAAGAACACAAGCGCTTTGTCCTCTGGAGGCTGCTGACCTTCTCTGGCCACACAAACTGCTACACACACTCACACTGACATTAACCTGTCACTGTGGTACACCACTCTATACTTCACATATCTTGGTTGTCCTCATTTACACGACAAACACTTAAATAGACACACACAGTGACACTGTACGCCACCCCGAGAGGCCCAGTGTGGCACGCTACTGGTGTGTCACATGCTCAGAGTCTAAACAGCCTCTGTGAACCCACACTGCTGCAAATATGTCGCCAGCACCTCCAGATTCAAATCAGTGTGTCATTGAGCAACAGAGGTTAGCAAAGGTGTCCCAGTCCAAATATGGTGTAACACCAGGAACATGTGGGACATTCCTTTCTTATGACTTCATAAACTCAGCTACTGGGAGATTAATCCAGCGTGGTGTGGCAGCTTTGATCGTAGACCAAAAATGTGCAGTCCAAAAAGATCCCAGCGTAATCAAAACAGGCCGTCCTTTGGCGTCCACCGGGCAGTGTTTTGTAAATAATATGTGTTTATCATTTATATGGGAATATAAAGAACTAGTTTTAGCTGTTCTACATAAACAGCATATCCCAAATATCATCAAAACAGAAAATTAGAATAAGAGCTTTCAAATCCAATTTATCGGCACAATTATTTCAATTTACTTAAATGTGCTCTGAGGGCTAACAGGCTGTTTAGATCACAGGGACATGTTACATAATGAAGTAATGAATGTCATTTCTAACTGTTTGATTTTAAAAAGTATGTTTGATAAATGTGGGACAAGGACAAGCATGTAATGGGATTAGTGGGGATACATTCATGGAGGAGAGGAGAAGTCCTAAAGCTAGCTAATGAAAGGACAGCAAACTAACACAGAGGAAGAGGTCAAGGCAGAACAACAAAGATTTCTTTGCAGGGTGAGATGAGGAAGGGAGGAGAGTAACCACTGTGATCACCCAGAAGAGAATGACTCAGGTCTGTGTCCAGTCTCCCCAAATCAGCATGACACAGCAAACTAAGCTACATAAATCTCTGAATTACCAGCTGAGCCACTAATCCAGGCGGTATGACACTCGCCAAACTGCTAGTTCTGTGATATTTTACCACCGAGCATAAAAGTGCTTACAGGAAAGGCCAGGAAAGAATAAGCCATGAATACAGAGTTTAAATCATAAGAATATTTTATAACGTTTAACATTACGCAGAAGCATTTCATATTCATGAAACGCTTTCAATTAAAAGAAAACATCGAAACAGGTAATAAGGACACACCCAACATGCTCAACACCCACTTTAGTACTTCCTACTCAGCAGTTTCAATTACTGGTTAAAGCAAATGTGTTAGAAACTTAAAGCACGTAAAGAATCTGCTCAAGTCAAACAAGACATCAGACACACATCACCAAGAAGGCAAGTTTAAAGCAGTCCTACAGAAAGGTTTCAAAACTCACTCCCACAGCTTGATTCCAAGGATGTTAGATTCCTATCGGGCCTTTTCTACTGTTAATGTTTAAGCTAAATGACAACTTTGTTTGTCCACTGTCAGCATTCGACACAACTTCTACAGGGTTTAATGGAGCACACAGATTTGACTTTTTACAAAAGCACTCAATGAGCTGTAGTAATGAAGAATTGTATCACAGTACGTTTTGTCATATCCTGTCTAAGATGTTTTTTCTTGCATGAGCCTAAGCACTCATTTATACTCGTATCCAATACAACTGATTTCGGTTTTATGCTTCCTAAAACCCTTAAAATTCCTTGTCAACGTCTTTTAGTTTAACCAATCTTAAAGAAAATCAAGCTTTGCTGCTCTACTCTATTTCCCGTTCCCTGCAACATGTGTGTGGATGCTGAATGAGACGGGTGGAGGGATGAGCGCTACATGGTTGTGTTTGAGCAGGAGGGCCGGATGATGAATGGGCTTTTATAGACATGCTGTTCGTTTACGGAGGCTTGTAGGTGATGATCTCTTTAGTGTAATATGAAAAGGAAACAGACACATCGTGATATCACAAACACAATCCTACATTTGTGCCAACCTAATAAAATAATATGCAGTACTGTGTGAAACTCATCAAGTGGCCTGAACTAAAAGTTCTCCAGCAAGTTTAGTAGCATTGCTACTTGAGATCGTTCATGTTGCAGCCAAGAACTTCACTGATGACTGCTGCCATGGTGTAAATCAGCTGGTTGGTTCCAGCGATGGTCACACTAGGGACTGTCCACTGCAGTAAAAACTCTGCATTATCACTCCGTTACCTGCTGCAAGCACTGCCACAGTCTGATTTTCTTTCATCACTACCTGAATTGTTTGACTAAAAGGAAAAAGAAATGGCAGATGTCCTTCTCTACAGGGGCAGAACTGTTGGCAAACTGTTCACCACCCCCAACCGCCCTGTCTGTCATCACTCCACTAGCATTGCTGTTTGTAATTATATTCACTCCACTTTTACACACCTATACATAATATCCTAAAAGCCACAAATCAATTAGAACCCTGCTCTGTTTGGTAATGAACTGTGATAAAACAAATATCCCCTGCCTATGAAAAACCATAGGCTTCCCAAGGGAGTCATGAGTTCATAATGTTCATGTTTATAAACACTTAAAGCTGACCTGGGGTCCGTTCTTCGTACCTCGCTAAGTAAGTTAGCTGGATTAGATTGTTGACGATTTCGCGTGATCCTGGATCATTCGGTTCCCCGAAGCCCATCCGGGACTTGCTGTCATAGCAACAGAGCCATAAGCGTAAACCTGCTGGGGAGCAGGTTTACTTTATGTAAACAGGATTAGATCGCGGCCACGCAGGTATGTCCGCGTCATTCATACGAAAGCAACAGCGATATTTTTCCACTGTTTCACCATAAATAAATATTATCAATGTAACTAAAGATAATGCAGCACTTGATCCTTGTATTGATGTCACACAGATACATACAGGTCATTTCCTAAAAAAGGGAAATGTACTATTAACATTCTATTACATGTATGTGATTATTACAGATGTAATTCATATTTCAGAGTAGTAATTGTAAATTACTTCGTGTAATCAAGATGAGAGACCACGGCTATAAAAGCGAAGGTGGATTTGAAGTCTGTCGCAGCCATGTCCTGTCCGTATACGCGACCAACCCATTGCGGAAGGTGCAAGATTGATAAGGAGAGTCCTCAGAATCCAGCGTATATTGCGGGACAGACAGGATCCTTTAGCTCAGCGCGACAGTGTGCTCATAGAGAGATATCGATTTTCCCGTGAGGGTATTATTTACTTAACCAACTTGTTGACGAGGGGGTGCAGGACCACCACCTGTCTTTTTTTCCTCTGCCCTTTTCTTGGTTGCTGTTATGAACAAACTAACAGAGTATTACAGGCCAGTATTACCTTGCCAAGAGACACAAAGCAATCTAAGAGATAAATATTACCATTCTGTAGAATACTCCTGTATTCCACTTTTACTTGTTCCCATGTTCTTGTGGGTCCTGTTGTGGCTCTAATGTGAAAGGGGATATAATATAACATATTATGATATAATATAATGCCATATGATATTGGACAATATAGTGTCATATGATAGATCTACCCTACTGCCTACTGGTGTTGGCCAGAGGGGCCGATGGCGCGATATGGCAGCCTGGCTACAACCGTAGCTGCCTCCACCAGTGTGTGAATGTGGGAGTGAATGAATAGTGGTATCGTACAGCGCTTTGGGTGCCTTGGAAAGCGCTATATAAACCCAATCCATTATTATTATTATTATTAAATTACCTACGAGTTTGATTTGTCAGCAACTTTCTGCCAGCCCCTCTCTCCTTGCTTTTGCAGCCTTTGCAGTGTTCTCTTGCGTTTTAATTAAACTCTGAAACTCCTGAAATCCCTCACTCAAGAGTTCTTGCTCTGCTGCCGGAAAATACCGTGCACGCCCCTTCGACATTTTCGCCGACCAATCAGCGGGTTGCTGATCAATGTTTCTACTATCGATGCGTAGCCCCTTTTACGACACCCAGTGATGTCACATTACTGCGTCCAGCTGTACTAATCGTCAACAGCAGGTGTGTTCGGGGAACCGGATTAGCGAGCTCACGGTTAGCGCGATGATTTGGTCTTGGATGTGTCATTTGATCTTGGATGTAGTGAGCGACGTACGAAGAACAGGCCCCTGGAGTAGGTCCCAGGCCCTGAACTCCATAAGCAAGAAAATGGATTGATGTATAAATACACACACACATATATACAAATATATTAGGGGTGCAACGACAAACAAAATTCACGGTTCGGTTCGATACTTTGGTGTCACGGTTCGATACAAAAAAATGTTCATGCCTTTTTAATTTGTCAGTTATTAAAATTATAAATATATATTTTAACTCAAAAGTACAGTTTTTAAATTTAATGTTGCTGAAACAACAAAGTAATAAAAAATAAATAAATCTATCTGATGGAGGAATCGCTCATCTTTGGAAAAGAGAGTTTATTACAGAGAAATGTCTCTTTCAAAATAAAAGCTCTACTATACGCTTCTTCTGGGCTATATTCTCAGCAGCATATTAAACATATCAGGTCCCCATAAGGAGAATCCTGTGCTAACGGCTATCTAAATGACTCGGGTAAAGTTTGTAGCATGCGTGCTTGTTGTTTTGTCTGCTTCCTCTTGTCTTTGCACCAGGATGATGTCGGAGTAAATGTGCAGTCATATTCGTTGTGTTCCCACTAGTGCTGTCAGCGTTAATCTGAAATGACGTTAACGCCACAACACGGCAAATCTCCGTTAACGAGCGACCGCGGATCGCCCCGTGCTTGGTAGCTGGACGGCCAACACGTTAACGAGCTAACTGCGCTAACACACTAGTTCCCACCCATGTAATTGAGCATTGCGTGGCACATCCAACATACTGTTTTACTTTAGTCCATGACGCGCTTACCTTCAGGGTCATACGTCACATGAAGACCAAAATAGTTCCAAAGGCCAGATCTGAATGAGGGTGGGGGAGGTTCAATTTGCCATGTTGCAACGAGCTTAGCTTCTGTCTTGCTAGCTTGCCCTGCGCTCAGTGGATCTGTGCTCGACAGTGCAGCCTAGGCGGAGTAGTCGAACACAGATCCACTGAGCGCTCAACACAGACAGCATCTGCAGAAGGAAAGTTGATGAAATAAATTAAAAATATTGTATTGTTCGATACATATGCGTACCGAACCGAAAGCACTGTATCGAACGGTTCAATATCGATACGAGTATCATTGCACCCCTAATATATATACATATATATATGTGTGTGTGTGTGTTTCTGTGGTTCAGCATTATGATGCTGAACCACATCATAATGAATAAATGGATAAATTTCCGAAATCCCGGAGCAATGCAAATTAGCCGGTGCGAGGTAAGGAGCTCTGTCATTGGTTAGACAGTCTTAGCTTTGCACCTATACCAAAGGCCATTCAGCCTCTGTGTTTACACTCTGCCTACACAGATGTTGGACATGAGACGACACAGGAAAAGGATTTTTGATGTGAGGTTTTTATTGAGATTTTATTTCTTTTTTTTCTGATTTGAAGTATTTATTAATGGAATAATTATTTATTTTCAAATACTGATTTATAAATTTTTTTATTTTCAATTAAATTACTAGATAATAAATTACTTTTGTATTGAATAAATAAAATAACTTAAAAATGAATTTGTAAATTAATATTTTATCGCACAATTCATTGTTTAAGCAAAGAACTTTTTATTTCGATGCGCTGGATCTTCTGGTCCTCTGCACATAAGTGGATTTCCATTTAGACTTTATATAGACAACAACTCAAAGTGCTTTACAACAAGTCACATTCACCCATACGATCATCTAGTGCTGTACTTTAAACACTTTAAACACAAACACGGATACTGTGGGGAGAGGCCACAGAGGCACAGGGAGAAAACTCACACAGAAATCCAACAATTAAAGAGGAACCTTCTCGATGTAACACTACCATCCTGCAAGATGACCTGGTCCTGGGCCATCTTAATAAGCATGCTGTGCACAGTAGTTTCATATTCCTGCCAGAACAAACACCAGACAGTTTGTACACAAGGCTCAGATTCTCGCTTTGCCAGATACAGACAATAGTTTAAGATCCTAATGTCTCTGCACAGCTCTGTATGTACTGAAATATCCAACCTCAGATATTTCCTGCTCACTCTCTGCACCGCCTTAGACAACAAGTAGTTCATGCTATACATAGCATTGACTTTTCATTCCAGCCATGTGCACTCATCAGGGCATCAGTGCTGCCGTAGTAACCACACTAACACTTCCTTGCACCTGTTGAAATGGCCTCAGTCTGATCGTGCCCTGAACAAACTCACCTTTAACATCCCACACACGGACTAAATATGTGCGTGTCAATAACACGTGACAGGAGAACATGCTGGTTGTCTGTCATGGGGCTGAATTAGAAACAGAGCAGGAACTACAGTTTGTCAGATTAAGACTGATCAGGTCCAACATCCGCTCCCAGCACTGATTTACACGTTTGGTGTCACATTGAAGGAAACGCCTACTGGCACAACCTGCATGTGTTAAACTGCTCCTGCGTGTAAACAGCGTGTCACTTACGGCTTTTTGCATCACAAGGACGCGCACTGGCGTCTCAGGGTGACTCAGATGTTTGCTGAATGAGGTGTAGACCGGACTAGGCGGGACTTATTTCACCAAAACACGAGCTTTTCCACCCACCAGTGTTTATCTGTGTGCTTATTTTAAAGAATTATTCCATCGTTATCAAATACGAAGCATTACACGCACGTCGCGCCGTTTCTGCTGAGTCAGACACCAGTGCTCCCGTGTGCTGATTCTCGGGTCCATCTTAAACTGGTGTGTTTGCGAATGAACTTCGGTAAAACGTTACAACGTTACCGGGCGCGCAGAGGGTCTCGGAGGCGTGTCGTACCTGTCGGGTGGTCGCGGGCTCCTCGTTCCCGGTGGGTGAAGGTGTTTCTCCTTCAAGCGATGCTGGGGTGACCGGAGAAGAAGCCATGTCCCCCCGACATCACCTCTCACTAAGCGCCGCTCCTACTGTGACTTTCCTCGGTGTCCTCCAGCGTGCAATACGCTGCCTGGCGCGGTTTGCACGGACGGTGGACCGGTTGCGTCGCTCGTTTCCTGCGCGATCAAAGTGAGTCTTCGGCTGCACAGTGCAGCCACTGTCCCTCCTCCGGCCAGCGGACTAGTCCAGGCGAGGCGGATGACGTTGTCCCGGGTCTCGCTCGCTCTCGCACATGCAGGACTTGGCCCAGTCTGTCTTCTTCTGCCTCACTCTGCGCTCTGCTTTTCACTTCATGTCTTTTTGTTTTGTAAGGTGGCTAACACGATCACTCCTCTTCTGCCTGCAGGACTCTGTGACTGCTCTGTGCTGTGGCAGCACACTCCAGCCTGATAGTTCATTTTACAGCTTTTGGCACTGCGACGCTCTCCTCGGCTCGACAGACACAATCTCACCATGTCGGCACAATATACTGAGTGCAATCCATAACATGATTTTATCTCACTGTAACTTTTAAATCGACCAAATGTGACGTGTCACGTGACTTGAGCACATGCACACCCCCTGTCCTCACAGCAGACATTCATCTTAGCCCCCCCCCCCCCCCCCCCCATGTTTTGAGATCATTGCTGCAACAAAAGGTTGCCACACATATTTCTACATGAAACGTACTGAATCAGTTGGCACATATTTAACTATGGTTGGATGAGACCTGCACTCTGTTTTAATATAATGTTGTTTTGTTTGAGTGGCTGAAATAAAGCTAATAAAATAAATGAATACTAAAATAAAGCTGAATCGCATCACAGGAACGACACAGCCCTGTTCCTCCGGGCTGTCAATCTGTGAATCAGCAAACATGTATGATTTATTGTCATTCATTTGCTGAACAAACTTTCCTCTGAACTTTGACCCTGAAAATTCAATTCAATTTTATTTATATAGCGCCAAATCACAACAAAAGTCGCCTCAAGGCGCTTCATAGATACAGAGAAAAACCCAACAATCATATGACCCCCTATGAGCAGCACTTTGGCGACAGTGGGAAGGAAAAACTCCCTTTTAACAGGAAGAAACCTCCGACAGAACCAGGCTCAGGGAGGGGCGGGGCCATCTGCTGTGATTGGTTGGGGTGAGAGAAGAAAAACAGGATAAAGACATGCTGTGGAAGAGAGACAGAGGTTAATAACAGGTATGATTCAATGCAGAGAGGTCTGTTAACACAACAAGGGAGATCCAGGTTTCCCAGCTGACGAGCAGAGGGCAGCGGCTTCCACTCGTTTGAGCAGTTTGTTGCGTGACCTCCTGTCTCTCACTGAACTAAAATGCCTCCAAACAACAGCAAAATAGATGGCACTCACTCCAACGTCTTGCAGCAAAAACATTAAGTGATGGGAAGAACAGGTGATGGATGAGCTGCAGATGTAACCGGTGTGATTCTGCGTTGTGTCTGATAAAAAAGGTAAAAGAAAGAAAGACCTCCCAGTAAATAATTTGCCCACTCCAGCTCCTACGACCAAATACAAACAGTGGGGAAGAGGGTTAGTTCAACCCACCACAGCTCCCAAGCTAGCAAGGAGTATATATTCATGCTAGCATTTATGGCGCCTAAAACACATTTATGATACACACATACGACACACTTATAACATCTTACAAAAACAGGCTTAATAATGACAATAATCGAACTAAAATTGCAATCAGAAACATCCAGGTGGCTAAATATGCATTATATGTGTGTTTTAAAGTGTTGGAAAGAAATGACACCCACCTCTCCCACAGGGGGATTGTAGAAAAGGGGAGAGGCAAAAGGGGTACACTGTATTTATAGGATTGCACCGAAGAAGAAGAAAAGAACGAGGAGGGGCTCTAACTGATAATGAACACAACTACAGGCTTGGAGGTCCTAAAAGTCAGGTATAAAAGGAGCAGTTTGGGGGTTTAGAACACATTATAACAATGTGATTTATGACCCTGTTACACAGAGCCAGCAGAATGAGCTGCTGCCACCACCACAATCAATGGTGACGCCAATTTAGAAAGAGCCCCAGTTGATTCCACTCTTGCCAGATGCTGAATACACATCGTCTAAAAGTGTGTGCCATTGACCAAAGGAGGAGTGGGCTGTTCACACATGCCTGTGTTCTTATGGAGCAGTCTTTGAGGATGGCGAGTCCAGAGCTGGAGGTTTAGATCTAAGAGAGTGATCCAAAGTCAGGAGAGGATTACACCCAACCTTCAGAGATCTTCCTATAAGCCAGAACTGGAAGCAGAGCCACCTTTGGCTATGATATCTTTACTGGACCCAGTAAGTCCAGTCAAGGTCAAAAACGTGGTCAGTCCCCCATTTAGTGCCATAGATCTGAAACATAGTAAACAAAATGCTAGTAAAAAGTTACAAACATGTTCAAGTTACATGTCTACAACTCCACAACAGACATACTTTGCTACTGGTGCCAAACAGTACTGCAGTCTGTAGCTTTCCAGCCATCCTTTGAACGTCTTTGAGTTTAATGTAGCCAAAACTGGATTCAGTAATCAGTGTTTATTTACAGAAGCCGTAGAGTATGGCTGCCACATGTGAACATCAGTGACGGCTCATTTAAACTGTAGGAACGATTAACCCAACATCAGAAAAATACTTCATTTTACATTAATGTGACAAATGAACACTGCTGGGACTTTTCTGGTCCTACACTGTTCATGTCCAAGTCAACACATTGTAAGATTTACACGTGGAAGGTCATCTAAGCTGCTTATGTGGAGATTACCTTTCCTTTAACAACGACCAGTTTCTTCTTTTCAGTTTTCAGTTTTATTTGTCATATGCAAGTTAGCACAGGGTCAACATTGCAATGAAATGTGTTTGACGAGCAGCAGTCACTCGGCAGCTTGATACAGTAGGAGAAAATATAATAAAATAAAATAATAAAGAAAATAGAAAAATAGTAAGGAGCAAATATTAGAGAGACATGGTAAAAGAGAAAAGATGACTAAATATATTTGTATCTATAAATATATGTACACTAGTGATTAAATAAGAAAATCTTGAAGAGAAATATGACGGGAGGGCAGATGGGACATTGCACAGGAATGAGCAGCAGAAAATTTCAGTATTGCACTTTTAAATATAAATATCAATGACAATAAAGTGGAGTGACCAGTGCAGATTAAACAGAGTACTTGTGAAGCTGCAGGTAGCTTCTGAGTGCTGTGTTGTGTGTGTTTAAGTGTTGTGGTTGAGGTGTCGTATGGCTTGGTGGTAGAAACAGTTTTTGAGTCTTGTAGTCCGAGCAGACAGACTCCTGTAACGATGGTAACAAGGAGAACAGCTGATGTGCTGGGTGGCTGTGGTCCTTGATGATGCTGTGTGCTTTATGGAGGCACTGCTGGAGATAAATGTCCTGAATGGCAGGAAGCCTGGTGCCAGTGATGTGCTCTGCTGCCTTCACCCTCTGTAGTGATTTACGGCTGCTGGCAGAGCAGCTTCGTACCAAACTGTGATGCAGCTCGTCAGCAAGCTCTCGACTGCACACCTGTAGAAATTTGAGGTGATGTTGGCGTTCATGCCAAACTTCCTCAGCCTCCTCAGGAAGTAAAGCCGCTGGCGAGCTTTCCTGATTGTTCTCACCTCAAACACATTATTTACCCATCCAGGTGGAACATGTAGCTGTGCTCGGTTTGACAGCTTTCATCCTGGCAGCAGCGTCAGCTGAAGCATACAAGGCACACATAGATGTCACTGAGCTGGAGCTCTGGGAGAGACGTCGCCACTTTCAGGCCTTTAAACAAAGCTGTTGGAGCACAAGTCCCAAAGATTTATAGTTTCTCTTCATGTCTTCATTGTTCCTCCATGGAGAGATGTTCCAAGTAGCCTTGGCTCGAGACAGGCGTCCTGCAGGACTACCTACCAACTGTCCACTGTTTGCAGTCGTGGTAGAGTAATGTTGCCCACCAGTGACTGAAAACCATGGATTGGAGAAGAATGACAGAATTCAGTGACCTTGTGGGGCCATAACAGAAATGACAGCAGTGTAGTGGATCAAATAAAGAGTGATGATGTTATATTTGTGACTGTAGCAGGACCAAGGCTCAAAAGGTTGCAGGCGTTGTTAATTGAGCAGAAGATGGACGGCATCAAGCCCTCTCCTCGACAGCTACAGGATCACAGTCTGCAGGTTCAGTTATGCAACGTTTTAGCATCGATGCGTGAAGTTAAGAGCAGACAGGGAGGTTATTTTTGCACTGGGCTGGAATGACTCAGTTTACCTGTCAAAGGCTATCACGGCTGGGAGAAAACCCTCAGCATTAGTAAAGAAGGACCACGGTGGCCTCTGGGTAGAAACACTGCAGAGTTCATGTGGATACGCTGCTGCATTAGGTCAGATAGATATATCATAAAGCATCATTAAGTAAAAACGTTTATTAAGAACAAATGTTTAAATATTGTTAACGTGTTTCCCAGAAACATCTGTAGAGACAAAGAGCTTTCTGTTGTTGCTTCGAGGAAACAAGCTCTTCTTTTTAGTTTTGTCCTGGTATTTATTCCAGGACGGACTCATCCACTGAGCAGTGTTTGGGTTTCTTCGTTTTCCTCGTTCTGGATGCAAACTATTACAACTTAAGCTGCAATACAACAGGAAGTTACTCATATATAGTAATTTCCCAGACCATATTAAAAATCCATTAACAGGAAATACAAATGATGGGACAATGCCACAGCATGGACATTAGAACAGTTGGGAAAATTTACCTGGAAAAAGGTGAAAATGAGGCTTCATTGAACTGGAATTACAAAGACCAGGAATGTGAGATCCACCAGCCACAACTGAGGGTTTTTACACGTCATATCCTCAAAGTAGAACTACAGTGATCAAAAGAATCGACTTTAATGTTATTCTTTCTTTATTTATGTCAGATTTAACCCCCCAAAAAGCTTTAATCTTTAACTAGTCTTTGGACGTAGCTACAGTACGGTCAGGTTGACAGTTTATGGGTAACATGTGGCCACCAGGCACTGCGACACACTTCCATGTTATATTACCTTGGCATCCCGTAGGAATACAGGAGAATCATGTGAGGAATCTAAGAGTTGTTTCTTAATTCAATTCAGTTTTATTTACACAGCACCAAATCACAACAGCAGTCGTCTCAAGGTGCTTTATACTGTAAGGTAGCTCGTACAATAATACATACAGAGAAAAACCCAACAATATGACCCCCTATGAGCAGCACTTTGGCGACAGTGGGAAGGAAAAACTCCCTTTTAACAGGAAGAAACCTCCGGCACCAGGCTCAGGGAGGGGCGGGGCCATCTGCTGTGATTGGTTGGGGTGAGAGAAGGAAGACAGGATAAAGACATGCTGTGGAAGAGAGACAGATGAACCGCTGAGTGTTGTCCCGTCGAGGTGGCTCTTCTATGTTGTGCATTTATGGCACCAAACCACAAATGCAAAGGAAGAAAGGGTCGAGGCACAGCACCCAGCTGCCTGACAATATTCAGGCAACGTCCAAAGCCCCACAAAGGACCTACCCACACCCCACTGGCCCCGCCCAGATCAAGGAGCTGTCACAGCAGACAAAAATGTGAAGTCCACACATAGTCGCCATGGCACCCACCAACCCACCACACCATCCCCCATGGAGCTACCAGGAGAGGCATACTGGCCCACTGAGGATCACAGAGGAGCAGACCCAGGGGGGCTGACAGCACAGCCCCCACCCACCAGTCGTGCAGCTTATTTTATCTTGTCAGCGTGAGCCCCACCTAAAGGGGACAGAGGGATTAGTGAGTTGCATTAGTGGGCCAGGAGAGAGTGAAGCAGGGGAGCCAATGTCACTGCGATACGACTCCTCAACACCATCCAGCCTGCCCCACCACTCATAATGAGTCCTGCTGTGCTCTGTAGCAATGATGCATTTTATGTGTGTGTGCCAGGTTAGTGCTGTGGATTCAAAGGAGCACAGTTCCACTAAACAGGAGATCAGGATAAACCCCAGTAACCAACCCTGCCCCCGCCATCACATATTCTCAATCCCAACAGAGGCCAGCCCCACAATGACATGCCACACGTGATACACAGCCAATATTACTGTTATAATTACATGTTTCCTTTATTACTTTCCTTTCAACCTCTTTATTTTGCACCTTAAACTTTCTTTGGTTGCTACAAGCCACAAAGTCCTTTATGGTTTGTCCCTGTTGTGTGGAGGGCTGTTTTTAAGAGCTCAAAAATGGGTGTATCAGAGTCAAACAGGCAGCACAGTGGAAAAGTGGTTGGCACTGTTTCCTGAAACAAAAACTGATGAGACTCTGAAATAACTCTTTATATTTATAATGTAACTCTGCATCAAAAGAACAACAAAGGATCCCAGACAGGTTTCTGTGAACAAAGACCATTCTGATGTTTCTGTGTTTCTAACACTTTGACATTATTAGTAAACAGACTGCAGTGAGCAGCATTTATAAAGAGCTTCTATATAAAGATATGACAGCTGTTTGACAAGTTTATCACTCTGTGTTTGGACCTGATCAGTCCAGCTGTTTACTTGAAACATGTTCATTTACCTGTTCTGTTATATTCATGTTCTTGTCTCTGTTGAAAACACATTTTAATGTCCCTCAGATTTTTCTCCCAGATGAATAAATATAAAAATGACACAAACTGACTGCAGCTACTTTTTGTCCTTTCTGTCAAAAACCTTCATGTGACTCATGAGAGACACGTTTCAGCTGTTTGTGACAGATCAGAGGCCAACAAGTCATTTATAACACTTTCCATCATTGTTTAAAGTTCTCAGTGTTTCTGTGTTGCTGCGTATAGGATCTCCCAGCATCATCACTGTGCTGTCCAATCATTGTGTGCGAGGTTACCCTTATAGTGCGATGTGTGTTTGCACAAAGAGAAGCATGTGTGTCAAATATAAATAAGCACAGAACAGAAACAGCTGCTCGTTTCTTCTGTTTAGAGTCAAGTTAGTGTTTTGTGTCTTTGTTTGAGGCCTGATGTCGAGCAGAGGTGTGTGTAACTGCACTGCTCTGTTATATGTGTGAAGTGTGTGCTTCTCTTCAGCATCATCTTTGTCACTGCTGATTCCTTTGTGTCATCATGTGTTGAGAAGAGAGAACAGTTATAACGGAGGAGCAAAAGGAAGCCCTGAAATCTGCATCAACAAGGAAGTGTTGGCTCACCAGTGATCCCAGCAGAGCCACTGGTTTGGCTCCAGTTGTTCTAGATTCAATGATGTTGCTGCTACAGATACATGTCAGCATCTTTATTGAATTTTATATGAAGCAGAAATGGTGTCATTAGGAGAAGAAGAGGAGAACAAGTCCGGCGAGGAGGCAGCAGCTCTTAAAGATGAAACAGCAGCTCAGCCCTGAGCTCAGAGAGCTGCACATGAAAAAGCTCCTCAAGCAGATCCTGTCAGAGGTTTGTCATCAACAGGAGGAACTGTTCACATCATAGGATGAAGATGCTGTCAGCTGGATGAAGAAGGTTATTTAATGCAAACGTTCACACTGAAGTCAAATTGTTGTCGTGTTGAACAGATTCATGTACTGATCGTCTCCAGAATGTTAGAAGAGCTTCAATGAATCATTAGAAACAACTTACAGCTGCACAGCTGTGTCAAACACATCTGTGTGTCATTGTGGGATTGTTGTGTTTCTACATGTGACACACGTCTAAAACATGCACACAATCTGAACACAAACAGGGACTCATGTGTTCCCACAGCCAGATGCTGAGAGCCATTTCCTTGTAGTCCTGTGTCTACATACATGAACCATTAGATGTTATTGGAATGATTGTCAGCTCTGATAGTTTCATGTGTGTTTAGCTGGACGCTGTTTGATCCTCGACATGTTTAAAGGTGTCCAGTCCTGAGACACTGGGGCTGGAAACAGCTGTGATGTCATTGGACTGTCACACAGACAGAAGTGCATGAAGCGAGCAGCCGAGGAGCCGCTGATGTTTTGGATTCAACAGCATTTGAAAGGTCGACACAGACACATTTGCACACAGAAAGCTGAATCTGTCATATGCCACAGTGAACTCACTGTTCAGTGTTTTTCAGGAAGCTTCTTAACTGCCTCTGCTGCCAAACAAGCAGCTGATGTCCTTGAGAAGAAGCTGAAGAAGTCTTCAACAACAAATACAGGAAGTGGACTTTCAAATACTAGATTCACT
Organism: Aulonocara stuartgranti; assembly: GCF_965226115.1. NCBI lineage: Eukaryota > Metazoa > Chordata > Actinopteri > Cichliformes > Cichlidae > Aulonocara > Aulonocara stuartgranti. Next base: position 7,124,047 of record NC_138941.1, read on the forward strand.
TTAGACTCACAGAGAAATGACTCAACCAGCTGTGTTTGACTATATGAAAGGTCAGTGTGTGTCTGCACACAGACTGTTGTGTTGGACTGTTATTCAGTTGTCTGCTGAATGTTTTCAAATGTCTGCATCTCAGCTGTGATGAGGCTGGGGGTCATGGGAGGCCACCGTAGCAGCCTCTTCAACATCATGACATCATCATAAATGCTGCTGGACTGTCTGATGGGCTGACGGTGAAAAAGCCGTCGGGAAGGAAACAGAAGACGTTTCAGAGGCTGCAGCAGATTTCTTTGATTCGGGGCCTTTTTCAGCTTTATTGGACAGAGCAGTGAAGATAAGTGACAGCAAAGCAGAGAGAAAGGGGGCGTGGCCCGGGTCAAAGCCAGGCCAGCTGCTCTCCACCTCGTGGTCACCTGCTCATCCTAGTGAGCTCCACCAGCAGCCCTTTCACACACTTTACACTGTCAAACACTGTGTGTGGACCTCAGCTAACAACAGGCTACATTTAAGTCTGGACTACATGCTTTTATATTGTTTTTATTCCATCAGCAGCTCAACATCATGAGCAGCTTTGACATAAAGACATCAAACTCAAGCTGACTTTAAACTACTTTTAATACAGGGGCTCAAAAACAACAACATCTTTATTATATATCAGGACACAAAGTCATTTCATCTCAAAGGGAAACAGCTTTATTTGGAATAACCAGCACTATCAACTGGTTTGGGATCTCCACCAGTTTCATGTCTTTGCAGCTTCTCCAACAAAGTTCCTGTAAAATCAGCATGTTTGTCTTTATTGGTTTGATAGTGATTGATTATTCAGTCCCAATCTGCTGTCATCTAAAGAACAAAATGATGTTTCTATGAGTCACAAAGCTCCAGATGTTGTCGGCTTCACAAAGAAAACAAAGAACTTAAACACAAAGTGTTTGGAGCCAAAATGTTCCCAAGCTGCTCTTTTTGAAATGGCAGAGGTACAGTGGTGTCTAACAGCACACTGTGGAAGGCAAACATGTTATTGTTGGATGAAACTTCATGAATCCTTTGTAGATTTGAGCTGTTGGAGCCTTTCTTTTCTCTTCAGGTGTACAGATGCTGAGGAGGCAGGTGAAGCAGGTGGAGCTGTTGTGATGCTGGCAGAGGGTGTGTCTTAGTAACTCTGTGAGGCAGAACTGGATCCAACATTGTGGATGTGTTGATGTTGGAGCCATTAAGAGTCTCTGGCCACACTGTAGGATTTCCCTTTGATCCACTGTGGGGGCATTTTGGAGTCTGTCAGTGAAACTCTTCATGTTTGTGTTTGACTCCAGTTTATAGAAACAGAGAAATGTGTCATGCTTTTGTTCGGCCTCCACAAATACACACATTTGTTCATTGGTTGGACTTTTTGGAAGGAGACACATTGAAAACCATGTTAATAAGATCTTGTTGTTTCCTGTGGATCCGACACAGAGAGTGGACTTCAGACAGAAAGCGTGGAAGAGATTTTAGAGGCCGTGTGTGGCAACAGGAAGTTTCTGTGTGTTTGCTGATCTTACATGTGGAAAACAACACGTGATGTTTGTGAAGTTCTACAATGATCATTGTTCTCACAGCATTTTGAGTGGGAACAGTTCAAACTGGGAGTAGTGGGAGTTATTTACTGATTGAAACAAGCTGAATGTTTCTGTGACGATGAAGATCAGCAGCTCAGCTGATCAATGAACTGACATCTATCAGTCGTTTCATGAGATGAAGTCATCAGCAGACATTTGTTCTGACTGTGTGATGAATGTCAGAACGTCAGGGCTCTGCTTTAGTCACTGCTTGATGATCATTGGCTCATTGTTGAATCCAGGGCCCAGTCTGACCTCTGACCTTTGCTGCAGGTCTTCTGTGTTATCTCCACTTTCATGTCTGATCTTCTGCTGTATCGTCCAAAATAAACATCTGGATCATTTCCAACACTTCAGCAGATCTTTAGTTTGGGCAGTGCAGCACAGAATAACACATATTGTACTATACTGCCCACTTCCTGATCTTATTGGATCTGTGTGTGAGGTTGGTGAAGGAAACACATGTTTACTGAGTGAGTCGCTGCCATTAGGAACTAGTTTTTATATCACAGCCTGGAAATCACACAGGACCATTTCTGCAAGTGAAAAGTCGTCATTGGAGGAAAATGATTGTGTAGTTTGTGCGACTGAAGAATTGTCCCAACTACATGTGCTGCTGACCCTTGACCTTTTCTTTAGGTGCACAGAGGAATCAAACAAGTGTGTTTAAGAGTGAAACCAGAGTGGAAGCTGCTCATATAGAGTCCAACCCAGGCTAAAGTAAGCTGAGTAGAGCAGCACCATCAAAGTGTCGGCTCTCTGAACACGGTGCAAGATCGCCATCTGCAGGACAAAACTAGTTTTCCTCGCCCTCCTCGTCAACATCAAGATGATGTCATCGTACAGCAACTGATTCCCTGTCCGTCTGGAACAAAGCATTTACATTAAAAAGACATTTACAGAAAATACAAACACCAACAACACATCTCATCATCACATGATATTTTATTATTTATTATATTATATATTTTTATTGTACCATCAACATCAACAAATACCAGCATATTTTCTTTGAGATTGAGTAGAGTGAACCTTTCCCTTGGTTCACTTCCTGCTCGCAGCATCAGCTGACCTCTGACTTCCTGGTTAAGGTCTCTCAGCGTTGACTGGAATATCAAATCGGACTCACACCATGTTCTTGTAATGTGGTCATGTCTGTCAGCTGTTTGAAGAGCATCTCTGGCCTAAACACAATAGGAAGAACAACAACACGGCAAAAAAAAACAACACATTTCCATATTAGATGAAGGGCACCGTAACTGGAAATGGTAACATTCATCTGATGCTGCTTTGGATTTATCTTCTGTTTTAGACCAACTTTGATCACTTCGAGCCATCTTAAGTCCGTTTGTTCTAACTTCTCACTAACATCTCGTATGATTTCAGATCCCTGCTGTTCCCCAGCTGCCCTGTAGGTTTGTGCTTTGACCTCCAGAGGGCGACAAATCAGCACAGACAGAGAGCTCCATTCAAACTTTGCTGCCATCAGGAATAATTCTTCAAATATAATCATCAGTGTTTGAGCAGTTATGATATCAGGGACAATCTAGACATGTGTGACAATACTGAACATGTCACATGACACACCTCAAACATCATGTGATCCACTCTCAGTCTGCACTTTCATTCATGACTTCAACAGGTTGAAATGAGCTTTGAAGAAACATTCAGTGGAATAAATCTTTCATGGATTCATGTGAGCAGCAGATGAACTTTACAAAGAATCAGTGGATTTATCTTCTGTTTTAGATCAACTTTGATCACTTCGAGCCATCTTAAGTCCGTTTGTTCTTCTCACTCACTAACGTCTCGTATGATTTCAGATCCCTGCTGTTCCCCAGCTGCCCTGTAGGTGGCCTCAGTGTGTCTCACACCATTTACAGATGATTACAGGTCGTTTACAGTTCAAACAGGTCCAACATAAGAAATATGCAGAAAATATCCTGCTATAACAGTTTGGGTCAAAGTGCAGATGTTCCAGATGTTCTGAGTCTGTCTGTGTTTCATGTTAACATGTAGATGTTGGACCAAAGTGAAGCTTTTTGATGTGACAGCAGGAATGTGAAGTGTAACTCTGAGCTGTAGGAAATGAAACTAAATGGACTTTTTCTCCTTTATTTATAGGAAAGTGTAGGAGAGCAACAGATGAACAAGCGTTACTGTAACAGGAAACATCAGAGGACCTTTATGTTCATCATCATCACTGTTTCCTTGTTCTGTCACAAACACACAACACTTCCTGCTCTCTCTCTGATGGATCTGATTGGCTGTTTCATTCACAGGAGGTCAGGGCGTCACACAAACAGCTTTAACTGCACAACGACACACTTTAAATCATCTGCAGACAAACCTGTGTGTTTGATTTATGAAGAAATAATAAAGACGTGTGTACAGCTGTCCATGAAGCAGCTTCTCACACAAACTCTGACACTTCAGCCACTTTAATTCCTGCAAAGCTGTGTAATAAAGAGCTGTGACTGCTATGAGCTGCTGATGATGACTGCATGAAGCTCTCAGCTGAAGCTTCTTTCATTTATTTTAATGTTAATGTCGCCTTTTTAAGTCTGTGTGAGGATTTTAATGACACACATTAAAGGAGCTTCTTTGATTAGAACCAAATTCATGTTGATTTTCAGCCTGAAATGATAAAAACTTTAATAATTCTGTTTATAATCATCAACCTGGAGACTAATGAAAAGTATAATAGTGAAAAAAAGCCTTTATTATTTGAGTAATGCCTGAATCTGCTCAGAGACGGAGACAACACAGAGGTGTTGATGACAGTTTGACATTAACTGAATTAAAAACTAGGGCTGTCAAATGATTAAAATTTTTAATCAGATTAATCACAGCCTAAAAATCAATTAATCATGATTAATTGCAACTCGAAATATGACCAAAATGTGTGCAAACATACGGACAGATAGCGGATTTTTACACACTTGTTAGTGTTATTTAATGCTAAGACCACGCTGAGTGGCCTGCGTTCACTCACCGTGGTCTGACGTAGGCTGGGTGTTGTGCTGGAAGCGAATTAATCACAGCCTAAAAATTGATTAATCGCAACTCGAAATATATGTGTATATGTGTGTAAAAATCGGGACAGATAGTGGTTTTTAACACACTTGTTTGTTTTATTTATTATTAATTGTGAGTACAAACAGTACAAGCAGAACAGGGCTTCAAATAATTGTGAGGGATTTTTACTGAATGTTTTCCACCCGTTTAAATCTAGCACATTGTTTTATCCATATACATCTTCAAGTTCACAGAACATAGGCCTAATTCAACAGGCAAAATAGAAAAAATCTCCAATCATCCTTTTGGGTAAGGTAGATTAGTGCAAAAAAATATGAACAACAGTGAAAAGTATTGTTTAAATCACATTCAACCATAGAACAAGCTCTAAACACACGGTCCTCTGGTCTACTCATCCTTCAGCCAGTTGCTGAGACAAACCAACTTGTCCACGTTCTCTGAGTGCAGAGCAGACCTCTTCTTGTTCACAATGTGCCCTGCTACAGAGAACAGCCTCTCACAGGGCACTGTGGAGGCAGGAGTGGCCAGGTATCTGCGAGCAAGGCGGGCCAGCTGGCTGTGGGTTCCTGCATGAGCTGCCCACCACTGTAAGGGACAGTCCTCTAAGGCAGTGCAGGGCTCTGCTCTGTAGTGCTGTATGGCTCTGTCCTGCTGTACCTCCTCCTCTGACTCAGAGTCAGAGTCCATCTGCAGCAGGCTCAGCCTCTTCTTGGCTGGACCTTCTTCTGCAGTGTGTGATCTTCTAGGAGAGTCTTCATGCAGCATGCCTGCCAGTGTGATCCACACTGCTTCTCTGTCAGTCTTGGGCACACTGCGTAGGTCTTTAAAACGTGGGTCCAGTGCAGTTGCGATCTGGAGCCATGCATAGTTGGTATGTTCCTGGCGGGAAGCAAGGTCTTCCTTAAACTTCTCTTTAAACCTCACCACATATGCAGGGTCCTCATCAGTTACTTCCATGACACGGCGCAGGTGGCAGAAGGCTGGTAGAACTACAGAGCAGGAGACGTAGGCCTCTCCTCCCAGCAGTTCAGTCACATATCTGCAGTGGAATACACACACACACACACACACACACACACACACACACACACACACACATACACACACACACACACACACACACACACACAGATAAGACAGCAAATTAAAAAAAGCTTTTTATTACTAGGTATTAAGACATTTTCATAATAACAAAACTGATTTAAGATGTATGTTTGATACATTTAATCTAAACCTACAATTATGGTCACAATGACAGGCTCACCTGCAGGGCTCTAGAAGTGTCTCCAGTCTCTGAAGTTTGTCCCACTCTGGAGGCGTCAGGAGGACAAGTTTATGCTTTTGTTTATCCAGAGTCGCGGTTACTGCAGTTTGGTTGCGGATCAAGCGCTTCACCATCTCCAGCGTGGAGTTCCAGCGCGTAGGCACGTCCTGGGCCAACGGCTCCTGCTTGCGCCCCAGTGACACCTGCTCTGCGTTCAGCTCTGCTGTGTTTGCTGGGCTGTGCTTAAAATGGCCAACAATTTTGCGGCATTTGGCCAGCGCAGTGACAAAGCCACTGTCTGCGAGACTCACTGTGATGCATCTCTGTAGAATGTGCGCGGTACACGGCATGTGATTGAATGGCATGATGCGAGCCGCAGCGATCATATTGCGCGCACTGTCCGTGCCTACTGTTGTCACCTTCTCCTCAATTCTCCACCTGCGAGCAACAGTCTGGAACTGCTCTGCACAAGCCTCCGCAAAGTGCCGCTCTTCCGTTTTCATTATAGTCAGCGCAAAGGATGTCAGACCCCAGGCTTCAGTGATTAAATGCGCAGTAACTCCCAGGTAATTGTTATTACTCAATGATGTCCAGTGGTCTCCTGTCAGAGCCACGCATTCTGTGTGAACTAAAGCCTCTTCTTTTTTCTTTTTCTCCGTTTCATACAGTTCGTGGATTCGAATTGTTATTGTGCTTCTCGCTGGGGGCTTGTAGGACGCGTCCTGAGATGCAACCTTTAAAACATCCGCAAAGCCCTTGTCCTCCACAATGCTTAGTGGTCTACAGTCCTTTGCTATCCATTTGGCTATATTGTCGGTCAGTTTGTCCAAAGAAGACTTACCGAGTGGCCTGCGTTCACTAAGAGTGGTCTGACGCAGGCCGGGTGAAGCTGCTGCCCCGACAAACGCGTGTTTGGCATTAAGGTGGTATTTTAAGGTCGAATTTGAACGGTGAAATTGAAACTCTTTACTACAGTGAGTGCAAATTACAACGCGTTTGTTTATTGTCCCATCTATGTTCTTCTTGTATTTGAATTCCCCATCTAGAAGGCCATCCTGTTCCTGCTTCTCCATTTTCAGTGGCGCGGTAAACAAATCAAGTGGAATTATGGGAGCGACTTTTTTTTTTTTTTATCTGCGTGTTGCGCTAAATAGTTAAATATTCTAACGTAATTAATTCCAAAATTTAATTATCGCAATTAACGCGTTAATTTCGACAGCTATATTAAAAACAAAGTGCTCTTATTGTGAAAATCTGCCTCCTACTTCTTTAAATCATTTGTATGTATTTTTTAACGTCACAGTGAAACATTGAGACATTAATCTGACACAGTTTGATCAGCAGCTGTGTTTTCACTGACGTTTCACTTTGATTTGTTCAGACTGAGCAGAGAGGATCGGTTCTCTGTGTGCGCACTGCTGAGAAACACAAGCTCATTTCTGCTGTTTCATGAAAAGTGTTATGGAGGAACAAGAAGTTCAGCCTCTAAACTCTCAGCGTGAGGACTGAGTGAAGAGTTTCAGAGCAGAGAGTTTTAGCTCACAGCTTTTAGCGTCTACACAAAGAGACGATTACGCACTTGATCTGAGAACATCTCCACCTCCTACAAACAAACTCTCCTACGAGCAGCTGTCAAAACCACAACAGGCAGAAGACTGGATTTCTTCAGGTCAGATTTACTGCAGTTTGCATAAATTGTGTGTCACAGACATTGTAGTTCACATTTGTGTGACTCGTTTAAATCTTCTCCTCCTGAAAGTGAAACTCTTAAAAACACATCAGGCCACAACCTGCTGCAGGTTGTGCAGCAGGTTGTGGACATCGATTCATTAATGTTGAATTCTCTGCAGCTGCTCTGTTGCCATGTTGTTGCAGTACCGTATTTTCACGACCATAAGGCGCACTTAAAAGTCTTAGATTTTCTTCAAAAAGTGCGGCGCGCCCTATAGCGCAGTGCCCCCTATGTGTTGTAAGGAGGACGTAGTAGAGAACACCATGAGAACGTTAAAGGGTGAAGTGTGGGCGTTGATCGTATATACCGGGACAATCGCACATACGTGTATAAAAGAACAGGTATGTGCGTTATGCAGGACATCGTTGTTTTAACAACCCTGAAAATGGCAAAGAGACACGCTTACGAAGCACAGTTTAAACTGAAGGCCATCAGCTACGCGGAGGAACATGGAAATCGAGCAGCGGCGAGAGAATTTAAGGTTAATTTAATGAATCGATGGTTCGCAAGAGGAGGAAGCTGGAAAACAAGCTCCGACAGGTCAAGAATACGCAGCTGAGTTTCCGCGGACATAAGGCGATTGATAGAGGATTTTTATGAAATACAATATAATCAAGTGTGTTTTATTTTCTAGTGTTCATATATTTTCACATAACCAAGCCTATTGTTAAACAAAACACAATGCATTCCTTACTTCAGTGTTTGAGATGTTTGACAAGACAGGATATACATGCATTCTTTACTTCAGTGTCTGTGATGTCAGATAAGCATGAATACTGCTGTGTCGTTATTTTTCAGTTTGTGTGCAGAGGTTAGATAGCTAAGACAATGCCTGAGCTCTCCCCTTTCCGTTAAAAGAGGAAGTGCTATGTAATCCATTTTGAACTATAAATAAAGCAAGCAGCCTGTACTCGTTGTGTCTGTCTTCTCAGAGGCATTCACCCGTGTACACGTTCTTAAACTCTGAGTCGGTCTGCAGTGTCTTATTTCTCTTACTTGTGAACAGATGTCTAAACCCCTGACATTTAATTGGTCCTTCGTAGCCGGATAACTAACTGTTATTTTTAACGTCTAGTTGTCCACAGACGGTTTTCATCGGATTCTGACGTCGTGTTGCCTGCGCTGGAAAAAATCTGTGCACAGTAAAAAGGAAAATCCGGGAGCGTGAATTCGATCTCTGGTCAGCGAGGCCCCACGACGCCAGGACCAGATGTGCCGGATCCAAAACGCAGCGCCACAGTAAGGTGAATATGAAACACTGCATTCCATCTAGCGCTAAAATACGTTGATATTGAGATTTTCCTTTAAAATAGTGTGTAAACCTGGTTAGCGCCGACAGATCTCAATCCAGAAGGGATTTAAGAGACAACAGGCAAGAGCGAAATTCTAGAAATCGCTATTAAAAGTTCCGGTTGCTTTGGGAAAGCAGCTGTAACGGAACGAGTTCCGGTCGCTCTGGGAGTGGCTGCAACGGAACAGTTAGAAGGTTGCACAATAAAAATACGGAAAGTCTCAATAAAAATTATAAAAGCGCGCTCTGTTTGTGTTAACAAAGAGAAGTGAGTTGTCATTTACGACCCAATACGCGGTCGAACCCTTCTCAAGCTGTTTTCCTGTGTACACTCACGAACTGGCTGGAGTGGGAAACTAAGGTTGTGCGTCATCACGTAAAATCAATAACCGCTTTCTCAAATAGTGAGAAAGTAGAAGCCTGTTATTGATCACCTGCCCGCTCCTTTGTGCCAGAGAAGGTGTCACAGTTCTGACGTAATTAGTTTAAAATGGGTAACTCTAAAACTAAAGTAAAATTAACAGCAGATGAAGAGTGGTTAGAAAAAAACTGTTCAAATGCAGGAATAGTCAGTGCAAAAAGGTGGAGAAATACAAAATAAAATATATTGTCCAGCTTGGCAAGGCAAATGCACCCCTGATTTAATAAATGCTTTAAAAACCGCTTTGCAAAAAGAGCTATATGTGGAAAAAAGTCAGAAGAAAAAAGCAAAACGTCTAGCAGAATGGCATCTTTTCAAAGTGATGATGACAGACGTAGAAGACGTGGAGAGGAAGGAAGTGAAACAGATGAAGCGGAAGTTTACAATATAGAACAACTGCTGCTAGGGTCAGAAGCCAAACCAACAGTTGTAGTATATGTGAAAGGTGTGCCGTTAAAAAAAAATGTTTTGAGACACAGGAGCTTGTAAAACTGTTTTAACTGTAGAAGTCCCAAATGTAACATTTTCAAAAAACACTATAATTGTGAAATCAGCCTCAGGACATGTGACAAAACAGCATCTAACCGATCCCCTTTTTATGTCACATAGAGATAGTGGCCGTGGCTGCAAAAATCAGTGCATTTATGACCCATCATGCCCAGATTGTATGAAATAAATAAAAGGAAATCATTCATATGAAGACCTTTTCTAAAAAAAAAAAAAAAAAAAAAAAAGAGAGATGCATAAGGTAGCCCCTGGGGCAACCTCAAAATCCCACCCTTTCGTGAACCTCGGGACCAAAAATGGTCCCGCCCCAAAAGTGCTCTAAAAATGTTATATATCAATATTTTTTTCTACTTTAAATTAGTCAATCTTTTAAAACTACTTCTGCTTAAAATATCCATGTCAAGTTTTAATTATATTTTCATTGTTTTAACCCTTTAAATCCCAGTTTTATTACATGAGCGCCCTGTTTTTTTAGCCCCAAAAAACAAAAAACTTGAATATTTTCCAAAAAAAACATTTGAGGTAATATTCAATTGTTATTATAATTAGGCCTTTAGATGGACTAAAGATTGGCACCAAGAGTCATTTCGATCGCCTTTTATTTTTTTTCCAGGAGCGCATTTCATAAAATGCACACTATCGACCACGCCCAAAAAGTGCAATAAAAATATTAAATATTAATTTTTTTTTCACTTTAAATTGGTCAGTCTTTTAAAACTACTTCTCCCTGAAATATTCATATAAAGTTTTAATTATATTTTCGTTGTTTTAACCCTTTAAATTACAAAAAAACTAAAAAAAAAACTAAAAAACTAAATATTTTCCCAAAAAAACATTTGAAGTAATATTTGATTGTTATTATAATTAGGCCTTTAGATGGACTAAAGATTGGCACAAACAGTCATTTCGATCGCCTTTTATTTTTTTTTTCAGGACCAGAAAATGGTCTCCAGGCGGCAAATGCTTCTCCTCTAGCCCGGAATCGGTGCATGCTCCCGGGTTGACTCGCGACGATGACCGGGGCATGTTGCGTCGGACCCCTTTTTCCAACACACACATCCGGTACCACGTCACAACAAATACGTCATTTCCTGTTGATTAAAAAAAAAAAATCCAACCTCAAACGGTCCTGGGGCCGAAAATTGTCCCGCCCGATCAGCGGGCGAAGCCGCTGCAGCACGCCGGAAAAGAGGCGTCATTTCCCGCAGGTCTCTTTAAGCAGCCCGCTGTTTTCCAGCCCCGGGTCAAATGTGGAGCAAGGGCACCACCCGGTGGACAAATAAAAAAATTACAATTCTAAGGCCTCTTCTCCAAAACAAAAACGAAACCTAAGCCATCACCCAGATGTTAACGGTATAAATCCTGCAGTGAAAAATAGCGTTTATAAAGGGTTTCAATGGGGCACAAATCGGCCACGAGGTTCGATAGTGGATGTATGCCTTTTATTCAGCCATTTAAGCTCATTTTAAAAACTCCGACTGAATTTCAAAATAAAATGGGAAAAAAATTCATGTTAGAAAGTTTGGCTATACTCCATTAAACACAGTGGAAATGGCGTGGAAACGTAAAACGCAAAGGCCACGAAATGGTCCCAGGTTGCCCCAGGGGGTAGATTAAGGCTGTATCATTGTACAGCCAAGGTGGTGTACATCCTGGAGGTGGGTGAGACTGCAGCTCATTCACGTCCTTGATGGATACAAAATAAAATATAATAATAAACTACTTGGTTCGACATGCAACAGAGAGAATGCATGTGACTGAAGGTTGGATCTGAGATGAGGCAAACAGAAGACCAGTCTAAAAGTAGGCACAAACCTGTTCAGAGATGAAGCAAATTGTACAGATTGGATGAACTATAAATTATCTGTTTGCTGAGTAAGATGATCCTAACTATTAAATTGTCTCAGTAGTAGTATAGTGATATACACTAGTAAAATATTGTAATATACTATTGTTACTATATAGAGAGAAAAAGATGATGATATTAATAATGATATAAAATTAATATTGACAAGAAGTATCCTAGTCAGTATGATGTGAGATGGACAATTGTTATGAAGTAGTCTGCATCAAGCTTAAGGTTTGCTCAAACTCAGTATAATGACATATGAGATGAAGAAAATAAAGGCAATATCTAAACCAATTAGGTGCATAGAGGCACTTAACCTGCTTGAAAACCTGTCATTTATCCTAGATAAATATTACTGAGATACAGAGCACATCTATAATAACAACTAATAAGCCAAACCCTGTAGATAATAACTAAACCTACAGGATTATGAAGCTGAATTAAATGTGTGGACACCGCTAAGTTGATGAGCATGTTACACATTTTCTTTTATTTTTTATTTATTGGTTTTTTAGAGCAGAGGCTGCATGCTATTAAAAGCCAACACATGCAGCTGTCTGTGAGCTCAGTTTCCCCTCACACTTCTGCTTTGTTTCTGGCAGCATTTTTCTTTGTCTTTTTGTGTCCTGACTCATGTATGTTTTTGTTTTTTGATTATTTTGTTGGTTTGGAAACAAATTTGTGCCGATACTTGAGGGATTGGGTGTGACGGGTACAAAATAATAAATAATAATAACACTATGAAAGTTGATAGTAGGGTGAGTGCAAGGCGGTGTGTGAAAAGAGGAAGTCTGAGAGAGAAGTGTGTGCGTAGGCAAACTGCAGAGTATGTGCGTCAAAAGAGGGTGTATTGTTTTTACATCAAGGTTTAGTAGAACTAAAGTAGAACGTCACAAACAAACAGATAAAAAAGTAAAATGAAGAGAGAAAATAACTGACAATTACATTAATGAATAGAAAACACACATACACAAAGTGCCATATGTGAAATTATTCTAGGAAAGAATCAGAAGTGGGATAGTTTAATATAAGATGCAATGAAGGAAGCAGCTTACACTCCTTTAATTTCCAGAGCCAGTGTGTTCCCTCCCCTGCCCACTTGGCCCCCGTATCAGGCGAGTATGGAAGGCTGGATAGCCCATGACGGGTAAGATCCCACCTCGAAACCCTGGGACAACCTAAGGCAGGCACAGTCACGATTACTCGGCCTCACTCAGTCCCTGTGAGCTCAGACTCACGGGTGAGATGAAGTGAAGAAGACGGGACCTCAAGGGTAAAGCCGCTGGGCTAAGGCGGAGGGGGTAAGTGGCAAGTGGAGCCCTAACTTCTGGCTGAGGACAAGGAATGCTGTTATTCAAGGTGGGAAATCAAAATTTGGGTTAGTAAATTTGGGAAGGAGAAAATTGACTGTTTAAAGGCAAAATTATGAAGGAGTCTGACACACTGGAAAAGCAACATATGCAAATTCACATACACAAACATAAAATACATTTGAGTTTGAAATTGAGGAACTCAAAGAAGCTATATGACAAAGTGAGTTATGAAAACAAAAAGTGATTAAAGTAGTTTTAAAAGAGTGACTTAGGAGTGCTCTGGGACTAAGTGATCAACAGTAGTGATCACTGTAGAAAGAAATAAAATAATTTAATGAGTTGGTAATGTTTAAACATATGTTTCTGTTGTTACAGCAACTCATTGAGAGATGACTCAGTATGCAAATTAGCTGAAGTGAGTGGTGACGGAGGAGCTTCCTGTGTGTGTGTGTGACTGAGGCTTTCAGAAGAGGAAGCATAGCAGACAAGAGAAGTGCAGAGTTGGGTAGGAAATTTATAGTTTAGTGATTATATGTTGTCGTAAAGGGGTTTTATGCTGAATTTAAGTATGTTAAAGGGGGTGATTTTTGTGTGCAAATTGTGTGGTTTTAATGAGACTTTCGGTGTATTGAGGGGGTGAGATTATGTGGTGGCAAAACTTGTGTGTTTAAGGTTGTTGTGGTGATGGGTTGATTCTGTCAGTAAGGTTTGGGTTGTTGTTGTTTTTGTTTTAATAGAGGGAGTTTTAGGAAACATGGACATGTCTAGGATTGGGCCCATTAGTTTGTAACAGTGCACTTAAAGGAAACCTGTCAGGTGATTTTGTTTTGTGTTTTGTGAGCTAATAATCAGCTCTATTTTTTCTCATTTCTGTTCTAAGCAGGCCTGCAACAGCGCTGACAAATTCTCGGGGAGAGCAAATAAAAGGGGGGCTTTCCAGATTACAATTGGCTGAGGAGAAAGCTACCTGTGGGGACTGATCAGGTCGTAAGTCCCTGTCCAAAATTGTAGGATTTTATGCGAGTCAATCCAGCCCAAAAGCATAAAGAAATATTTTCCTATGGAAAATAAAAAAAAATGAATGAGCTCATTTTGCTGAGGGTGGAGAATCTGATCGTGCGGGAAGCTCCACTATTAGCAAATATATGGTGTGACTGCATGTGAGTGAATGTGTGGCTGGGTGAGTGAGGATGCATAAATGTGGACAAACAATTGGCTTTTACTAGAGAAAATTTCTGTTTTGTTGACTGGGGTTAGATTATGGGATTATAGTATATTGTTGGGAGAATGCCAAATGTTAAAGGGGAAACATTTTTGATGTAACTCATGTTACCATTAATTGGAGAAACACATGACTGATAACTGTTCTGTTTCAAGTTTATTTTTATGACATAGATTGGATCATGAGTGGGGAAAAACTAAGCATTTTGAGTTTTGTATAGTATTGTGACACATTTCATGTGTCAAAATAAAAGGGGGAATTTAGGGTTTAATAATTTAATTGTTTAATAATTTAGGATCATTTTAGGACTTTTTTGGTTCTTATTATGCGTGATTATGTTTGGGGGTTTGTTGATCATTTGGATATGGTAAAACTGAAACTGTTATTTTTATGTTAAGGTTAAAGGATTAAAGAGGTTGTTTTCTTTTGGATCTTTTAGTAGAATAGGCGCTTATAATGATTTTCTGGTTAAAAAGGTGACTTAAGATTAGAGTAGAGGCACTTGCAGCAGCGACAATTCGTGTACAGGATGTTGATGATAGCGAGCAACCGGACGGGAAACCAGCGCTTAAAGAGTTTTAAAGGGATGAGTAACGTTGAAGAATATATATAAATACAAGTCAATAAGTTAAGAACATAATTAGGATCATGCTTTTGATTAAAGAGTCCCAAATAGGATAAGTTAGGGAGGTGCAGGAAAAGGTGTTTTGCTTCCTTTGCAGAAGATCCCGGCGAGGATCCTGGAGGCCCCGAGGCTTGATGAACCACATCAGACGAGACGCAAGAGGAGCACTAGAGACGTGCAACCTCACGACTCAATCTGGGGAACTGACGTACCAGACGAATTCAAACATGGACCAAAGGACAAAAAGTAATGCTTTCTCTATTCCCGTGGGCAGGAAATGCCAAAAACATGCTCAGGATAGAGACACTCGACTACCGTTTTGGACTGTTTCTGAATGCTTCAACAAAGATCAACAAGGCTCAGAATGAAGAAATCGATGCAGTGCGCATCACAATAATGCAACACCGAGTCGCATTGGACGTGATACTAGCCGAGAAAGGAGGCTTATGTGTGCTCTTCAACACGACTTGCTGCACATACATTCCTGATAATGTGCACTCCAACAATATGACTGACGCACTGGACGTGCTGCGACAACTGAGTCAAGCTCAACGACAGGACTACATCACTGGTGAAGAGGACTGGCTCACATGGCTTCTTAGTGGGTCATGGAAGACGTTGCTCATGAAAGGACTAGTACTCGTTGGAGTACTGCTCATACTCCTTTGCTTATTCTCAACATGCATATTGCCCTGTGTCCACAGAATGGTAAACAATATGTTCACCACAAAACTACTAGCATATGTCTCCCTACCCCAATACGAACCACAAGCAGAGATTGAACTTGAAGAAGATGAATTTTAACTGATGATCATGTATGTTTTCACCAAATGACATGCAAGTTGAAAATGTGACTAACAAGTGACTATGCATTGATTAAACCTGTGAAAAATATTAACAACAGGAGGGAATGATAGAGGATTTTTATGAAATACAATATAATCAAGTGTGTTTTATTTTCTAGTGTTCATATATTTTCACATAACCAAGCCTATTGTTAAACAAAACACAATGCATTCCTTACTTCAGTGTTTGAGATGTTTGACAAGACAGGATATACATGCATTCTTTACTTCAGTGTCTGTGATGTCAGATAAGCATGAATACTGCTGTGTCGTTATTTTTCAGTTTGTGTGCAGAGGTTAGATAGCTAAGACAATGCCTGAGCTCTCCCCTTTCCGTTAAAAGAGGAAGTGCTATGTAATCCATTTTGAACTATAAATAAAGCAAGCAGCCTGTACTCGTTGTGTCTGTCTTCTCAGAGGCATTCACCCGTGTACACGTTCTTAAACTCTGAGTCGGTCTGCAGTGTCTTATTTCTCTTACTTGTGAACAGATGTCTAAACCCCTGACAGCGATCATCGAGCAAAGAACGAGCGGGAGAAGCGTTTCGACGGTCACCATTCGGCTAAAAGCAGTTTCACTTTCACTTTTTATGAAACGGTGCCATTTTTCCATCCGGACCAGGACTACGGTAGCGCAGCAACTTCCAGCGGATTATAAGGAAAAGCTGGCCATCTTCCGCTCCTACTGCAGCAAACACATCGGCGACAAACACATCCAGCGATGGATGACCGATGGAGACCACAGTTTCACCAAGAGTGGAAGGCAGCGCCGGGAGAGTTACGCCACAATTTGCCAATGGATTGTAGATGCTTGGGCTAACATGTCTGCTGGCACTGTTGTTCGAGCTTTCGCAAAAGCCGGCATCATTTCCGAGGAGCCGCACGGCACGGAAAGTGACTCTGACGGTGAAGAAAGTGAACCTGGCATGTTTGATGGAGATTTAGCTGTTCAATTCAGACACAGAGGATGAGGACTTCGATGGGTTTGATGATAAAAATGTGAGTACCAAACTTTGTTTTGCTCCTGCTTTAGTTTTAAATACGCACACTTGTATGCTTGTGTGTTGTTGATGATGACGATTACCGGCAATAGAAATGTGAGTAAGGTACCGAACTCAGGTTTGCTCCCGCTTTATTTTTAAATACTCATACGGTACTTGTATGCGCCCTATGGTCCAGTGCGCCTTATGTGTGTGTTAAATACAGTAAGGGCACACATAACTGAGACTGCGCCTTTTAGCACAGTGCGTCTTATGGTCGTGAAAATACGGTATATTAATAACTAACCTCGTGTTGTGGACAAATGATCTCAGTTGTTCTCGTATGGGCTCAAAATGTGGTCATAAATATTTTGTACTTGTAAAAAAGATTTGTGCGTGCGTAAAAAAGATTTGTGTGTGGACTTAGAAAAAAAAACCCTGCAAGTTACAAGTACGGATTTTGACCCTATTTTTCTTCCTTTCATCTGATTGGTCAATGTCATGTCAATCAACAATGTAACAATCCAATTAGAGAACAGATGGGTTTGGCTGTCGAGGGGCGCTTTTTTTTAACTGCAGGTCTTTGCCTGCATACATGCACATATGTCCCTCTGTGGGGGGTCACTCCCACTAGGTTTATATCTGGGACTCTCCACCATTTGACCTTAGAACTGAAGAAGCTTCTCGGATGAGAGGTGAAACGTCTTCAAGTAACTTAAAGAAGTCCAGACGCTTTTCTTTGCAAGATCCTTTGACATTTGACCACGAGCAATCTTTTCTGGTTTCTTTGTAGCCAGAAACCAGCTCTCTCCTCGGCTTCCTCCACTACACGCTTCCCCCACGCCAGTCTCCTCCGTCACTATAAAGGGGAGAGTCATGAGCTCCATCACCCTCACCTGTGCCGTCCAACGTCCCGCCACCAGCCTCCACTGCAGCAGGCCAGAGACCACACCCCTGCCACAATAAGTAAAAGTATATCCTTGCTGTACCCTTAATGCTAAATGTGCTAAATTAACCGCTGCCTTTGCCCCTTTGGGATTATTCTTATGTCACTGGGATGTTGACCTTTGACCTTCACATTAGAGAGATGGGCAGACATAATTAGTGTATGAATTTTAAAGTAACAGGTAATAAAGAGAGTGTAGTAAATGTAGTCAGGTTTATTACTCTGTATCACACATGAGTGCCCGAGGCTGACTGGGGAGACACAGGAAACAGAGAGACAGGGCTGACTCGACATGAAACGATGAAACGTGGGACACGGGAACAGAAACTAAACACAGGCTGAAATGAACACTGAGGGAGGGAGAACTAAGATTACTGAGAGCCTGATAAATAAGAAGAACAAAAACCAAGAAAAACAAGAGTCAAAGAAAACCAAAAACACAAAGCATTGGGCCAGGACCCACTGCTGTGACATTTATATGTGATAAAAACATTAAAAACTGCTCAGATGTTGAAATCTTTCTACGTATACTTTAGGTTCAGCTCTCCAGCCTGGCATTTGGTTAAGCATGATTCAAACATTTGATTTTGTTTAACTGGTTTTAATTATAGTTACTTTTTGTGAACATTTGTTGCAGCATTTAAAAATACATCATTTATTTTCAAACTTTTATTTGATTTAGAGCATCATATTTGACCAACGTAAATGTTTTAATTTCATATAAAATAACTGAAACAGTGAACTAAATATCTGAAATCTTTCCTTCCTTAAAAGTTATAATCCTACTTAAGTTATAGTGCAAACACTTAAGCAACAAATATACTTGATGCTAATTAATTAATATTTCCCTTTGATGTTGCAACTATGCGGTCACTTCTGTCTTTAAACAAAATAATATTTTCCAGTTACAGAAATCATAAAGTCCAAACTAAAGTGCTACTGTTGCTATATGCATTTTATATAAATCATGGATGATGGTCCTGACATGAAGGAAGAGAAAGTTACAGGTTGCATCCTTTGACTTTGTCTCCGTGCCTTTGGGCCATTTTCAGAAGGACAGATGTTTCTGTTCAATTCTTAAATCAATTTTTTCAAACACAAACACTATTTTAAAGCTTCTAGAGAGTAAAATATTAATGATAATTATAATAACAATAATAAAAACAAAAGCTCTCAGATCCATCAAACCAAGCAGCAGAAAGAACAATAACTGAAGAGAAAACTTTAACCTTGTAGACTTCATTATGTTCCAGCTGCTCTACAGACGCTGTGACCTCGAACTTAAGCAGGTCGTAAAGTATGTGCAGCTCAATAACTTCATAATCAGACCCTGTGGTATTTAGGCAGCAGAACAACTAAGAATAACAACTACAAATAATGTTTTTAGGTTTCTGTTGTACTGCAAGGTTCTGTACAGGAGAACCAAACCAAGAGCAAATATTACGTCTCATTTACACCTGAGCACGAAGAGCCATCAACATTTAGCAAATTGAATCATCTTTGTTTAGATGCAAGAAGAATCATATAGAAATGAAAAAGTAGAAATAGAAATCCAGAGCAAAGATATCCTCTAATTCAGCGTAGCACATGTGCAGCTGCTGCGATTCACGTAAGCATTCGGCTCGTCGCTGTTGCAGATTTTTCTCTCGCTGTTCTGGCTCACAGCGCTGCAAACACAGAAATAAATATCCCCAAAGGTGTGAAAGGGAGCTAATTAGTAAGAGTATTGTTACTCTCCGCAGGAGTAGTCCAGCAGTAGAAATCAGTCCAATAACAAGGTGTGTAACATCTAGCAGGGTGACAGAAAAACCCAGGGTAACTTCTAAGGACCTCAACGTCTCTCTCACATTGTGTTTTTTAAACATGCTTCCATTTGTCACTTCAGTCTTTACTCTGAAATACAGGAAGAGAAATCATGGCTGAAACAATTTCTCATGAAACCAGGGGTGTGGTCCAACAGTCAGTTTGGTGAGGAAGGTTCCTAACTGAGAGAAGTGACCCAGAAGTATCTGTGTAGCAGCCACAATGAATCCAGATCATGAGCTTTATTAACTGATCAAAGTCTCTTCTTTCATCTTCTGTATCATTCAGTTTGCATTGGTAATGCCCATTATTGTAATGCTTTTTTAAGACGAGCAAAACTTTATTTCACTTTGGGTTAGCTGGGATAAGTGATGGATGGAGGGAATTTTACTTCAGCCACAGAAATCCTAAACAGGAAGGAGGAGCAGAGTTACAGTGGATCACTATCCAGCAGGGAAACAAGGTTTATTTCAATTTCTTGGCCATGAGTGAGATTTACTGAGTGGGCAAATTAGGGAGACGACACCATCAGATCCCGAGCCCTCCATGTGTTAATCAAGAGACGGCTGCTGTGCTACATCCATAAATAATGAATAAATTAGGAGCTAAAGCTGAAAGGACAGTTTATTTGTACCATTTTCACGTGAACACATTCAAGAACATCACAGATGAAGAAACATTAAAAACTTCCACACTACATAAAGCAAGAAAAATAGTTTTTCTTTCAGGTGGTTTCAGAAAAACAGAAACATCAAACATCTCCAAGACTCTCTTTGAAAGAACTAAAAACCTTTGTTCTCATGGTCCAATCATGAGTGAACTCCCCGATGAAGCCTTGTGTGCTAAAACATGTCAGAGTTTTAAAGGTTAAACATGAGTTTCCAAAACGTTTTGCTGGAGAACAATGAACTATTTGACTGAGTTTCAATCATTTACAGACGAGCAAAACCAGGACAGAGAAAAAAGGACAAAAACTGACTCAGTAAAACAACAGAAAAGAAGATCCCATGTAGATCTGTATTATGTAGAAGTTCAGCCCAGCAACCAGTTCAGTTCAACACAAGTTTAAATGATTCTATCTGAACTCTGTGGAGCCTGATCTCAAGCTTTTTGAGTCTGACACAGAAACCAGAGGATCTTTCTGTGTCTTCAGATTCACTGTGATCCAGTGATGGGAGTGATTTCAGCCCTGAGTGATCGCGCTGATGTTTGCACAGAGCAGACAATGAGGTGAATGTTTGGGCACATTGGTAACAGTGAAACAGTTTATTAGTAACGTGGGATCGTTTGTGTGCAGAGTATGAACTGAGATTCCTGAAGCTCTTGTCACACTGGTCACAGCTGTAGTTTCCTTCCATGTGTGTACGTTCATGAATGTTACGATGACCTGACTGTGAGAAGCTTCTGTCACAGTGTCTGCACTTGTGTGGTTTCTCTCCTGTGTGGACTCGTTTGTGTGATTTAAGGTCCCTTGCAGTGGTGAAGGATGACCCACACTGATCACAGAGGTGCTTTTTAACCCCACTGTGAATCAGTTCATGTCGTTTTAACTCACTTGGTGTGGTGAAGCTTCTCCCACATTCTTTGCAGTATTTCAGTTTGTCTCCAGTGTGTCTACGTTGATGTACTTTTAGGGTCTTTTGCCGACTGAAAGTTTTTCCACAGAGGTCACAATGAAAGTCTTTCCCACCACCACAGTGATGACAGGGTTGAGAACTGGATCCATCTGTGTCGCTCTGCTTCTAAACAAAGACACAAAGACAGTGTAAGTCAGTCCTTCAACATTTGTATCCTGAACGTCGCCTGAAATAAAGAGTATCTCTGCAGACGTCCAACTACATTTGACTGTTTCAGTTAACACACTCAGTTTACTGGGCTGCAATAACTACAATACTACCACCATAATACTACAGTAATACTAAAATCATAACTGAAAGGAAAATCTGAATAATCACTCAGAGCTGCTTTTCCATGCAGTAGAATTGCTAACATGCTAACACAGTTTAATGAGCAGAGTTGTTCCAAACAGTCAGGCTAAAATGACAAGATAACAATATAAATACATACCTCACAGTAGCTGCACTTGTAGAGTCTCTTTCTGGTGTGGATCTGTTGGTGTTCTCTCAGGTGCTGTGGAGTTTTAAAAGTCTTCTCACACAGGTCACATCGATAAGGTCTCTCCTCAGTGTGGGTAAACATGTGTCGTTGTAACTGTGCGTCTGTTGTAAAGTATTTGCCACACTGTTCACAGCAGTACACATCATGTCTGGTGTGAATGCGTAGGTGTGTATTTCGGCTCCCTCTCTGGCTGAAAGTTTTTCCACAGATGTCACAGCTGTATGCCTTAATTCCAGAGTGGGTAACTAGATGCCTCTGTAAGTGGCTACTGTGAGTAAAAGCTCTGCCACACTGATCACAGCTGTATGCCTTAATTCCAGAGTGGGTAACTAGATGACTCTGTAAGCTGCTACTGTGAGTAAAAGCTCTGCCACACTGATCACAGCTGTACGCTTTAACTCCACTGTGGATGAGTTGGTGTTGTTTTAGGTAACCCTTTAAGGAAAAAGACTTTCCACACAAGTCACAGCTGAACGGTCTCTCTCCAGTGTGGATGACCTGATGCTGTTTAAGTGAAGCCTTCACAGTAAAACCCTTCCCACACTCGTCACAGCTGTATGGCTTAATTCCAGAGTGGGTAACTAGATGACTCTGTAAGTTGCTACTGTGAGTAAAAGCTCTGCCACACTGATCACAGCTGTACGCTTTAACTCCA
The DNA here is from genome assembly GCF_965226115.1 of Aulonocara stuartgranti. Taxonomy (NCBI): domain Eukaryota; kingdom Metazoa; phylum Chordata; class Actinopteri; order Cichliformes; family Cichlidae; genus Aulonocara; species Aulonocara stuartgranti. The sequence goes on from NC_138941.1 coordinate 7,146,252, forward strand.
CTGTGGATGAGTTGGTGTTTTTTTAGGTAACCCTTTAAGGAAAAAGACTTTCCACACAAGTCACAGCTGAACGGTCTCTCTCCAGTGTGGATGACCTGATGCTGTTTTAGTTTAGCCCTCACAGTAAAACCCTTCCCACACTCGTCACAGCTGTATGCCTTAATTCCAGAGTGGGTAACTAGATGCCTCTGCAAGTTGCTACTGTGAGTAAAAGCTCTGCCACACTGATCACAGCTGTACGCTTTAACTCCACTGTGGATGAGTTGGTGTTTTTTTAGGTAACCCTTTAAGGAAAAAGACTTTCCACACAAGTCACAGCTGAACGGTCTCTCTCCAGTGTGGATGACCTGATGCTGTTTTAGTGAAGCCTTCTCAGTAAAACCCTTCCCACACTCGTCACAGCTGTATGCCTTAATTCCAGAGTGGGTAACTAGATGCCTCTGTAAGTTGCTACTGTGAGTAAAAGCTCTGCCACACAAGTCACAGCTGAACGGTCTCTCTCCAGTGTGGATGACCTGATGCCGTTTTAGTTTAGCCCTCAGAGTAAAACCCTTCCCACACTCATCACAGGTGTGTTTTTTCTCTCCCTTTCTTCTGTGAGGTTTGTCGGCCTCCTGAGAGCGCTGACTTCTGGCTCCATGTTGGTCCTGCAGTGACAGAGATACAAACAGAGGCAGTGAGTGAAATGCAGTCATGGAACAAACTCAACCTTCAAACTCCATTAACACTAGTTTTAAACCTGAAGGTGGAGCGTGGCACCAAACACCTTAAAGGTCTCTTATCCCCACCTGCTGGTAGTTCTAACACATTACATCCAACCTGCTGTTAAAGATAATTCATGACTGTTCAAACACTAAAATCATGCACACACACACACACACACACACACACACACACACACACACACACACACACTATTTTATAATTTAGATTATTTTGTTGTTTCCTATTACATATTTCTATAATTTGTATAGATTTATACAGAATTATTCAGTGATAATAAATCCTATGTTTGTTTATTCTAAACGAACCCCGTTAGCTTCCACAACAGATGTTGCTCGTCTTCCGTCAAATACTCACATAAAATATTACACAATAAAGTGGATTCAAGATATCCACATAATTTCACTCTTACATCCACAGTGAGGTTTCACAATTGTTCAAATATAAGCAATCAATAATAATAATATCAATAACATTGAGGCACATTAAACAAATTTCAAAAACAAATCATGTCTTACAATATTTACAACAACTAAAAGCTCTGTAAATCGGCTTTTAAGTGCTCATTGAAGTTTTGAATAATTCTCTAATTTTTTAAGGCAACTTATTCCACTTAAAAGTTGCTCTAAATGTAACAGTTTTACAAAACGTTACTTTTAACTCGAGCATTTACTAAATTGCAGTTTGTTGAAAACTGTGTAATATGATGATGTATTTCATCTGGATACTGCAGCTGAGCAGAATAAATGTGGTGTGTTTAACAGAATTGCTTTCTTTAGAACTACAAGTAAGCCATAGAATATTTTAGCCTGTACAAGAAGCCAAGAAAGGTTATTATGCATTTGATCAATATTAGTATAGTATGAACATCTTCACACTAATCTGGACGCCTTATTCTGGACTAACTGAAGTCTGTTAAGATCTGTCTTATTAGCTGCTGACCAAATGATTGAACAATACTCCAGATGAGACATTACTAGTGCATTAATGACATCTTTCATAATGAAGAAGTGATACACAAAGAGCATTTCATAGCCATAGCTATGCCTTGTCGGCAGAGTTATGTGACATTAGTGATGTTTGTACTTTCAGCGTTAACTTGGTTTTAAAGCCTTTAAAATATGCGCCGTTCAATAGTCGACCTTAATCTGACAGAGAATGTGATGATTTTGTGGATAATTAAAGTCAGTCATATATCCACAAACACAACAAGCTGAAAGTCAGTGATGCTGCTCGGTTTGCAGTCCTGAACATCACGGCACAAGCAGGATTCACTGCACTGTTAATGTTAGCTGTGTTATATTGCTGCCTCTGTTCGGTGGTGTCGAGCCAAACGCACTTTAACGTGTGTTTGAACGAGCTGACGGTTCACTCGTTAAGCTGAAAGAAAGATGCTTTAATCACAGCAGTCACACATGTGTCCACTGCACCATCTGGAACTCTTCTTGTTTACACTCGTAATAACACAAACACTAAATCCTGCTTCTCTGGTGCTGTTGTGTAGCAGTGTGTACACCTGAGACTGTCACCTGTCTGTCTGTCCTGCACTCTCTCTCTGTTTCTTTCTCTCTGATTGTGGAATAAAAGTATGAACATGTGTTTATAAGTTACACTTGTGTTTGAATCCTGCAGCTTATCACACATTTGATTTCCATGTGTGACGACTGCAAGTGTCCAGAGTGAGGACAGACTGAGGGACCCACTGCTGCACATCATCTGTGAGGCTTTGCAGCCCTGATGATCCACCAGGACAAACTCAGCAGTGTGTGAGGAAGAGGAGGAGGAAGAGCCAGCAGCACAGAAATGAAGCCCAACAATCATGTTTCACAGTCCTGTGGTCTCAGCCTCAGATACTCATCAAATCACACAGAGCTCATGTAGAAACAAATGAACTAAATATGTTCTCCTTCATTTCTGTCAAACAAAGCTGTATGAAACGTTTCCAGCTGGTAGTATCATGGTTGCTAGGCAACCTGGGCAGCGCGACGGAGGCTAGACGTCCCATTTCACGAGCCTACGAGCCTCGCACTTCGGCCTTAGCGGTCTTTGAGTCCGCGGCCCTTGAGGACTTTAAAGCTGCAGAACCTGAATCGGGATACAGCCATGATGATCTCCAGCCTCGTGCTCGCCAACATTCTCACCTGAGTTAAGAAGACGATCACTGAAATGGTCTCAGCAGGTCCTTTGATGACAGCAATGAAATGCAGTGGTAAGGCTTTTTGGGGATTAAGTTCGTTTTCATGGCAAAGAAGGACGATGCAGTTCATCTGATCACTCCTCATAACATTCTGGAGTGCAGGCAAAATGCTATTATAAAAACTTAAGCAGCAACTTCTCCAGGTTCCAATATTTATGCAATTCTCAAACCTTTTGGCCACGACTGTATAACCTCTTCTGAAGTTTAGTGGATATTATACATGGTTATGCTCAGGATGTGTCGGCCAGTTTCCACTGGAAACGCCTTTTGGTTAAACTGTCAGCGAGGAATTTGCATTTGCACTGTTACATTTTTATATAACTTTAATGCACATAAACAACAGCTGCTTGTTTCAGTGAAAATACATTGATGGGTTTTTAATAAAGTTGTGCAGCTGTAAAGTATTTTGTCTGGTGTCAATTATATCGTCAGCTACATCGTTATGGCAAATGTTCAAATGTATATGGTGATAAATATCTTTGGTCATATGGTCCTGCTCTGTCTGTCACCTTCTGTGTTGAGCTCATTGTTTCCTCTGTAGTGGCTGAGCTGAGTCCAAGTAGCTGAAAATGTTCCTCTGCTGCTCCGTCAGACTCTCCTCCTCCTGCTGATCAGCTGGGACACAAAACAGATCTTTGTTAGGCTCCACACTGCACTGAAGAGTCAAAGTGTCTCATATGTTCATCTGACAAGTAAAAGAACACATTTTTGTTTCCCGAGGTGGGCAACTTGTTGGAAACAAACACAAAAGGTTTGAGCACTGATACCTGCCATTGCTGGCATTGAAAGATGCAACGCCAGCAATGTGGATTGTCAAGACTCAAACCAATCATCAAGCAAAGACAACAGGGATCATTTGTTTCTGTTTATTTAGCATTCACAGCATTTGTAGTTGCCTTCTGTGCAGGGGAAGTCCACGCACACTGTGTGGTACCGCCATCCGCAGAAGGTGCATTCAACCTCTGTAAGAGAAACGAGGTTGTCTGAGACTGAAATGATATTCACTAAAGAAGTGGTGATTTGTAAAACTTCACATTTTGATCCGGGACGTACTCTGCATGAAAACAAGCGCTCACTCTTCCTGCTCAACAAATGACACGGGCGGAGCCTTATACCACGTGATACAGAAGCTGTGCCGTGTGATGCTAAAATTAGCAGGGAAACAACAACGGAGAGCACGTCAGGGATGACGAGAAAGTGACAGGAGAAAATCCGTCCCGGTCAACCACCCAAACATCAATAACGGGAACCTTATACAGCGCTTCCCTATACACGTCGAACTCCCGCAGGCACAAAGACATTACGGAGGCTATCACTTATCACCTGACCAAAGATATGGCTCCATCAACACTGTGCAAAACGAGGGATTTAGGAAAACGATCAACACCCTAGACAAACGCTACACAGTGCCGTCCAGCAACTATTTTTCTATTGTTGCACTACCTGCTCTGTACACGCAGCGTCGAGCAACGGTGGAGACGGAATTTCAAGCAGGACAACATTTTGCTGCAACAACAAAACGTGAGACATTTGTTGTTTTATGTTTATTTATTGTTATGAGAGAATCATGATCTCAATTCTAAGCCAAAAAATCGTGATTCTCATTTTATGCAAAATCGTGCAGCCCTAACATTAACTAACATTGGTTTGAATTTTGCGCTGCAGTACAAACACAAATCCCCCAACCCGAGGATCAGCACAATTAACCTAACAGACCTACACCTTAGTTCACAGATTCACTTTGTCTAAGGTTGATTTCTGGGATTTCACACAACCCAGGATTCAGATCGTGAATCCATGATGGGCTTGGATTTACATCATTATAAATGAAATGCGCTCTACTTGGAAGCAGCCGGCCCCGCCCCTTTTGACGGGTTGTGTGAGACTTTAAATCATCAAACTGTAAATTATAAATTTAAATTGTTATTGATCCTTTACCCCGAGTCCTAAAGTGTAGATTTATTTTCTTACTCTTCTTATATTTATTGTTTGTTTACTTGCACCGCTGTAACTGCAGCCTCGTCGTCTCGTCTCTCTATATGCTGGACTGTCTGTAGCGGAGATGACAATAAAGTTTACTTTGACTTCAGCAGCGCGCAGGCGCACCGAGGGCTCTCGCGCTCACTTTATAGAATTTAGAAAAAACATCGGTGCAGATTATAAGTCTGTATCATAATATCTGTTTGTTGTTTTTATTTTGTTTTGCGAGTTGGTTATTAGATGCCGCTCCAGCCAGCCAGAGACTCCCCGCCGCCACGCCCTCTCCTCCCTGTGCCTCCAGCAGCAGGCGCACCTCGCAAACGGAGGGCGCCCTTACTCCCAGCAAATGGCTGATAGAAAACCGATCGGTGCCTACGAATTTCCCAATATGCGCTGGCATGACGTCGGGGAAGCATGGGTACGACCGATTATTTTATTTTTTTCTTGCCCGTGATGCCCCCCCCCCCACCACGATGCATTCTATTGGTTTGCACACTTACACACACCCAGCTGTGGTTTCCTGTTTTGCTGGACTCTGGAGAGCCCCGCCTTTAACGCTCTTCTCTCACAGAGAGCAACAGAAAACTTGGAAAAACTCCAGATTGACTGAACTCAGTTCAAAGTTACCTTGACACCTTTAGATGTGAGACGTAGTGATGGTCCGCTTGAAGCTGACGCTCCGGTGCGTGTGTCAGAAAGATCAACGCGCTGCTTCAGAAGCACCGTGTCGAGGCTTGATTCGTTTGGCCAGAGTCACGTGATCAGTGACGTCTGAAGCTTCGTTTAGAACGTACCTTTTTTTAAATCGAACTTTATTGCTCACAGCACAGTTATTGATATAGCAGTAAAAGAGTCAGTTAGGTCAGACTAGAAAGACAAAACTGCAAAAATGTGTTCAAGATTAAATTTAGAAAAGCCACATATAAAATTTCGCCCAACAACTAAAATTAGACTGGAGTGATCAGAACCATGTTATTACAATAGCATGTCTGCAACACTAGAGCTCAATGCAAGATTAGTTTTAAGTTGTTTCGTTATACTGAGCCGAAGACCAGCACCAACGGTTGTAGTCGGCCAAGCTATCACTTACATGTGCTACAGTCAGTCTCAGCAGAGGGAAAGGGGAATGAAAAGCCAGCAGAAATGTTCATGTCCAGGCTCTCCACAGAAGAATTAATCCTTAGAAGACCAAACCAACAACAAATAACAAATCCACGGAGTCCATTCGCGTCGCGGAGTCAGCTTCTCTCTTTTTCTTTCTCCCAAGCGGAGCAGCGGCACACCACGGTATCCAGAAATTAGTCGGGTCCCACCTGAGCTGAGGCTGCGGCCATGGCTGGAGAAAACGTCCGAGCGTCCGCAAAACTGGGGGGATTTCCGAGACAGTTCACGTGCTAGAAGAGAAGAATCCTCGGCGGGATGCAAAAATCGTCTGAAGTCCAAGGGGAAAAAGTTCGGGCGCCAGTTGTAACGTGCAGTGGAGATGAAGCCAGCCGCGGAGGTGTGCAGGTGGATAGCGAATGAGCAACAGCTTCTGACTTTCCAAAAAGTACTCATTTATTTACAATATCAAAAATAAAAGTGCTACCTCTACCACACATTACTAAAGAGGACACTAGTCCGCGTACACACGGGAGCATCCATTACAGGAGGAGTGCGAAGAAGAACAAAAAGGGGGTGACACCAGTCGTGAGACAGGAGGCGCCGCCATGTGGTGATACACTGCATTACAATAGCAACTGTTACAATATAAATATTGTTCTGAGAGGCTTTTTGTTGGTTGAGTCTGAAATTGATTGTATGTACAATTCATATCCTTATAAAACGGCAGAAATATGGTGTTTTATTAATAAACTTACATTTATGGATATAAAATAGCTAAAAGTATTAACAAATTTTTTATAATAAAACATTTATCATTCTTCCTGGGGAACTTAAAGAAAAAGAATAAAACATTTTCCATCGTAAAGAAAACTCCCTTAAAATATGGACAATAACAAAACTGCTAAATTCTTCCAGGATCTCTGTGTAGAGGAACCAAAAGAGATGTGCCACAGTTTCTGGATGATCCCCACAGAAAGTTCAATTAGTATTTATGTCTCTTTTAAATGTTACCATATAGTGACTGGCTGGGTAACATTTATGAAGAATTTTATATGAGATTTCCTTCACCTTGTTCACAATTAGATATTTATGGGATCATCCAGACTGTCTTCCAGGTGATATCTGGAACATGTCGGTTCCAGTAAGATATTCTATATATGGGAGAGACATGATATCTTCTTGGAATAAACTACGTATTCTCTTATTGCTGTTACCAAGTTCCTGTGAAAAGCAGATTTTTCCCACTGCTGACTCAGCTGGATCAGGGAGAGTGACTGAGGCAGATATTGAGCTGTCAGTGTTTTTATATAACATTAAAGTCCCTGAGGGTATGGCACCAAGCACCATTGAGAATTCCCCAACACTGTTTGACAAGTTTGACGAGCATCTTGACTTTTGGTCTTTGGATATTAACAGTCCTGGATATGTGACTTCTTGTTTAACAGAAATGTTACAGAGAGCATTTGCAGTGCAGCCTTTAATTGCTAGTAATTCACATTTTTTTTAGATTTCGACATAAAGCAGATGCCTCAGAGAAATCACTAATAACACTAAGGGCTGGACGGATTTGATTTGCATTCTTCAAGAAGAGTGTGGTGTCATCAGCTAGCTGGCTGATGATGAGCTCCTTATCAGCTGTGCTGATTCCTGGTATAACAGGTCAAATCGCGGGGTGGAGTCTTAATCATTTTAATTGAGCTATTGCCATTCGTGTACAAGGTTTTGATAGCTTTACAGAAAAATGCCAAATTTTTCCAAAGAGTGGAAAATAAATTGATGTTCAATTGTATCAAAAGCCTTTTAAAAATCCAGGAAGAGAATGAAGCTATAGTCAGATACCAAATCAGAGTAATCAAGTAGATCTAAAACCAGTCTCATGTTCTTAGAAAGGTGTCTGTTTCTCATAAAGCCTGATTGTGTCTCATCGATAATTGTGTCCAAGAACTCTTTCATTCTGTTAGCAAGTACTAAAGCCATAATCTCATAGTCATCATTGAGCAGACAGATGGGTCTCCAATTATCAATAAGAAGTAAGTCTTTGTTTGGCTTTGGAATAAGTGTTATGAGACCCTGAGTAAGAGTAGGAGGGAGGATGTTATTCTCTACACTTCCTATGAAAAGCTGCAGTAAGAACGGAGCCAGGAGATTAGAAAATGATTCATAAAACTCTGCAGTTAAACCATCTGTGCCGGGAGATTTGTTGGCCTTAAGTGCAGAAATAGGATTACAAACGTCCTCCACAGTCAGAGGGCTGTCACAGTGACTTCTATCTTCCACAACAATAGTTTTTAGGTTTTTAATATTATTGAGAAACAACGTTGAGACATATATATATATATTCTACTTTTCTAAATGATTGACTATTTCAATGGAGAACCTAAATGACACGGACCCGTGTTTGTTATTACATATCTCTATTTTGAATGTGACAAGTCTATCATTGCCTGTTATTCATAGGTATTAACAGAGTTTTTGGCCTTTTTTTCCTCTATAACAGTTAATTGACTCTTTACAGTGGCCTGCTATGGTTAATAATAACATGTTCAGTCATGAGTGAAATCAAAGCTTTTCTTCACTTTAGCATTTAACATTCCCAACAATATAATGTGATACCTTAATTAAAACACAGCTAATAAAACACAATTTTCTTAATGCAAACATCAGTGACTCAACATTAGCAACCAAAGGGTTCAGTCTGCAGCTCACACTCATGTGAAGCTACAGCCTCCCCCTTTAGTCTCTGTCATCCTTCTGCTCCTGCAAAAACAAAGCAAGACAAAACCTCCACCCTTCTTCTACAGGCTGGGTGAATTGTTGTGGACATTCACTAATCCTAAAGTCGGCACCGTTTTTGTCTCAGTATCAAGTCAGTAAAACTTTTAGTCGTCAGTCCGTCACAGTCCAGTCACATGCATACATCCACACACATTCATACCAGATATTGCTGATAATGGAGTCTCGCGCGCAGCCTATTCGAGCCTCCATCACCAGCAAGATGACGTCATCATTTTAAAGGAAAACAGCTCCTTGTTTTTGGACTGGATTGACTCGCTGCAATCCTTTTAGGCTCAGGACTTCTCATGTGATCAATGTCACATATAAGTGAATTTCTCCCAAGCCCATTATAATCATGGAGAAAAACACTTTGCCACTGTTTCCAATACTGGGGCCCATTGCAAACATGTCCAAGCATAAAACCATCTTTCTCTCTCTTAGAGAAAGAAAACAATCCAAACCTCACTGATAAAATCAACCTAGTGTCAAGCAAAACCCAAAAATCAACCAAAACTTCACCAGAAAGTTTTCCTCCCTCCCGGGACAATATTGTGCAGGAATACAGGCACCGTAACTCCTTTTGCACTGACAAAAACATGTTGGATTGACTTGATTCAATAGTGGACACTGGTTGCACACAAAGGTTTTGCTTTGGCAGAAACTTAAACAACTGAGTTAAATCAACACAACCTTTTCATATTCAGTAAACCTGCATGTTGTGTTCATAAAACACGATTGAAACATGTTCAGATGGAGTAAGTTGAGCTCCTGGAACATTTTAATCCTTCAATTGAAATTGAATGGGTCTACAACAACTACCATCCTCCTATCTCTATCCTGGTTGCAGCAGGGCTGGGAAATAACCCTGAAGTGATAGGTTACCAGGCAGGGTACACCCTGGACAGCTCACCAGTCTATCAGATAGAAACACACAGCCGTTTACATTCATGGATAATTTAGCCCAGGACCTTCTTACTGTGGAGCAACAGCACTAACCAGCATGCCAACAATGGAGGAAATACAGGAAAGCTATGATTTCCTGTATTTGAGGCAGAATTCTTTTGTTCTTGCCCTTGACAGGTTAATCCACAATAAATAGCAACAGCATGCATGTGGTGTGTGTGTCGTTGTCTGCCTCTTATAACTCCAGTGATTTTCCTGTAGTTTGAAATCTTATGCGGTGTTGACACAATAATTTGTTGTAAACCAGGAAATTCCCAACTGTGGTAGAAAGCACAGCTTAGCCTCAGCAAATGTTCAAAGAAAAGTCGTCACTTCCTGATTTCTGCTTCACTGATAAATATTGTCACACTGGGGTTTTTGCAAATGATATCAGTGAGCACTGTGTGGCAGCTGGAGTCAGACAACTGAAGCTCCCACAATCAAGACCACAAACAGCTTTCAAAGGAGATTTGAAGCTTTTCTGGCAGCAAGCTTCATGATTTATGGGACTGGAACTGGAACAGAAACTACCTGATCACCAATGGTGAGCTGGCATGGAATTATTTTTATGACATTTTATCAAAGTTATAAATAAGCATGCCCATTAACACATAGTGAGTGAGCATGTTGTCTTCCCACGCAGTGAACAGCGGATGCTAATGTTTTTGTCACTTTTTACAGAGTCAAACTCAAAGTAAGGTCAGTGCTTCCACGCTTTAAACGCTGCACGCTCACACTCTCTCCACACTCGATAGATTATCCATTGTTCATCTGCACACAGCTGCGGTTTTAGTAACGCAGTGTGCTTACGGGAAAGTAACAGTAATCTAATTACCTTTTTTGCAATAGTAATCCCTCACTTTACTCGTTTCTTGAAAAAAGTAATCGGATTACTGCCCATCTCTGGTCGGAGCTGTGCACTTGTGGGTTCAACCTTGTGTACACGTTTATCTTTGCTGTGTGTACTTGTACCTCTGAGTGGAAGCTGAACTCTTGAGTTCGAGTATCGAAGCATCAGCTGTGACGTTAAAGTCCAAACAGCTCGTTCATTTGACGTGCAAATGAACGAAGGTAACGCCGTTTTCATGTGGATGTGTCACTGAGACACTTTCCACATCCACAGCTCACAAAATGGGAAAACTATAGAAGTATAACAATGAAGAAGTTACTATGTTACGGGTCCCAAGGATGAAGACCTCGATGACAAATATGTTACCTGTAAAAGCAGGTGAAGAGCAGAGTAAGGAAGACACGATGCGTCTCTGCTTTCCTCCAGAACGTGTCTGAGTCTGATTTATTTCACACAAATAAATGCTATAAAACACTAAACATGAGCTTTCAATATACTGTTCAGCTGGTTCCTCGTTCACATCAATTACATTTACTTATTTCACAACATCAGTGAAATATACTCTTTTTAACTGGTTCAGTTTCTCAAGTTCACACTTCTTTCCATAACAGCTACATCCTTTTATCATATCAATAAACACATCACATTGTCTTCTGCAGTGTCTTACTGGCTAAACAGTTCTATTCAATAACAGCATTGGTAAATACATTACATTTGTTCCCTCCAGTAATTTACTGGCAAAATCACTATTTAGTGCATCATGAAACACAGCTTGTTTAATCAACCCATGAATGCCTCTGTTAGCTACACAGAGTTGCTCAGAGTGCTTGTGTTACACTAGCTAATCTACTCAGTCACTTTAACAGAACTATTAACATTCACATCTCACAGAACTGATTTGATTGGAGCATTACAACACGTTTGCACAGAGCATAGGAGCGCACTGACTCTGCTTCACGAGCGCTCCACCTAACGAGCGGGCTCGCGGTGCGGTCGCGCGGGACACTCCTCTGGTTTTCTCCCGTGTTTACATATAAATAACTTTGGCGGACCGCCTTAACTCTCCCATTCACATTAACGTGGGTAACCATGGTGACAATAAACAACATTTTCGGTGCGAGCACCGTGTACCGACCTGTAAAAGCAGGTGAAGAGCAGAGTAAGGAAGACACGTTGCGTCTCTGCTTTCCTCCAGAACGTGTCTGAGGAAGCAGCGGAAGGTGGGCTCCACTTACTGCTCCCCGAAACCCCGGAGCAAGCACCAAAGTTCCGCCCTCACTGCTTTCTAACATAAAATGAATCCCTGTTACATGGATTTTCTATCCTCTTAAAGAAACTGAAAATAAATACATATAGCAATGAAAAATGTCCCGTTACATGAGTGTTTTACACAAAATAATATTCATGTGGTCATTCCCTCACAGGGGTGCCACAACTACACTGCTGTTTTGACAGAGACACAGTGTGTTTATCTAACTTGGCTGAAGCCAAAGTTCTCCAGACAAATTCAGTCTGTTTCTGCCAAGTGTGAACTCACTGGATGAGCGCCAGATACACAGAATCAAAAAGGGATAAATTTGTTTTCTTATGTCAAGTTCATGTCACTAACAGCTTTGCAGGGTATAGCAGTCTGTACCTGACGCCGGTCATCCCACGTAGTCTTCTTCGTACCTTCTAACTGACAGCTGGTCAATAAACGAGCTCCATAAACGCTCCATATTCACCTTTACATGGAATATAAAGGGAAAAGAAGAAACACAGTGCTGTGTCAGCGTTAGACATATAGATATATCCTTGCTTTTAATACATTTGAAGGTGGGTGGGAGAGGTGCTTCTCCGCGTAGTCTACGGTCTCTTTGGGATCGGTAAAGCTTTTCCTCACATCACCATGGGTCACTAACAGCTTTGCAGGGTATAGCAGTCTGTACCTGACGCCGGTCATCCCACGTAGTCTTCCTCTCATATTTGCAAATGTGGCTCTGCGTTTCCAACAGAGGGAGGGAAATCTGGGAGGATGTTTATTTTAAAAACCCTGTGGTCTGTGGCCTCACAGACCACAACGGCAGCAGACCCGGCCTCACAAACCACAACAGCAGACCCGACCACAACAGCAGACCCAGCCTCACAAACCACAACAGCAGACCCAGCCTCACAAACCACAACAGCAGACCCGACCACAACAGCAGACCCAGCCTCACAAACCACAACAGCAGACCCAGCCTCACAAACCACAACAGCAGACCCAGCCTCACAGACCACAGCTCCAAATGCTACAACCACACAAGCCTCAGCTCCACAGATTACAGCCCAGCAATCTACAGCACAAACCATAGAACCAACAGTTGCAGAGAAATGTAAATAAATATAATATTTTTTTATTTTTAAAAAAAGGACTTTTGTTCCTATGACAGTGTTTGTTTCAGTACTCTGTAGATCATGGCATAGGAAATTTTACACCTTTAAAAAGATTTTGTTAGGTATATTTCCTAACAGAATATTTAAATTTAATAATATGTTAATGCTTTAAAAAAACATTCATGGGGCAAAACATTATAGAAAACTTGTAAAAGAATGTAAGCCACATGTGTAAAATTACACAAATGAAAAAGTGAGTCCTTCAAAACTGTGAATCTTTCTTTTGTTGTTGTGTAACCCAGAATGTTCATGATTTATATTGTATATCTGATGTACACTAAGAGTGAAAAGTTTGGACACACCTTCATTTTAATGTTGCTTCTTAATTTCCTTGTCTATTTTGTAGATTCATTGTTGATTAGAACTCGAGGCATCAAAACTATGAATGGACACATATGGAGCTGTGGAACAGCCTGCCGGAGGAGCTCAGGGCCGTAGAGAACGTACATGTTTTTAAGAACAGGCTCAAGACCCACCTTTTTAATTTAGCTTTTACTTAGCGTTTATTTATTTTATGCTTATTTATTCTATCCTGTCATTCTATTATTAATTTAGGCTTTACCTAATATTTTTTGGTTTTTCTTATTAATTTTTTAATCTTCTTAATCTTCTGTGTGTGTGTGTGTGTGTGTGTGTGTGTGTGTGTGTGTGTGTGTGTGTGTGTGTGTGTGTGTGTATTGAGAGTGTGGGGAGTGAGTTGGAGGGTGGGGTGGGCTGCTTTTAACTATGTAAAGCACTTTGTGCTACATTTTTTTTGTATGAAAAGTGCTTTATAAATAAAGATTGATTGATTGATATGGAGCACTAACCCTAACACAAATGATGTAGTAAACCAAAAAGTATGAAAGAATCAAAAATATTTTTTATATCTTAGATTCTTCAAATTAGCCACCCTTTGCTTTGATCACTGCTTTGAACACTCTAGGCATTCTGTCAGTGAGCTTCATGGGGTAGTCACCTAAGATGATTGTCACTGCATGAAAAGCATGAACACACAGAAAAACACTGAATGGGAAGGTGTGTCCCAAATTTTGACTAGTAGTGTATGTTCTTCATTTTCTTATTTTCTAAAATTGCTGTCATATATGCTGCTAGTGACATAGAATGCCCACTACAAGAAGTATATTAATGTTGTGATGATGACTGCCTGCCAGCAACAGTTTGAAAGATCAAATACTCTTTAAGACGCTGCTTTTAACAGCCCAAAAATTGACACTATATTTTAGAGATAATAAAACTAGTTTTGGAGGAGAAAAATAACATTTTTCCAGAAACGGTTATGTAATAGTAAAGGCCACAGGTGCAAGCCTTGAGCCTGAGTATTTTAAAATATAGCTTCAACTAAACATAATTTTAAAAATTTGTTGTAATAGGTGTTTCTGCAGGAAAAAAATTTGATAGGGGCCAAGAGCTTTTCTATTGCTATGTATTTAAATTTCTTTTCTTTCATTAATATGAATTTATTTAAATGTCTTTGTAGAACATTGTAAGTGTAACTTTACCCCCAAATAAAAGCAAATTTAAGTGCTCTTTTTTTTTTTTTTTTTTTACAAAATACAATGTTAAACCATGTGCCCATTTTATCAGCGTCTTAAAAGTATTTACCCTGAAACACGTCTTTTGTCAGACACTACATAAGAAATTATGCATTTTAAATTTTGATTTACATTTAGTCCTGCTGACTTATCTCTTTTTCTTATTACTTTTTGTAGATATAATGGATGCCTGGGCTGGAAAGAGTCCTCACATTCTACTCTCCAGAATTGGTGCTTACAAATTATTCTACTGGGATATCCAACAAATTGGTACAGTGATCTAGATGTAGATGTTAAATTAAGAAGTCTAAAAAAACCAAATGGTCTCCAAAGTTACTGTACTTATTGGTTATACTGTGACTTATTTGGCAAATATACCCTTTGTGATAACAAAGCCAATATGGATTACAGATGGGGGGGGCACACATTTTGGCAGCCGATGCCACACAGCCTGATAAAATCTGTATCCCTCCATAACTTTTGCTGTGAATAAGACATCTTCTCCAAAGTTACTGTACTTATTGATTAGATTGAGATTGATTTTGCAAATGAACTCATTCGTGATAGCTTTGCTACAAAGTGTAAACCGAGTGTCAATTCACTGGAGAGCGACGTGTTTCCATCTGGTTTTACAGTATTATAGTATCAAAGTCTTTTTCTAGACAAAGTATTCCCAGCAGGTTATTTCAGTGTACAGTATAATGTAAACTGTCTTCCACACGGCACATTACAATGTCACGAAACTAATATTAAATTCATCGAGTCTGCTGTTTTCCAGCTTTTACTCTTTATCGCGTCGACTGCAGATCAGTGACAAGTAGCGTACAGAACGGAGCTGGGCAAGTGGCTCCTCCTACTTTGCGCACTCCCGTGAATGGGGAAACAATTTTTGACGGGGGTAACTACTTTGGCACAACAGCGTTCTGCCGTCAAGGGCGATCATTGGTTAAATGTGATCATGTGACTGATGCAAGCCAGATCCTTTTATTTAGCAAAACTGTGATTAATAGTTAAATATTATTGTTGAGGGGCACAGACAGGACTCCGCACGCACACATTAAAAAATAATAATAATTTTTTTTAAAAAGTTGCCTCAACAAAAGGGCACCTTGGGCACCCATCAGGAAAGGGGCGGGTGCTCAAGCCCCTCTAGCCCCCCCCTCTGCACGTGCCTTCCTTTAAAGGTTCTTCAATGAACCACTGAAAGAAATGGTTCTTCAAAGAACCATTGTTTGAAAGGTTCTTTGTGGCACCAAAAAAGGTTCTTCTATGGCATCAGTCTAAAGAACCACTTTTGGTTCCAGTTGGCACCTTTATTTTTCTGAGTGTGGGGTGGCAAGTGCCACCCTAAAATGATCTCTTGCCACCCCAAGTGCCACCCCAGTTTTGCATATGACAGTGTTGTTTATTAAAATAAGATCGCATTAACAGTTTGAGCGTAGTTACAGTCAGCAGTGAATATAAATACTAAAACTGTATATATTGCATAGTGTCGTCGTCCCCCCCCCCCCCCCCCCCCCCCTGCATCAGTAACAAATGGTTCAGCCCATAGCAGGACAGCTTTTTTCTTGTTTTCAGCAGCAAGCGATGCTTATGATCGTGCCAGAGCACATTCTGAACAACACCATGGGAATTTTGGATTTTACACAGGTGGGTGGATGTTACACTGTGGAAATGGAGGAAGGTGAGTGTTATTAACCCTCTGTGGTCCACGGACATGCTGCACCTCCAAATCACATGACTGATGTAAGCTGCCATAGCAACAAGCTGCAGCAACGCTGAGTCTCTGTTTCAGCCACATTGAAAGTTCAGACTTCAAAGTTTTTAAATTTTAATTACAGGCCAGTAAATCCAGAGTTATGATCATATATATCAGCCACGCTTTGTTCTAAACACTGTCGTCACATTTGTGTGTGTTTTAAGCGTTTTCTAAGGACAGCGCGAAAACAGTAAAGAAAGGAAAAAATCCACGTTTCCTATCGGTGGAAAAATGCACCATGTCGACCAAGAAAATTTCTCTAGATCCGCCCTTGGTCTTGCTGCCACAGATGGAGCTCCCACAGCCAGGGGAAGGAGTACTAGCGGTCCAGAAGCAGCGGCCAGCCAACCACTGCAGAGGCCGGCCACTTCAGAGAAAGCCAAAGACGGGACCCTGGACCCCAAGAACCACCCGACACCTGGGGGAACCCCGACCGCGCAACTAAGAGGAACAAGCCATCCCCGGAAAACAACCCTCATAGGAGCAGGCCAGCAAGTCTCGCACCAGTTGTGACATCACATCCTGTGTCGTGCGACATAATCGTTGTGGTGCGTTGATCAGTATCGCTTAATTTTTGTAACTTGATCCATTTGCCGTGGTCGTTGCAATCATGCTCATTTTTCCACCATTTTAATGATGATCCTGCACCGAAGCTCAGAGACACACGAATACACAGAGTGAGATGTTGAAGCAGTTTGAAAATGTGAATTTGTGGAGAGAAGTTTGCAAAAAACACCCTCAACAAAGTCGTGGCTTCCAGGACGTGAGCATAAATCTTTGCACAGATAATGTTCATATGTGGATTCCTGGTTTTCTGCAGTTAATTGTGACCCAAAGCGTATTTTTAAAATGGTTCCAGGCAATAAAGTCTAAAAATAAATACATCTACTTCCTTTTTCTGTGTTCCAGCCTCAGTGACTCTGACACAGTGCTGTAATATTTACACCTCTGATGAAAGCAGAGTTTGTAGTTGCAGAGAAATACTCGACTCATTTTGGGCATTTACGAGCAGGAACCTCAGAAAGCCCCTCGCTGCTTCACTGGTTAAGAAGCAAAGCAAACATTAGTTCACAGTGATGTTAATTAAGGCCCAAAGTTTAGGAACGAACGTCAGCACTTCACTAATGAATGTAATGCTGATTCATGTGCTTGTTTTGTAATGTGCATGTTGTGCGTTGCTATTTCCCATATTCTTTGGCACTGATAGATGAAGAGTCTCAGGCAGGACCGAGGCTGCCAGCTGCTGACAGTGAGCAGGGAGAGAGCAGCAGAAGCTGGGCAAGAGCAGGGCACCTTCAGCCCCCTTCATCAGTCAGAAATCATTTGGGTGTCTGTGTGAAATGTCTGATTTTTAAAATCTTTTTGTAGACATATTTATTAAATGTTTAACAATTATATAGAAGAAAGACAATGTAAAGAACAAAACATGACAAAACAAAATGAGTTGAAGTTATGAACTGTTTCTGAGAGACAAATAACACCAGGATCCTTTTTGTGTAGCTGACAGCTGGTAACTGTGCAGGGGCGGGTCTAGCAAAGTGTTGCCAGGGGGGCAGGTAGGGCATTAACAGGGAGAGGGGGGCACAAAGAAATACTTTTCTTTCTTGTTCTCATTTAAAATGTCTCGCTTTTAATAAATAATTATCTGAATCTTACAACAAACGTTTTCATCTGATGTAAAATGTATAGAAATCCATTATTGTACATAGTCATTTTTTAGGGTCCCATCATAATTTCTTCAGAAGTAAGTACTGCATATGATGCCAGTGTTTCCCACATTTTCTAGATTCTGCACCAGTACTGTGTGTAAAATGCATCAAAAAGTCAGTTTGATTCTTTCTCAGCTGTCTTTCTGTCTCCTTTCACTTTTTAAAGGTTGCCATGTTAGAAAACATATTTTGCCCTGCCGTGCTGTTTATTGATGTGGCAAATGAAAGGTTTATGAAAACATATCTAAATCTGTCATCAGTAATCAGCAATGATCATGTCTCACCTCTAGTCTCTGTCTTAATGTCAGGTTTTCACCGTGTGTTGTAGATGTTCAGGAGGTTAACTCGACCAACAGTCTACTTCCTGTTTAGAATACCAGGACAGGGAGGATGGTGCAGGTTTAAGTTTATTAGACTGATGCATGTATACCAACAAGACAGCGTCCATCACTGTGACAACAGCGTTTGTTTTCATTCAAAGGCTTCATGGTTTTTCCTTTAATACCTGGGGGGCCGGTCTCCAGTCAAAATGCCCGCGACCATTTTTTGTCCCAGTCCAGCCCTGGTCAGGAGTCACAGTCAAGTGTGAGCTGCATGGCCCCTCTATGAATATTGTGGCTTTCCTAATGGCCCCTGTTGAGTCTAATTGTTGAATGTTGTCAATGTGTTTCTTAAATTTTACAGGTCTTAGTTCAATCTGTAGGATCAAGACATTCCTTTGATCCTGACCACCTCTCCACCCACTCTGTGCTGGGGGAGGATTATTGTCGACACATCTCTTGTGAAGATTCTGTTTCTTGTGTGGTCAGCTTCCTGCCCTTTAGTGGCTTCACTGTGTTGTGCACGGTGAACCAATACAGGAAGTGAACCATATATTGGGTGTGGGGGAGATCACCATTTTATGGCTAAGGATGCTGTTAGAAACAGTTGGAAGTCACACACACAGAGAGACACACAAACACTAACTCACTCAAACAGCTGAACTACAATGATCCATGTAGCAAACACAAACTGTTATATCACCTTTGGGCTTTTGGAGCCTTGACCTGACTTTTAAAAAATAATTGGAAAAAAGCTCTATGCTGCTACAAAATGAAAAATAGATATTTGCAAAATTCTGCCCAAGTATGTATTTTACCTGGTTACTGCGTGTGGCGGGCGTGGTCTGCAGCGCCGCTGCAGGGGAGGCGGACGCACCTGAGCGGCACCCGCAATCACGCCTTAACGTCTGTGCTCTCTCTGCTGTTGTTGGTGTGTGTCGGGCTGTGAGCTGCAAAGCTACAGCCGGCTGTGTGCGCACAGCAACCGTGTGTGTAAAGTGGTCAATAAAGAGATGCTGAAAAGCGCGTTCATGCAAACATCGTCGGGTCTGCCGTGATATGTTTACAACGGGACTTCTGCTCCTGAACCTCTGCGCACAGCGTCTGCAGGTCGGGGCTGTACGAAGTCACTTTATCTCTACAGGACTGTAAGCTGTCGTCTGTGAGGCGTGAGCGTGTTTGTTTGAACACAGTTCACGGTGGAGAACAGCTGCTGACATAATGTGGATCCAAGATCCATAACTGGCCTACCTGGGGCTGAAAGTCTCCATAAATGCAGGCGTTTCGGCGGCTACACCGGCTTCCACGAGTGTGACGCTTATTTTGAGAAAATAATAGAATATAAATGTATTTTTATATTCCAATATCACAATAATCTTCCAATGTAGAACTACAAGTTAAAAAAGAAGTAACATAAATCAAATCCACTTCAGCTAAATACTTCTCATTTATTTCCATCTTACATGCTGTGACTGCAGCCATTCCCACATCTCTGTGAATGGGACTCATGGACATGGATCAGTGGTTGTTGATCAATGGTCCTGAGAATCTGCATAATTAAGATGAAGGAACGGAGCTCCCAGCCCATCGTTCCTGCAGCTGCTTTCAGTCTTTATGCAAATGTCCTGTTTGTAAGACTGAAACCTGCAGCTGAGACTGAAGACGTCACCTGATGATGACGACACGTTTCTCCCACAAAACGCTGCGTCCAGATGAACAGAAGCAACAGACTCACTTTCCTGGATGATTGAGATGCATCAAGACTTCATTGTGTGTTACTTCTCATTCAGCACAGACACATTATTCCTGTTAGGTCATGTCAGCTGTCACTCAGTACAAGCACAACTGTGAACAACACAAACTTCTCTTCAATGTGTCACAGAAACACTAAGTGTGAGAGCCTGTATGACACACAGGACAGACTGTAAGCTCTGCTGGCTGCACAGCACTTTGTAGCAGTTTTCCAACATGTCCTCCACCCGTGATGTCAGTGGTGGGACCCCAGTCACAGCACTCAGCACCACCTCCTTTAAATGGATTTTATAGCAGTTCCTCCCGTTACTCGGTGCAACGCTTCTTAAATGTGTTTTTGCAGGATAAAACACAGCAGGTGGTGTAGAGAGGACGTCAGCTGACGGAGCAGAGGGAGGCAGACTGTGGATAAATGACAGAGTGAGAGGAGAGCAACCATGACAGAAGCACAGGTGTGGCAGATAGAAGTGGCTTTATAGACACTTATTGTCAGTCCTTGTGCATGCTGTGGAAATAAGTGTCTGTGTCATGAGGTGACATGTGAGCTTATCTTTGGTCAATAAAGCTGAACGACCAGTTTTCACTTTGCTTGTTACGCTTGTTTAGTGACGTCTGGGTTTCTGTGGAGCCCGAATTTTGATGAGTTCTGGTGAAATCATCTGAGATCATCTGAGCATCGGTGAAGAGTCAGCAGAGAAAGTGTGGGACAGAAGTTTGCTTTGGACACATGGACTGAAATCAAAAAGTAACAAACAGGATTTCCAATGGACAGTATGGAGAAGTGAAAGTACACAAAGGCTGTGCTGGAACACGTGTGTTACACTTTTTGACAGCTGAGAACAAAACACAATATTTTGCATCATCTCTGCAGTGTCTCTTCTTTCCTCTGCTGTTGTGCTTTTAGCTCCAAACTGTTTCAAATGGTTTGTCAGCAAGCTGACCTCTGACCTCTGCAGTACTAACTCCTGACCCGTACAAAGAGCGGGCGTTTCTGACCTTTGACCTGCAGCTGTATGTCTCTCAGTCTCAGTTCTTCTCTCCGTCACTGATGGAGCAGGTGTAGTTGCTGCTGACAGTCAGTCGTTTGTTTTCTCAGAGTGAGGCTGAAGTCTGAACTGTTCAGAGCATCAGGTCTCATCAACGTGCGCTGCTGTAACGCCGCTTTGTCCTCTGAGATCACCAGGTATGAAACCTGAGTGCTGACAGAGCAGCATGTTCCCCCTCATTCACCTCCACCACCACAGCCAAGGCATGCTGGGAAACTGAGGACACACAGACGGAGAACTGAAGTGTCTGCTGTGTGTTCATCTCAGAGTCCTCACAGGTGACACATTAGCTCCAGAACACCAAGCCAGGTGTTTGAAGCCTGACAGGGATTCTTCCCATCCAGAGGGAGGATTTAGCTGCACAACAATGAACATTAGTGTGTAGTTTAGAAACACAGACTGTGCCTGCACTGCATCTAGTGAAGAAAACTGTTACTGCGAGAGAGCGAGGCTCCTTTAAAGCAGCTGATATTAAGGTTGAAAAATCAACAATAAGCTGATGTAATCAACGTTTCACAAAATGGTCAGCAGCTAAAATCTGGAGCCGTTCTTTGGTGGTAATTAACAGTTTGTTCTTGTTAGCTAATTATGTCATTAAAGGTAGCAGCAGCAGAAGCCTTGTGTTGAAAGCCCATTCACTCACACATTCACACAGTATGTGTGTGTCTGTGTTACACTGTGGACATCCCTTCTGTTGGAGCGCCATCTTGTGGCAGGTTTAAGAAATGTTCTTCTTGTAAATCCAAACTGATGCACCTCCATAGCAGACTGTGGAGGCTTTCAGTGACATGAAGACTTGATTTATACTGTCATATTCTCCTGTTACACAAAGCACAGCACGCTGAACATGGATGAACTGAAACTCCCAGCATCTGACTGAGGAAAAGCATAAATCATTCTCACACTGACTCCTGCTTGATTTTAGATTTGCTTTCAAATCCTCACACTTTCATATGAAGCACTAAATGGGCTCCAGACTGTTTATCTCAGCTTCCTGTCAAACACACTGCTGCTCACACCGAGGCTCAGTTTACTCCTCCAGCCTGGCTTAACCTGCTGTCTGTTAAAAACAGTCCCACACTCCTCTGTTTAATCCTTCTGATCAGACTCTTTGATTTTGTATTGTTTCTACCTGAAGTTGTGTTTTTGACATGGTTCTGTCTGTGAAATAAAGCTCACACACACACTGCTACAGTCCTTCATACACTTAGAAACGAAGCTGCTCCTTTCCTCAGTGCTGACACATAAAGAAGAGTTGCTTTTATATCCAACACGTCTCTGTTCCAGAAAACAGCTTCAGCAGCCTCTGAGTCTGAACTTGGAGTTGGTTATAAGCCACAGGCCTGTGTGCACAGCAATGAGGAAATATAATGCAGTAAGTGAAACATGGATGTGTGGAACAGATTATCCCAAAGGTTGATTCTGTTCATCTGGACGTTCTCAGTGAAACATTTGGTCTCTCGGTCAGGTGACTCCTTTAGTCTCAGCTGACTGCAGGTTTCCAAACCTTTGTCACTGGATCACTCACTTCATCTCCAACGTGTCCCTGACACAGACAGCTGGAGCCGTTACAGCAAAATCATTGATCATCGTTTTTAGAACATTAGCTGGTGTTGGTGGGCAGGCTAGCAGTGCTAATTGTTAGCACTAGTTCTGCTGCTCTCCCTTTGTCTCTGTTATTGTTGGTCTTTAGTGAACAATAGAAAGTGTCTTCGTGAGACTGTTGCCTAATGTTCAAATGTAGATAACACCACCTGCACCAACCTGTTACACAGCACAACCCTCTGGTGTAGCTTTGGCTGGAGCACATATTGGCAGCTCCAGTGACATCACCACTCCATGGTGACATCATCTCTACAGACTGTGGCTGTTACATATCCTCACCTGGTAATAATAAGACTGTCCTCAGCTGCACACAGCTCCAAGATGAACAAACTGAAGTAAATACAAATTAGAGTTATGATAGATTGAAATCTTGTAATCAGAGCTAATTCTTAGTGAAACTCTCACAACATCATATCCTGATCCTGGGTTAGTGTCTCGGTCTCAGATCACAACATCAGCACAGGCTTGGCTTGGGTGAGGTATTGAGTGGTTCTTGTCCATGACAGCTGCAGGTACAGTGCCATCAGCCATGCTGCACCACATGTCTGCCCAGGAACATTAGTGTGGCTGAGTCTCATGTAAACATTGTGCTAAAGTGGTGGGAAAGTGGCTGCAAGCTGGCTGCACTGTGTCCAATACTCTCAGTATGATATCCACAAACCTCTGAGTGTCACAGAGTGGGCCTGTGCTCAGCTCACTGTGCCCCATTCAATTCTACTTGCATAGTTTTACAAGTAAAATTAAAAGTTGCTCAATGATAAGTTATTGTAGTAACAACTAAGTCCATGGTTATTATTTGTTAATAGTAGCTTAAAGCTTCTGCACCAATCATGGAGCAGCAGGTTTAGAGCATGTGGATCTACAAAAGTAAGTCCCAGTAAGATGGGCTGAGCCTTACATACTAGAAGAAACATGTCATTCCCAGCAGATGAAGCGCCCTTTAAAGCAGGATCTCACTTTAAACCTAAAGAACTTGCTATGAGCATGCAGTGCATTCATGGTTATTATTCATACGATTGTGGGGAGCTAATAAAGTGCAACTATCACATTACATTTTATTATTAAATTGTTGTTAACAATCCCTTCACTTCTGCTTATCTAATTCATGGTTGCAGGATGGCTGACAGCTTCCATTAGGCAGGAGGTAATGTCCATTCTGGCCACAGTGCAACCCACAATGTGTAACTGACACTATTATATTGCATTATGTCACATTGTTACATCTTTTTAATAAATGATGACAGTCAGCTGAATTTGCTGCCCCCTTGGTGGAGGACATCAGGATCAGCAGCTGCTGCTCCATCACAAACACCACAGAAGAAGAACAACACTGGATCAGATTATCTGGACGTGTTTGACAGGGACAGTGTTCATGTTCATGGACATCAGGACAAAAACAGACGATGGAAACCTGCCAGATTTGAGCTAAACTGCTCGTTTCCATGTGTAGTCCCTGGGAGGTCACATGACCAACAAAGACACCCAAGCTGTGTCCCAAAACGTCGGCTGCATCCTCCGGAGGCCGCATTTGAAGGCCGATGACGTCACAGCCAGGCGACGAAGGCTGTCCCGATTCCTCGACTCCTTCAAATGCGTCCTTCATTCCCCCGAGTTTGAAGGATGGGTCGGGTGTGTCCTTCGTGGCCCACCATATCCCAGAATTCATAGCGCGGCCCAGCCAAATTTCAGCTGCCAACAATGGCGGCCGCTACTAAGTTTTAAAATTTAACGAGGGAGTACTACTTACTTACAATGAATTCCTTACACTATATAATTTTCCCGTCAGTGTTGGGGAATTCTCAATGGTGCTTGGTGCCATACCCTCAGGGACTTTAATGTTATATAAAAACACTGACAGCTCAATATCTGCCTCAGTCACTCTCCCTGATCCAGCTGAGTCAGCAGTGGGAAAAATCTGCTTTTCACAGGAACTTGGTAACAGCAATAAGAGAATACGTAGTTTATTCCAAGAAGATATCATGTCTCTCCCATATATAGAATATCTTACTGGAACCGACATGTTCCAGATATCACCTGGAAGACAGTCTGGATGATCCCATAAATATCTAATTGTGAACAAGGTGAAGGAAATCTCATATAAAATTCTTCATAAATGTGACCCAGCCAGTCACTATATGGTAACATTTAAAAGAGACATAAATACTAATTGAACTTTCTGTGGGGATCATCCAGAAACTGTGGCACATCTCTTTTGGTTCCTCTACACAGAGATTCTGGAAGAATTTAGCAGTTTTGTTATTGTCCATATTTTAAGGGAGTTTTCTTTACGATGGGAAATGTTTTATTCTGTTTCTTTAAGTTCCCCAGGAAGAATGATAAATGTTTTTTTATAAAAAAATTGTTAATACTTTTAGCTATTTTATATCCATAAATGTAAGTTTATTAATAAAACACCATATTTCTGCCTTTTTATAAGGATATGAATTGTACATACAATCAATTTCAGACTCAACCAACAAAAAGCCTCTCAGAACAATATTTATATGTAGATTTTTTTCGCCTACTCATATCATCATTTTTTTACTCCTGGTTCTGTATGTTCATGTTCTGTTCTTTTGTAAACTTCATCTGTTTGTATGTTGTATACTCATTGTGTTTCAATAAAGTTCGATTTAAAAAAAGGTACGTTCTAAAGAAGCTTCAGACGTCACTGATCACGTGACTCTGGCCAAACGAATCAAGCCTCGACACGGTGCTTCTGAAGCAGCGCGTTGATCTTTCTGACACACGCACCGGAGCGTCAGCTTCAAGCGGACCATCACTACGTCTCACATCTAAAGGTGTCAAGGTAACTTTGAACTGAGTTCAGTCAATCTGGAGTTTTTCCAAGTTTTCTGTTGCTCTCTGTGAGAGAAGAGCGTTAAAGGCGGGGCTCTCCAGAGTCCAGCAAAACAGGAAACCACAGCTGGGTGTGTGTAAGTGTGCAAACCAATAGAATGCATCGTGGTGGGGGGGCATCACGGGCAAGAAAAAAATAAAATAATCGGTCGTACCCATGCTTCCCCGACGTCATGCCAGCGCATATTGGGAAATTCGTAGGCACCGATCGGTTTTCTATCAGCCATTTGCTGGGAGTAAGGGCGCCCTCCGTTTGCGAGGTGCGCCTGCTGCTGGCGGCACAGGGAGGAGAGGGCGGGGCGGCGGGGAGTCTCTGGCTGGCTGGAGCGGCATCTAATAACCAACTCGCAAAATAAAAACAACACAACAAACAGATATTATGATACAGACTTATAATCTGCACCGATGTTTTTTCTAAATTATATAAAGTGAGCGCGAGAGCCCTCGGTGCGCCTGCGCGCTGCTGAAGTCAAAGTAAACTTTATTGTCATCTCCGCTACAGACAGTCCAGCATATAGAGAGACGAGACGACGAGGCTGCAGTTACAGCGGTGCAAGTAAACAAACAATAAATATAAGAAGAGTAAGAAAATAAATCTACACTTTAGGACTCGAGGTAAAGGATCAATAACAATTTAAATTTATAATTTACAGTTTGATGATTTAAAGTCTCACACAACCCGTCAAAAGGGGCGGGGCCGGCTGCTTCCAAGTAGAGCACATTTCATTTATAATGATGTAAATCCAAGCCCATCATGGATTCACGATCTGAATCCTGGGTTGTGTGAAATCCCAGAAATCAACCTTAGACAAAGTGAATCTGTGAACTAAGGTGTAGGTCTGTTAGGCAGGGCTGTGCAGAGAGGTTTAAAGGGGCGGGTGCTCAAAGTTAAAAAGGGGCACATTGAACCAGGCTGAATAACAACAACACACTTTCATCAAGAATCTAATATGGGCAACAAGGCAAAGCAAACGTAGCCGATGTTTTACCTGATGGGTACAATGTTGCTGTTGAGGGGTTGCTGTGGATAGTGCTGGAGGGCAGGCAGGGCTGGACTGGGACAAAAAATCGGCCCGGGCATTTTGACTGGAGACCGGCCCACCAAAAATGTGACGTCATTCATGGATAAAACCGCAAAGGATTCTGGGAACTTTTGGCAAGCGGTACTAGCGCATACAGGCTTTCAATTGAACTCAGTTACATAGCGATAAAAAGAAACACAAAAAATGGCAAGAAGCTGCTGTATTATTAACTGCAATAGCCGGTGTTGTGCCAAAAAGTGATTGTCTGCCAAAAACTGATTTCCGGTATTTGCAAAGAAACTGATTGCTCGTATTTAAATTGCTATAAATAACTTGTTGGGCTATAATATGTGAAACATATGTCAAATGCATCCCTCATGGATGACATAAAGTCATACTGAGCTACAAACAACATTAGTGTAACAAGGTAGAAGCCGCAATCAGTCTTTGGCAGTGACTTTTATATAACCTTTATTTATGCCGTAAAAAAAATCTAATTAACATTAAAAATGTATTTTGTAAGAAGTAGTTGGACAGCAGAAATGGCTCAAATATTACAAGTATTTTTCCACTACTAATTAATTACCGTTGAGCTCAAAGGTTATATTAATACACGGTTAACGAATGTGTATTTATGACGACGATGGTCTTTCGGTGCATTTCAAGGTCCTCTACCCATCCGTCGGTAAACTGTACCTGGGCTTGTTGCAGTGACCTGAAGTTACTAAACTTCATGAGTGTATGCACTCACTCCAAGAACCGTATAATTATAAATCTGAGCGTGGTGAAAGTTGGGCAGCACGCTAACGTCTTTTGTCCCTCTGTGTGCTCGTAAGGGTCTGACCCTTTCACTCCTTTGATTTTTCCTCGTATCTTTTCTTTGTCTTTTCGTCGAGTCTGTCTTTGTACGGACCGGCATTGTTCTCCGTCGTTTTGTACATACCTTTTTTGTGCGGCAAAGAAAAGACAAGAAGGTATTGGAACCGGAGAATGAACGTTTTGCGGTGCTGCAATTGCAAATGCTTGTATTTGATGCGGTACTTGGATTGTTTTGCCAGGAGTTCCCGGCATGCAATGCGCAAAGTCACGTGGTCTGTCAATCGCTATAGGAAAAACCATCAAGCCTTTGCATGAAAACAACTGCTTTGATTTACACTGCCTTGTTGGTATATATGTATCAATCTAATAAAGTTAAACCTACACCATTCTCCCTATTCGGGATTTTAAACAGTACATAGCGGAAACAAAAAGACTGCTTGGTAGAGTTAACCTCCTGAACTATCTACAACACATGGTAGAAACCTGAAATTAAGACCAAGAACACTAGAAGTGAGACATGATCATTAATTAATATTAAAATTAATAAATGACAGATTTAGGGATATTTTCATAAAGTATTTATTTACCAAAACAATAGAAAACAGCATGGTAGCACAATATATTTTGTTAACACAGCAACCTTTAAATATGAAAGGAGACAGCGAAAGAAAGGTGAGAAAGAAGAATAAGAATAACACTTAATTGAGTTTTTGATGGCATTTTACACACAGTACTAATACAGTATCTAGAAAATATGGGAAAATACTGGCATCATATACAGTACTTACTTCTGAAGAAATTATATGGGACCCTGAAAAACAGGACACAAGTGAAAGGACAAAGAACTGTGAATGGCAATTGATGGACTTGCTCAGATGATCACAGTACTGGCATCTTTATTCCAGAAAGGAATTAGAGAAATCATATACACTAGTACTTACGTTGATGAACTGAAAAAGTTGAATGGTCTCGAACCTCTTAAACAAACAATGTATGATCAGACCCTGACAAACAGGACAGAAAGGAATAAAGATTAGATGAATATTAAAATCTATAAAGGACAGATTATGATTGAATTGTATCACCAAAGACTATTCACTCATCAATAAAAGGTCACCTACAACACTTCCACAGCAGCAACACTGAACATATCTTAAGACATGGAAACCTTTATGAAGTGAAAGGACAGACAGTGAAGGTTGAGAAAGAATTGTACTTAATAGATTTTTTCAGACGCTGACAGTACTGGTATGCTTACTCTAGAAAAATGGTTGAATCATATTCCATATAGTACTTACTTAAAATGAACACACTTCAGTCCTCCTAAAATGACTGACAGCATCTGAAATGAAACAATGACAGATTAAGACTGTAAGAATATATGTTTATAAATGCCTAATACTCCAATCTCATATTTATTCTATCTATTAAGATGGACAAATTCTAAGCATTTACCAATCACTTGACTTGTTTGAAGTGAAGGTAGATACTAAACGTATTCGTTTAGGCAATAACAATAAAGCTGAATTTAATATTAACAATAGATAATTAGGAATGTTTTGCTCATTTTTATTTCACCTCACCAGGTTACAAAAGGAGCTTTCTCAGCAGGTCACTCTTCTCAGCTACCCTGTCAATGACCATGTCAGAGTCCAATGACATGAGAATGTCCTTTTCAGTGGCCATCAGCATAAACATCTCCAGCTTGTTTGCAGACAGGCTGCTTCGGAGTCTGCTTTTAATGAAGTTGAGTGTAGAGAACGTTCTTTCACAGGCAACCTGAGTGAGGGAGAGGGTCAGCAGGTACTTGTATGCCAGCCCAAGGAGACGATAGGCATCAGACAGCATGTTGAACCGCCTGAGTATTTGATAGCAGCACAGTGGGCACTTTTTGCAAGAACCACAGCTTTCGGTCACAATTTCACTTTCTTCGTCCCATTCTTCAGATCTGTCCTTTGCTGTTCTGGTCGTGTACTCATCTACATGTGATGTCTTAAGCCTTTCCCACTGTTCAGCAAAACGTTTCAGTTCTGACTGAAGGTTATTAACTGTAGCCCTGCTGTCAAATTTAAGTAGACAGGCGCTGAGGTTCTGAAATGCATTACTTGGAAGAGAAACTGTTCTGACCTGGCTAAACTTCCTGGGGTCCAACCATGCCAAATCGGCAAGAAGAGGGCCATGTATGACAAATCGTCTGTGGATTGCTTCAATAACTGTGTCCAGGATGATGTTGTGCACTTTCACCTCATATGATTTCTCAGCATTGATTTGCAACTCATCTTCAGGCATCTCTCCGGCCATGCCTTTTCTCTTTTTGGCTCTCTTTTTAGGTAGTTCAGCCTCCACTTCCATGTCTGTGTTGTTCTCCCTCTCCTCTAGTTTTTGATTTGTCTGTTTCACAAATGTGTCTGCAGCTGTCTTCACAGTTGGAAAGTCCCTGGCAATACTTTTGAGGCCATCTTGTGTGGCAGTCACCATATGATGGGCAGAGAAATTCCATCCCCTTTGACTGGAGGTACTTTGACAGAGGAGTTGTTGCTCAAACACTCTAAGAAATATCTGTGCTGTTAACACAGTTTCATGCTTCAAGAGACACTCTTTAAAGCCTCGTGCTTTGGCACAAACAGCTGGCTTTTCTTTTTCCCTCTTTTCAATGGCTTCCATCGTCAGCACTACATCAACGAAGAGGCCATCATCTGGTTTTCCAAAATGTCCAAAGATTTTCTGGAGGGCATCATGCTTGGCCCACCACCGTGTCTCACCTATTGGACTGAGGCGTCTGTGTCTTGTGTTTTCGGTTTGTTTCTCCCACAGATTAACCCTGTGATAGGACTCCTTGATGAACACAGCTATGTCATTAAGTAAATTAAAGAGTGATCCACTTTCAATGACACTTTGTGTTGTGTCAGCAATCACAAGATTAAGTATGTGTGCATAGCACCACACATGCACATGAGTTGGAGACTGGGCAGTCATAAGTGCTGAAAAGCCTTTGTACTGGCCCTGCATATTTGAAGCACCATCTGTTGCATTCCCAGTGCACATGGCCTTGTCTAGATTCAGATGCTCTAAAACTCCAGAAAGCAAGTTTACAAAGTACTGCCCCGTGGATGCTTCGCACCTCACTATGGAGACAAGCCTCTCCTGCACAGACTCAGTAACATACCTGATGATTACTGAACACTGATCATAACCTGTGATGTCTTGGGTTGTGTCTAGCTGAACAGAAAACATCCCAGCTTTCTGGACATCACTGGCGATGCTCTCTTGAAGGAGATGGCCAAGTGCATCAATCACTGAGTTGACAGTTGTTTTGGAGAGTAGGGTGATGAGAGATCCTCTACCTCTTGATCCACTGGTCTGATGCAACTTCTTGCTTTTTTCAATGCAGTCATTCAAATGTTCTCCAAGGCACATATCATACTTGCCTAATAACACAATCAGTTCCAGAAAGTTACCATGATCGATGGTGTTATCACCTAAAGTGTATGCAGCCTCATTCTCCACATGCCTATAGCTGAGTCCCCTCTTCCCAAGTACTTTGATCACATCCACTATACGCTCTAAAACTTGCCGTCTCTTTTTCACTTGTGCTCTGTGAGCTGACAACTGACTGCCAGCAAACAAGCTCCTGATGTTGCCTTTTGAGCACCTTAAGAAAAAAGCTTCCGCACAGGTCTGGTGTGTAGTGCTCTTTTCATGCTCCTCTGTGCGCAGATGTATATGTCGCCAGTCACTCATGCCTGTTATAAATGTGCTGGTGTCAGTCAGCCTTGCAAATGCCAGACACACAAAGCAGAACAATAAATGGCGTTCTTTGCAATAAGTAAGCCACTTCCTGTTGGTGCCATCTTTACAGCTGAACACCCTCATCACAACTGCACTGCTACTGTTCTGCTGTGGGTGGTAATCTAAGAAGGCCTGTAATATGGCAGGTTCAGGGCGAGCAAAGTCATCGATGCCCTGGCTCTCACTCTCTTGCTCTTCCATCTCTCTCTCTTGCTCTTCTCTCTCTCTTGCTCTTCCATCTCTCTCTCTTGCTCTTCCATCTCTCTCTCCTGCTCTTCCATCTCTCTCTCCTGCTCTTCCATCTCTCTCTCCTGCTTTTCCATCTCTCTCTCTTGCTCTTCCATCTCTCTCTCTCCTGCTCTTCCATCTCTCTCTCTCTCTTGCTCTTCCATCTCTCTCTCTTGCTCTTCCATCTCTCTCTCTCTTGCTCTTCCATCTCTCTCTCTTGCTCCATCTCTCTCTCTTGCTCTTCCATCTCTCTCTCTTGCTCTTCCATCTCTCTCTCTTGCTCTTCCATCTCTCTCTCTCTTGCTCCATCTCTCTCTCTTGCTCTTCCATCTCTCTCTCTTGCTCTTCCATCTCTCTCTCTTGCTCTTCCATCTCTCTCTCTCTTGCTCCATCTCTCTCTCTTGCCCTTCCATCTCTCTCTCTTGCTCTTCCATCTCTCTCTCTCTTGCTCCATCTCTCTCTCTTGCTCTTCCATCTCTCTCTCTTGCTCTTCCATCTCTCTCTCTTGCTCTTCCATCTCTCTCTCCTGCTCTTCCATCTCTCTCTCTCCTGCTCTTCCATCTCTCTCTCCTGCTCTTCCATCTCTCTCTCTTGCCCTTCCATCTCTCTCTCTTGCCCTTCCATCTCTCTCTCTTGCTCTTCCATCTCTCTCTCTTGCTCTTCCATCTCTCTCTCTCTTGCTCCATCTCTCTCTCTTGCTCTTCCATCTCTCTCTCTTGCCCTTCCATCTCTCTCTCCTGCTCTTCCATCTCTCTCTCTTGCTCTTCCATCTCTCTCTCCTGCTCTTCCATCTCTCTCTCCTGCTCTTCCATCTCTCTCTCTTGCCCTTCCATCTCTCTCTCTTGCCCTTCCATCTCTCTCTCTTGCTCTTCCATCTCTCTCTCTCTTGCTCCATCTCTCTCTCTTGCTCTTCCATCTCTCTCTCTTGCTCTTCCATCTCTCTCTCTTGCTCTTCCATCTCTCTCTCTTGCCCTTCCATCTCTCTCTCTTGCTCTTCCATCTCTCTCTCTTGCTCTTCCATCTCTCTCTCCTGCCCTTCCATCTCTCTCTCTTGCCCTTCCATCTCTCTCTCTTGCTCTTCCATCTCTCTCTCTTGCTCTTCCATCTCTCTCTCTTGCTCTTCCATCTCTCTCTCTCTTGCTCCATCTCTCTCTCTTGCTCTTCCATCTCTCTCTCTTGCCCTTCCATCTCTCTCTCTTGCTCTTCCATCTCTCTCTCTCTTGCTCCATCTCTCTCTCTTGCTCTTCCATCTCTCTCTCCTGCTCTTCCATCTCTCTCTCTTGCCCTTCCATCTCTCTCTCTTGCCCTTCCATCTCTCTCTCTTGCCCTTCCATCTCTCTCTCCTGCTCTTCCATCTCTCTCTCTTGCCCTTCCATCTCTCTCTCTTGCCCTTCCATCTCTCTCTCTTGCTCTTCCATCTCTCTCTCTCTTGCCCTTCCATCTCTCTCTCTTGCCCTTCCATCTCTCTCTCTCTCTTGCTCTTCCATCTCTCTCTCTCTCTTGCTCTTCCATCTCTCTCTCTCTCTTGCTCTTCCATCTCTCTCTCTCTTGCTCTTCCATCTCTCTCTCTCTTGCTCTTCCATCTCTCTCTCTCTTGCTCTTCCATCTCTCTCTCTCTTGCTCTTCCATCTCTCTCTGCTGCTCTTCCATCTCTCTCTGCTGCTCTTCTGTCTCCTCTGTCACAGACTTCTCCACTTTTGATGATAAATCAGCTGGTGCAACATGTAAGGATTGGCACAATTTGTTAAGACTTTCAGAAGTTTGAGAAACTAACCTTAAGCATAAAATAAAATTTACTATCAGTAACTTCATAGCACCCGCCCAGCAGTATATAAACTCCGTCATGCTAGTTACGCTGTACAACGAAAACAAACTACAACTAAAATTAGTTTCTATCTGACACAGATAGACAGCATGTCATAACTTCTTACCTGAAGTTCAGTTCCTCTGCCACTATGACCGGCGGCCGCCTCGGGTCTCTCCTCCTCTTGCCTCCCCTTTCCTTCATCCACCTGCTGGCCTCCACCACTTGCTGATCTTGCTAAATCTATGGAAGCTGTGCCATAGCTACCACCAAACAATTCAGTAATTTTCACACATTTGGCAGCGTCTGCCTGAAGGGCTTGTTTCTTTTTGGCCCTAATTTTTTCGGCACCTTTCCTTTTTTTGTTCTCCATTTTCTTTAGTTCGTCTATAAGATTGCTAAACATGGGGGAGGGTGCATCCGACCTCCTCGGCTGTAATTGGTCCAGCCCAGAGTCGATCATGACCAATTGGCCAATCCAACACCTTTCATTGTTTATACCCTTCCCAAAAAAAAAACAAAACAAAACAAAAAAAACGGTCGGCCCATAAAAACAAAAAATCGCCAGCGGCCCACCGGGCAAGTGCCCGGTATGCCCGATGGCCAGTCCAGCTATGAGGGCAGGGCTGTGTTGGTCTGAGACTGTAGACATTAAAAAGTCCACAGGAGAGATGGTAGCTGATTAAACAAGTGTCATGAGATAATAACTAAATGCAAAGATTGGTGACAGCGCTTGGAACCATAAGGCAACAAAAAACTGTGAGAAATAATTTAGGCTCTGCCTGTGAATCACTCTTTGCTTCTCTTCTTCCTTCCATCCCATCATTTCATATATCACTCTGCACTTGCTGTCTATGTGAGAACAAGGCACAACTTGCTATTGCAATAAACTATAATCTAATTATCCACACCTAACAACTCTTACACTTAATCTATAATAAAATGATGACAGAAAAATGTTATAGCCCTGCCTTTAGTAGCCTCACACAGCTCTGCTGTTTCCTCCTCATGTCCTTACCAGCCATGTCTGCACAATGTTATATCATGAGTAATACTTTTTTTAAAAATCCATCTAAATAAAACACACACATGCACGCACACACAGTGACACTTTAGACCTTCTTCAGAATACTGTATATACTGTGGGCATCATGGTGCTGATCCAGAATCCTGACATTATTATTTATTACTAGAGCTACAATAATAAAGCAATGAGGAGGGGGAAGTAATAAATATGAAATAATGTATTTATGATGATTCCATTTGTTTCACTATCCACTCTGTGCAGAGGCAAAGCTTATTACATGTTTAAACTGTAGAGATACAATCATTTTACTGCTGTAACATCCAAATTTTGTCTCATTTAAAATATAAATCTAATATAATCTGCTTCTTAATGTATGTTCTTTAAAATACAGCTTGTGTGTTTAATATATTATAATTATAATAATGCATAATTATGTGAACATGCATATTAGATCGTTTTTAGTGAAATATAATCCCTCCAGAAAGGCAGGAAAAGCCCGGAAACTTACTTTAAAACTAAATATGTTCCCTAAAACGGTGACAGAGCTACAGACCCATGACAGCCTTACACAGGTAGCCAGCAGCTGTGACCAGCACTACCTGTGCAGTTAATAAAAGCACAGGTAATGTTTGTCGCGCTGTTGCACACACAGCACGCTCGTTTGTTTCAGTTCGTCAGTAGCAACAAGACAGCTTACCAACGTGTACGTAATAAGCTAATACTCCTGGGTGCTACACACTACAGTGTGCGCTGTACACCTACTTACTGGTTTTGTCGCATCAGTCTGTGTCTCTGAGTTAACTTGTGTTTCTCCTACAGCTCCGGACCGCAACAAATGCGCGTGCTCTTTGTGAGCTCGTTCCCGGCTCGTAACCAGCGCGTTCTGCCGTCAAGGGCGATCATTGGTTAAATGTGATCATGTGACTGATGCAAGCCAGATCCTTTTATTTAGCAAAACTGTGATTAATAGTTAAATATTATTGTTTTAGGGGCACAGACAGGACTCCGCACACACACACACACACACACACACACACACACACACACACACACATTAAAAAAAAAAAATAATAATTTAAAAAAAAAAAGTTGCCTCAACAAAAGGGCACCTTGGGCACCATCAGGAAAGGGGCGGGTGCTCAAGCCCCTCTAGCCCCCCCCCCCCCCCCCCCTCTGTACGTTCCTGCTGTTAGGTTAATTGTGCTGATCCTCGGGTTGGGGGATTTGTGTTTGTACTGGAGCGCAAAATTCAAACCAATGGAAGATGGACAACAAAAGTTCAAAGCCATCAGGTGCTCAGGTTAGAAAAAAGAGAAAAGATGCAGGTAAGCAGACGTGTGATTGGATAATGGCAGCTCATCCTGAACCAATCAGACTAAACTCCAAACAATACATTATGTTACAGATTTTAATATTAATTAGTCATTGTTACTTGTTGATTTGTCCTTTTCTCATTGTGTGACGAATTATGACGACTGTTTGGTAGCTGTTATTGTCTCTCTCTCTCTCTTCATGTGTGTTTCTCTGGTGAAACAATAGTTTTGTGTTAATGTTAGGGCTGCACGATTTTGCATAAAATGAGAATCACGATTTTTTGGCTTAGAATTGAGATCATGATTCTCTCATAACAACAAATAAACATAAAAACAACAAATGTCTCACGTTTTGTTGTTGCAGCAAAATGTTGTACTGCTTGAAATTCCGTCTCCACCGTTGCTCGACGCTGCGTGTACAGAGCAGGTAGTGCAACAATAGAAAAATAGTTGCGGGACGGCACTGTGTAGCGTTTGTCTAGGGTGTTGATCGTTTTCCTAAATCCCTCGTTTTGCACAGTGTTGATGGGAGCCATATTGTAGGAGCCATATTGTCAATCCTCAAGGATTGACATACGCACGATGTAGTTATAAAACAGGGTTTATTCTGGTCTTGGCAACCCGTGAGAACTGCTCACGGACAAAACAATAAAACAAAAACATCACATCAAAATGCGCTCTTGTACGTAGTGTCAATCAATCAAAAAAATCCTTAATTACAGAAAATAAACCATTTAAAATACACAAACCTCGTGAGCTGACATCCAGGAGGTGCTAAATAGAGCTTTATGGCCTTATTGCCTTATCTTCCATCTTCTTCGTCAATTATTTTCACTCTTTAAACAATATTTTCTCCATGTGTGGAGCTAACTGTGAGTTGCAGCATGCAGACACCATGTGTGCTAGCAAAAGAAAAGTGGCTGGGTGGAGACCCAAACAGCAAAGCTGTACCCTACACAGTTCACCACCAGAGGGTGCAAAGGAACAAAATCCAGACATACAGCTTAACAAATATCAAATGCAACAAACATCAAATGCAAAAGACCGTTGCACTCCCACCAATCACTTGTGATTAAAAAGAATAAAGTATTGCCTATGAACTAATGAACGGCTTTTGAATGAACTATCGTGAATTATCCTTTAAGCAGAGTGCGGTGGAGAATCGTCTTCCGCTTCCATCAGAATGACTGTCTTCTGAATGGGTCTTTCCAGGTGCACAGGTTTGGAGTTACGTTTTCCTGCTCTATCCAGGGTTGGATCACTCAGCAGCAATTTCACCTTCCTCACTTTTCCATCCTTTCCAGGATACACTTCAATGATCCTTGCCAACTTCCACTGGTTGCGTGGAGTTATCTCATCCTTCAGGAGGACAACATCATTGATCTTAGCATTTCTGTGCTCTTTGGTCCACTTCTGTCTTCCTTGAAGATTTAACAAATACTCCTTTTTCCACCTTGTCCAGAAAGTGTTGGCAAGTAGTTGAACACGACGCCACCTCTTACGGAGATAAAGATCTTCTTTCACAAACCTTCCTGGAGGTGGAGAGATGATTGTGGACTTCATGGTTAGTATGTGATTCGGTGTTAAAGGTTCTGGGTTTGATGGATCACATAGTTTGTCAGTAGTCAATGGTCTGCTATTAATCACTGCCATGACTTCATACAGGAATGTCCTCAGAGAGGAGCTGTCGAGTTGTTTGGCTGATTGTTCCAGAATGGACATGAGAACACTTCTTATGGTGCGAATTTGTCTTTCCCAGACACAACCCATATGACTAGATGCTGGGGTGTACATGAGAAACTCACAGTCCAGTTTCCCTAGCTTGGCTTGATCCATTTCCTTAAATGCTCCAATAAACTCATTTCTAGTGCCGACAAAATTCGTGCCTTGATCACATCTTATCTGACGAACTGTACCTCTGATGGCCATGAATGTACGTAATGAGTTGATGAGGGAATCTGTAGAGAGATCGTCAAGCATTTCAAGATGCACTGCTCTGGAGCACATGCAAGTGATTAGCAAGCCATAACGCTTTAGCTCCTTGCGGCCTTCTTTGACATAAAAAGGACCAAAGCAGTCCATCCCACAGTAGGTGAATGGCGGTGTGGTCTCCATCCGATCCTCTGGGAGGTCTGCCATCTTCTGCTGCTCTGTGCGCCTTCTGAACCTTCTGCATTTTACACATTTATAGATGTAAGATGACACGATCTTGCTGCATCCAAGAATCCAGAATCCGTTAGCTCGAAGTTTGAGCAAAGGCTGTTTCTTGAACCATCTTTATGATTGTTAACTCTGCTTCCTTTCTCTCTTGTTACACTACTGATGTCGTGTGATCTACTCTTGTGATCCTTTGCTTCTTTCACATAGCGCTTGAGTCTAGCAACTGCCTTAATCATCCTCGACCAGTCGGAAAACTTGTGTAAGCGATCTAACAGTGACCTTTGTTCCTCCCCTTGTATCTTGTGGACTTGAACCTTCTTAACCTCCGGGTCACTGGTTGATAACTCTCCCACCTTAATTTCCCCACTGGGTATGATCTTCTGCCAAAGGAGGTCTGGGCCTTTGAACCAGTTTGATGCTACAAGTTGTTCTGCTGTGAGACCTCTTGAGGCGTGGTCTGCCGGATTATCTTCGGAAGTTACATACCTCCATTGGGTTGAATCTGTGCTTTGTTTGATGCGTTCCACTCAGTTTGCAACAAACACATGAAATCTTCTGGCTTCATTGCTGACATATCCGAGTACCACCTTCGAGTCAGTCCAATACCTTTCTTCTGAAATTTCCATTTCCAATTCCTTTTTCAGCATGTCACCAGTGCGCACAGCAACAACGGCCGCCGACAACTCAAGCCGAGGTATAGTTGTGACTTTGGTTGGTGGAACTCTTGATCTTCCCATCACCAATGAGCAGTGGACTTCACCAGTTGTGCTTACTGCTCTGAGGTAAGTGCACATTCCATATCCAGATGCACTTGCATCAGAAAAATGATGAAGTTCGTAGTGCTGTGCCTTGAAGGTCGAAGGAATGTAGCATCTGTGAACCTTTACGTCTGCAAGGTTTCCCAGGTCACGCAACCAATACTCCCACTGAGGTCGAAGTCTGTCAGGTAAGTTATCATCCTGGCTGAGTTTATCTCGACACATTTGTTGCAAAATCTGCTTTCCCAGCAGAATGAAAGGTGACACAAACCCAAGTGGATCGAACACAGAGGCGACTGTGGCCAATACTCCTCTTCTGGTGAGTGGTTTGTCCTTAACAACTACTCTGAACTGAAATTGATCTGATGCCACACACCATTGTACGCCAAGTGCTCTTTCCATGTGTACTTCACCGAGTGCCATATCTAGCTCTTTGGGAGCTGCAGCGCATTCTTCTTTCGGAAGCGAAGCTAGAACTTTGGTGCTGTTTGAGATGAACTTGTGCAACCGAAGTTTGCCCATGCTGCAGAGTTTGCGTGCTTCATTAACCAGCTGTATTGCCTGATCTTCAGTGTCAACACTTGCTAGTCCGTCATCAACATAGAAGTTGGTTTTGATGAACTTGATGGTTTCTTCATTAAAACTTCCTTCCCCTTCAGCTGCAAGATGCTTGAGGCCATAGTTGGCACAACCTGGAGAAGATGCTGCTCCAAATAGGTGTACCTTCATCCTGTAGACAGTGAATGGAGTTTCAAGGTCACCGTTCTCCCACCACAAGAACCGTAGGTAATCTTGGTCACAAGCATGCACATGGAATTGGTGGAACATGCGTTCGATGTCACACATGAAAGCCACTGGGCCTCTTCGGAAGCGACACAAGACTCCGAGCAAGGTGTTTGTTAGCTCTGGACCAGTGAGGAGATGGTCATTTAAGGAAGCGCCTTGGAACTTGGCAGAGGCATCAAAGACGACACGAATCTTTCCGGGTTTTTGTGGATGATACACACCATGATGTGGGATGTACCAAACTGGTGTCTTGTCAATGTCTTGCTCTGTGACCTTTTCAGCATCTCCATGGGCTAAGATGTCATTCATGAATTTCTTATAGTCCATGTAGTACTGCTTGTTACTCTTGAGCCTTTTTTCTAAACATTTGAGGTGATGAATAGCACATACCTTGTTGTTTGGCAGGTTCGGCCTTTCACTCTTAAATGGGAG
Organism: Aulonocara stuartgranti; assembly: GCF_965226115.1. NCBI lineage: Eukaryota > Metazoa > Chordata > Actinopteri > Cichliformes > Cichlidae > Aulonocara > Aulonocara stuartgranti. The sequence goes on from NC_138941.1 coordinate 7,185,961, forward strand.
TGGCATTTCAAAATGACCATCCTCCTTGTGCCTAATGCCGGCCTTCATCTTTGTTAAAAATTTGAGATCTTCTTGAGAGACCTTTGTGTCTTCTGGTGCTTTCTCAACAAAGTCAGACTTCAACATCTTTAGGACCTCTGTGGGAGAGATCATTTCCTTTATTTGAGTTCTGTAGACATAGTGAACCTTGTTGGTGAGATTTAAAGAGGGATTAATGTCAGGCACCACTTCCTTCACAATGACTTGGTGACTTATTCCGAAGGCGTCTCCATAATCGAGACATGGATTGCCATAACCCACAATACTCCATCCCAGATCAGTTCTTTGCACAAACGGCTGATTTTCCTTTCCAGACACAACCTCACAAGGAACAAGTGCTTGGGGGCAGTTGTACCCAATCAGCAGACCAACATCACAGCTTTGTAGTGGAGCGATCTCACTTGCAATGCAGTCAAGATGAGACCATGCCTTAGCTGTTGCAGGCGATGGAATGTGATCTCGGTTTGCGGGAATAAAGTCTCTGGCATACGTCACTGGTAGGGAAATGGTCTTATTTGAGTAGAACCCTCTGACTTGTAGACCTGAGAACTTGCGACAGGACACAACTGTGTTTCTTGAAGACATAGTAGTGAGCTTTAGCTGAGTCGATTCACCTTTGATATGCAGAGCTTGTGCCGTTTCTTCAAGAATAAAGGTCGTATCGCTCTGTGTATCAAGGAGCGCGTACACAAGAATTTCATGCGCTGGCTCACCTTTGGTTGACACCCATACTGGAATAATGGAAGATGTGTGAGTGTCGTCAACATTCTGTGTGACTCTGTTAGAAGTCGCTTCACTTGTTGTTGGTGTGACACTGTTGTCTTGTGAGACATCTGCGTCCGTTTGTCTTGTCCTGTCACTGTTCTTGTGTGGATTTCTCCTTGTTCTGTCTTCCTTCGTGCGATTGTCATGAAGACATGTTGGATGTCTTTTATTACATGTGTCACAGGTTTCTCTCCCTTCGCAATCCTTGGAGCGATGACCAGAGTTCAGACAGCCAAAACATAACTTCTTGTCTTGAACAAACTTTAGTCTCTCAACAATGCTCTCATTTATGAACCTTCTACACTTAAGTAGGCTGTGACTCGACCTTTCACAGTACACACAACTAGCACTAACAGTCCTTTCATTTGAGTTAGTTGCTAGCACCTTTGCTCCATTGCCTCTGTTCCTTGTTGTTTTTGCCCCTTCAGTTTCACTTGGCTTCAGAGCAAAGAGAGATGTTATGGGATTACAGGCAATTTTGGCTTCCCGTGAGATGAAATCTACGAATTGGCTGAAGCTTGGAAAGGTGTGAGTCTCTTCTTGCACTTCTGTAACCTTTCTGTTCCACCTTGAAGTAAGCCAATCTGGAAGTTTTGCGAGCATTTTTTGGTTTTCATTGCAGTCATTGAGCACTTCAAGCCCCTTCATTTGCGACATGGCTGTCTTACAGCAGCAAAGGAAGTCAGCAAATGCTTGAAGTTCCATACTGCCTTTAGAGCTTATCTTAGGCCATGCGTCAAGTTTGTCTCTGAAGGCCTTTGCTACGAGGAAGGGATTTCCATACCTCTCTACGAGAACTGTCCATGCTGCATAGTATGCAGACTCTGTGCCAAGCGGGAAGTAGCCTTCTATTGCCTTCCTTGCAGGTCCACTTACATATTTCCTCAGATAATAAGTCTTCTCTTCAGTTGGTATATTTTTCCTGTCAATCAGAGTCTGAAAGGAAATTTTCCAATCATTATATCTGATAGGGTCGCCACTGAATATTGTTGGCTCTGGTACCGGAAGACGACTTGCATTAAGAGACACTGCAAATGCTTTGACCAGATCTTCTGTGTTCACCTCTTGGTGCGGTGTCACATTTCGTGGCGAGGAACACCGTTTCATATGCTGGTCATTGTTTTCAGACTTGACTTCATTTTTATCAGATCTGTGGTGAAGTAGGTTGTATATTTCTTCATCTGAACATTCACTTTGTTCATACACTCGCTGTCGAGCCTTTGCTGCATTCAGCTTTTTTACAGTCTCAAGTCGCTCTACTTCTCTGCGCTTAGCTTCTAGAGCCTTTTGTCTTTGTGCTATTTCTGCTTCTTGCCTTTCAATTTCCTTCATATGGATTTCTTGTTCAAGCAGAACTTGGAGAGCAGCCTCATTTGCTGCAACTTCAGCAGCTGCATCTTGTCTTTTAGCCGAGAGCCGGCTGGAGTGTCTAGAGGAAACCCTCGAATGAGAAGAGAGCTTAGTGTGGTGTGACTTAACACTCATCCTGTCTGAGGCTTCTAACTTAGGCATAGACTCAGTCTCCTTCCATTTTTCATCCCTTTGACTTTTCACATCTGAGGCTACGTATTTAGATGAAGACTCAGTGTCCTTCCAAAGTTCTTCATCTCTTTGAACCTCCGCATTACTTGGGCTTGGACACTTTCTTACAGATTCGATAATTGTCTTTGTTATGGCTTCACACGTATCCATCCTTCGTCTTGTGTCACTATCTGGAGATTCAATACGTCTCAAGTCATCATAGGCTGCATTCACATCCTTAGAAGCACTCAAAACCTTGGAAACATGTTCTTGTAGCAGATCCTTTGAGCATTGACCATCTATAGCTCCTTTGGCATTCTTAATGACAACCTTCCACTTCTCATAGCGCACACTGAAACGATGTGCAGCCTTCTTTATGTGCTCACCGTACAGTTCTTTGCCCTTTTCCGTCAATGTACGGACTCGTTGGCTCTGTCGTGCTCTTTGTGAGGTAGTAGAAACATCATCAGCTGTGCCTTCAACTGCTTGTAGTTGCTCATCTGCAGAAAGTTGTTCCACATCACCCTTTTCACTGACTTCTGGATTAGCCTCAAACTCTGCCATTGTTGGAGGGGTTTGGGTTTTTTGTGTATCTTACTTAGCCTTAATGTAAAGGTGCAGCAGCTTAAATTTGATTTGTTAGTTGAGGAGCAAATGAATATTAATCTTCATTTACTGTTACAACTTTAAAGCACAGTAATTACTATTACTCCTTAAACATCACTTAACATGTATACTTAACTCACATTACATCTCTTCTCCAAGCCAGTAATACTGTTTCTTACAGCAACTGCTGAAGCCCACCATATGCACGATGCACAGGTTACTCATCACAACATTAACTTAACACTGTATGAATATCAGTCACTTGAACAGCAGAAATGTAAACAATGAGAAGGAAAGAAAAAAAAAGAAATATTTCAGTCCTTTGTTTATTTATAAAAGGAAACTTATCTTAATTAATTTTACAGTCCTTTTCCTTTTTATTTCTCTTTCTTGTGGTTAATTATATTGAGTCCTTTAACTGAGGCAACACTTATTTTCGGGGCACCTGAATTTCCTGCGGGGCTGCGTCCTTCATCTACCCGTGCAGAGCGGAGTTCTCACTGTAGCACCCTCAAGGATTGACGTACGCACGATGTAGTTATAAAACAGGGTTTATTCTGGTCTTGGCAACCCGTGAGAACTGCTCACGGACAAAACAATAAAACAAAAACATCACATCAAAATGCGCTCTTGTACATAGTGTCAATCAATCAAAAAAATCCTTAATTACAGAAAATAAACCATTTAAAATACACAAACCTCGTGAGCTGACATCCAGGAAGTGCTAAATAGAGCTTTATGGCCTTATTGCCTTATCTTCCATCTTCTTCGTCAATTATTTTCACTCTTTAAACAATATTTTCTCCATGTGTGGAGCTAACTGTGAGTTGCAGCATGCAGACACCATGTGTGCTAGCAAAAGAAAAGTTGCTGGGTGGAGACCCAAACAGCAAAGCTGTACCCTGCACAGTTCACCACCAGAGGGCGCAAAGGAACAAAATCCAGACATACAGCTTAACAAATATCAAATGCAACAAACATCAAATGCAAAAGACCGTTACACATATCTTTGGTCAGGTGATAAGTGATAGCCTCCGTGATGTCTTTGTGCCTGCGGGAGTTTGACGTGTATAGGGAAGCGCTGTATAAGGTTCCCGTTATTGATGTTTGGGTGGTTGACCCGGACGGATTTTCTCCTGTCACTTTCTCGTCATCCCTGACGTGCTCTCCGTTGTTTTTTCCCTGCTAATTTTAGCATCACACGGCACAGCTTCTGTATCACGTGGTATAAGGCTCCGCCCTTATCATTTGTTGAGCAGGAAGAGTGAGCGCTTGTTTTCATGCAGAGTACGTCCCGGATCAAAATGTGAAGTTTTACAAATCACCACTTCTTTAGTGAATATCATTTCAGTCTCAGACAACCTCGTTTCTCTTACAGAGGTTGAATGCACCTTCTGCGGATGGCGGTACCACACAGTGTGCGTGGACTTCCCCTGCACAGAAGGCAACTACAAATGCTGTGAATGCTAAATAAACAGAAACAAATGATCCCTGTTGTCTTTGCTTGATGATTGGTTTGAGTCTTGACAATCCACATTGCTGGCGTTGCATCTTTCAATGCCAGCAATGGCAGGTATCAGTGCTCAAAGCTTTTGTGTTTGTTTCCAACAAGTTGCCCACCTCGGGAAACAAAAATGTGTTCTTTTACTTGTCAGATGAACATATGAGACACTTTGACTCTTCAGTGCAGTGTGGAGCCTAACAAAGATCTGTTTTGTGTCCCAGCTGATCAGCAGGAGGAGGAGAGTCTGACGGAGCAGCAGAGGAACATTTTCAGCTACTTGGACTCAGCTCAGCCACTACAGAGGAAACAATGAGCTCAACACAGAAGGTGACAGACAGAGCAGGACCATATGACCAAAGATATTTATCACCATATACATTTGAACATTTGCCATAACGATGTAGCTGACGATAGAATTGACACCAGACAAAATACTTTACAGCTGCACAACTTTATTAAAAACCCATCAATGTATTTTCACTGAAACAAGCAGCTGTTGTTTATGTGCATTAAAGTTATATAAAAATGTAACAGTGCAAATGCAAATTCCTCGCTGACAGTTTAACCAAAAGGCGTTTCCAGTGGAAACTGGCCGACACATCCTGAGCATAACCATGTATAATATCCACTAAACTTCAGAAGAGGTTATACAGTCGTGGCCAAAAGGTTTGAGAATTGCATAAATATTGGAACCTGGAGAAGTTGCTGCTTAAGTTTTTATAATAGCATTTTGCCTGCACTCCAGAATGTTATGAGGAGTGATCAGATGAACTGCATCGTCCTTCTTTGCCATGAAAACGAACTTAATCCCCAAAAAGCCTTACCACTGCATTTCATTGCTGTCATCAAAGGACCTGCTGAGACCATTTCAGTGATCGTCTTCTTAACTCAGGTGAGAATGTTGGCGAGCACGAGGCTGGAGATCATCATGGCTGTATCCCGATTCAGGTTCTGCAGCTTTAAAGTCCTCAAGGGCCGCGTACTCAAAGACCGCTAAGGCCGAAGTGCGAGGCTCGTAGGCTCGTGAAATGGGACGTCTAGCCTCCGTCGCGCTGCCCAGGTTGCCTAGCAACCATGATACTAACAGCTGGAAACGTTTCATACAGCTTTGTTTGACAGAAATGAAGGAGAACATATTTAGTTCATTTGTTTCTACATGAGCTCTGTGTGATTTGATGAGTATCTGAGGCTGAGACCACAGGACTGTGAAACATGATTGTTGGGCTTCATTTCTGTGCTGAACAGTCGTTTAAGATTAGCTGTAAATAACAATTAGCTGATGTTGTTCATGAGACTAAAGTCATCTCACTGTGGTAATGTAAATATGATATGGCCAATATTATAGTTATCATATATATATATCTATATATATATCACTTCACTCACAGACAAGTATCTGTGACAGTGTGTATACAGATGTATCATATATAAGAGACAAATATTGTTCATTTAATATGTTGGTACTAAATGTGGCTGAATGCTTACATATATGTGTAAAAAGCAAATGTACGAGCTGTGATAACTGTGTCTGATAGAATGAAGAGTAGACTGATATATGAAATATTCCTTTATTGGGTGAGAAAATCAGACCATGTCATAACTGCTTTAAGTCACACAGAATAGATATCAGAGCCTTAAACACTGACTTCTGCTAAATGGGTCAAACTGGGCAGAAAGTCTACAAACACATAACATCCTTATAGAATATGATGTAACACTATAGATCAACTTAGCTCAGAATATATAAAGCATATAAACAGTTACAGCAATATGATGCAACAAACACAGCAGCTACTGATCCAAAATACTCAAAGCTTCATAGAACTGAAACCAACATTTATTTTAGCTCCATCCTGCTGCTGATACAGACTTTAGGTTTCTGAACATTAAACTTGTTGCTGCCTTTCATAGTGTGTAACTTGAAGGCCCTGAGTACTTTCTCCCACACTGAAAACACTGGGATGATCACATTATTTGAACATTACCTAATAAGACTGATTCATCAGGGCTGCAATGCCTCACAGATGATGTGCAGCAGTGGCTCCCTCAGTCTGTCCTCACTCTGGACACTTGCAGTCGTCACACATGGAAATCAAATGTGTGATAAGCTGCAGGATTCAAACACAAGTGTAACTTATAAACACATGTTCATACTTTTATTCCACAATCAGAGAGAAAGAAACAGAGAGAGAGTGCAGGACAGACAGACAGGTGACAGTCTCAGGTGTACACACTGCTACACAACAGCACCAGAGAAGCAGGATTTAGTGTTTGTGTTATTACGAGTGTAAACAAGAAGAGTTCCAGATGGTGCAGTGGACACATGTGTGACTGCTGTGATTAAAGCATCTTTCTTTCAGCTTAACGAGTGAACCGTCAGCTCGTTCAAACACACGTTAAAGTGCGTTTGGCTCGACACCACCGAACAGAGGCAGCAATATAACACAGCTAACATTAACAGTGCAGTGAATCCTGCTTGTGCCGTGATGTTCAGGACTGCAAACTGAGCAGCATCACTGACTTTCAGCTTGTTGTGTTTGTGGATATATGACTGACTTTAATTATCCACAAAATCATCACATTCTCTGTCAGATTAAGGTCGACTATTGAACGGCGTATATTTTAAAGGCTTTAAAACCAAGTTAACGCTGAAAGTACAAACATCACTAATGTCACATAACTCTGCCGACAAGGCATAGCTATGGCTATGAAATGCTCTTTGTGTATCACTTCTTCATTATGAAAGATGTCATTAATGCACTAGTAATGTCTCATCTGGAGTATTGTTCAATCATTTGGTCAGCAGCTAATAAGACAGATCTTAACAGACTTCAGTTAGTCCAGAATAAGGCGTCCAGATTAGTGTGAAGATGTTCATACTATACTAATATTGATAAAATGCATAATAACCTTTCTTGGCTTCTTGTACAGGCTAAAATATTCTATGGCTTACTTGTAGTTCTAAAGAAAGCAATTCTGTTAAACACACCACATTTATTCTGCTCAGCTGCAGTATCCAGATGAAATACATCATCATATTACACAGTTTTCAACAAGCTGCAATTTAGTAAATGCTCGAGTTAAAAGTAACGTTTTGTAAAACTGTTACATTTAGAGCAACTTTTAAGTGGAATAAGTTGCCTTATAAAATTAGAGAATTATTCAAAACTTCAATGAACACTTAAAAGCCGATTTACAGAGCTTTTAGTTGTTGTAAATATTGTAAGACATGATTTGTTTTTGAAATTTGTGTAATGTGCCTCAATGTTATTGATATTATTATTATTATTATTGATTGCTTATATTTGAACAATTGTGAAACCTCACTGTGGATGTAAGAGTGAAATTATGTGGATATCTTGAATCCACTTTATTGTGTAATATTTTATGTGAGTATTTGACGGAAGACGAGCAACATCTGTTGTGGAAGCTAACGGGGTTCGTTTAGAATAAACAAACATAGGATTTATTATCACTGAATAATTCTGTATAAATCTATACAAATTATAGAAATATGTAATAGGAAACAACAAAATAATCTAAATTATAAATGTGTGTGTGTGTGTGTGTGTGTGTGTGTGTGTGTGTGTGTGTGTGTGTGTACAATCAGGAGGGATGGGCATGATTTTAGTGTTTGAACAGTCATGAATTATCTTTAACAGCAGGTTGGATGTAATGTGTTAGAACTACCAGCAGGTGGGGATAAGAGACCTTTAAGGTGTTTGGTGCCACGCTCCACCTTCAGGTTTAAAACTAGTGTTAATGGAGTTTGAAGGTTGAGTTTGTTCCACGACTGCATTTCACTCACTGCCTCTGTTTGTATCTCTGTCACTGCAGGACCAACATGGAGCCAGAAGTCAGCGCTCTCAGGAGGCCGACAAACCTCACAGAAGAAAGGGAGAGAAAAAACACACCTGTGACGAGTGTGGGAAGGGTTTTACTGTGAGGGCTTCACTAAAACGGCATCAGGTCATCCACACTGGAGAGAAACCGTTCAGCTGTGACTTGTGTGGAAAGTCTTTTTCCAGGAAGGGTTACCTAAAAACACACCAACTCATCCACAGTGGAGTTAAAGCGTACAGCTGTGATCAGTGTGGCAGAGCTTTTACTCACAGTAGCCACTTACAGAGGCATCTAGTTACCCACTCTGGAATTAAGGCATACAGCTGTGACGAGTGTGGAAAGTCTTTTTCCTTGAAGGGTCACCTAAAAGAACACCAACTCATCCACAGTGGAGTTAAAGCGTACAGCTGTGATCAGTGTGGCAGAGCTTTTACTCGCAGTAGAAGCTTACAGAGTCATCTAGTTACCCACTCTGAAATTAAGCCATACAGCTGTGACGAGTGTGGGAAGGGTTTTACTGTGAGGGCTAAACTAAAACGGCATCAGGTCATCCACACTGGAGAGAGACCGTTCAGCTGTGACGAGTGTGGAAAGTCTTTTTCCTTGAAGGATTCCCTAAAAGAACACCAACTCGTCCACAGTGGAGTTAAAGCGTACAGCTGTGATCAGTGTGGCAGAGCTTTTACTCGCAGTAGCCACTTACAGAAGCATCTAGTTACCCACTCTGGAATTAAGCCATACAGCTGTGACGACTGTGGGAAGGGTTTTACTGTGACGGCTTCACTAAAACAGCATCAGGTCATCCACACTGGAGAGAGACCGTTCAGCTGTGACTTGTGTGGAAAGTCTTTTTCCTTCAAGCGTTCCCTAAAAGAACACCAACTCATCCACAGTGGAGTTAAAGCGTACAGCTGTGATCAGTGTGGCAGAGCTTTTACTCAAAGTAGCCACTTACAGAGTCATCTAGTTACCCACTCTGGAATTAAGCCATACAGCTGTGACATCTGTGGAAAAACCTTCAGCCAGAGAGGGTACCGAAATACACACCTACGCATTCACACCAGACATGATGTGTACTGCTGTGAACAGTGTGGCAAATACTTTACAACAGACGCACACTTACAACGACACATGTTTACCCACACTGAGGAGAGACCTTATCAATGTGACCTGTGTGAGAAGACTTTTAAAACTCCACATCACCTGAGACGACACCAACAGATCCACACCAGAAAGAGACTCTACAAGTGCAGCTACTGTGAGGTATGTATTTATATTGTTATCTTGTCATTTTAGCCTGACTGTTTGGAACAACTCTGCTCATTAAACTGTGTTAGCATGTTAGCAATTCTACTGCATGGAAAAGCAGCTCTGAGTGATTATTCAGATTTTCCTTTCAGTTATGATTTTAGTATTACTGTAGTATTATGGTGGTAGTATTGTAGTTATTGCAGCCCAGTAAACTGAGTGTGTTAACTGAAACAGTCAAATGTAGTTGGACGTCTGCAGAGATGCTCTTTATTTCAGGCGACGTTCAGGATACAAATGTTGAAGGACTGACTTACACTTTGTGTCTTTGTTTAGAAGCAGAGCGACACAGATGGATCCAGTTCTCAACCCTGTCATCACTGTGGTGGTGGGAAAGACTTTCATTGTGACCTCTGTGGAAAAACTTTCAGTCAGCAAAAGACCCTAAAAGTACATCAATGTAGACACACTGGAGACAAACTGAAATACTGCAAAGAATGTGGGAGAAGCTTCACCACATCAAGTGATTTAAAACAACATGAACTGATTCACAGTGGGGTTAAAAAGCACCTCTGTGATCAGTGTGGGTCATCCTTCACCACTGCAGGTCAGCTTAAATCACACAAACGAGTCCACACAGGAGAGAAACCACACAAGTGCAGACACTGTGAGAGAAGCTTCTCACGGTCAGGTAGTCGTAACATTCATGAACGTGGACACATGGAAGGAAACTACAGCTGTGAGCAGTGTGACAAGAGCTTCAGGAATCTCAGTTCATACTCTGCACACAAACGATCCCACGTTACTAATAAACTGTTTCACTGTTACCAATGTGCCCAAACATTCACCTCATTGTCTGCTCTGTGCAAACATCAGCGCGATCACTCAGGGCTGAAATCACTCCCATCACTGGATCACAGTGAATCTGAAGACACAGAAAGATCCTCTGGTTTCTGTGTCAGACTCAAAAAGCTTGAGATCAGGCTCCACAGAGTTCAGATAGAATCTCCTGTAAAAATCTGATGAGGCAGCTGTGAATCAAACTCTTCCCCTAGTTCCATTTTAAGCTTTCAAAACTGTCCTACTGTAGTGTTCATGTCAAGTGGTTAGCTTTCTTTTCATCAGTTGGTTGAAAACTCTGTTTCCTATTATAAAGTTTTTGTTTTAATGTATTTTGATCCACATAAATGTTTTCTTGTTCAGGTTCTTTATGTTATTGAATCTTGCAAATGTTAAATAAAAAATTCAAATGTTAAATATCTTCACTGATGGTACAAATAAACTGTCCTTTCAGCTTTAGCTCCTAATTTATTCATTATTTATGGATGTAGCACAGCAGCCGTCTCTTGATTAACACATGGAGGGCTCGGGATCTGATGGTGTCGTCTCCCTAATTTGCCCACTCAGTAAATCTCACTCATGGCCAAGAAATTGAAATAAACCTTGTTTCCCTGCTGGATAGTGATCCACTGTAACTCTGCTCCTCCTTCCTGTTTAGGATTTCTGTGGCTGAAGTAAAATTCCCTCCATCCATCACTTATCCCAGCTAACCCAAAGTGAAATAAAGTTTTGCTGGTCTTAAAAAAGCATTACAATAATGGGCATTACCAATGCAAACTGAATGATACAGAAGATGAAAGAAGAGACTTTGATCAGTTAATAAAGCTCATGATCTGGATTCATTGTGGCTGCTACACAGATACTTCTGGGTCACTTCTCTCAGTTAGGAACCTTCCTCACCAAACTGACTGTTGGACCACACCCCTGGTTTCATGAGAAATTGTTTCAGCCATGATTTCTCTTCCTGTATTTCAGAGTAAAGACTGAAGTGACAAATGGAAGCATGTTTAAAAAACACAATGTGAGAGAGACGTTGAGGTCCTTAGAAGTTACCCTGGGTTTTTCTGTCACCCTGCTAGATGTTACACACCTTGTTATTGTACTGATTTCTACTGCTGGACTACTCCTGCGGAGAGTAACAATACTCTTACTAATTAGCTCCCTTTCACACCTTTGGGGATATTTATTTTTGTGTTTGCAGCGCTGTGAGCCAGAACAGCGAGAGAAAAATCTGCAACAGCGACGAGCCGAATGCTTACGTGAATCGCAGCAGCTGCACATGTGCTACGCTGAATTAGAGGATATCTTTGCTCTGGATTTCTATTTCTACTTTTTCATTTCTATATGATTCTTCTTGCATCTAAACAAAGATGATTCAATTTGCTAAATGTTGATGGCTCTTCGTGCTCAGGTGTAAATGAGACGTAATATTTGCTCTTGGTTTGGTTCTCCTGTACAGAACCTTGCAGTACAACAGAAACCTAAAAACATTATTTGTAGTTGTTATTCTTAGTTGTTCTGCTGCCTAAATACCACAGGGTCTGATTATGAAGTTATTGAGCTGCACATACTTTACGACCTGCTTAAGTTCGAGGTCACAGCGTCTGTAGAGCAGCTGGAACATAATGAAGTCTACAAGGTTAAAGTTTTCTCTTCAGTTATTGTTCTTTCTGCTGCTTGGTTTGATGGATCTGAGAGCTTTTGTTTTTATTATTGTTATTATAATTATCATTAATATTTTACTCTCTAGAAGCTTTAAAATAGTGTTTGTGTTTGAAAAAATTGATTTAAGAATTGAACAGAAACATCTGTCCTTCTGAAAATGGCCCAAAGGCACGGAGACAAAGTCAAAGGATGCAACCTGTAACTTTCTCTTCCTTCATGTCAGGACCATCATCCATGATTTATATAAAATGCATATAGCAACAGTAGCACTTTAGTTTGGACTTTATGATTTCTGTAACTGGAAAATATTATTTTGTTTAAAGACAGAAGTGACCGCATAGTTGCAACATCAAAGGGAAATATTAATTAATTAGCATCAAGTATATTTGTTGCTTAAGTGTTTGCACTATAACTTAAGTAGGATTATAACTTTTAAGGAAGGAAAGATTTCAGATATTTAGTTCACTGTTTCAGTTATTTTATATGAAATTAAAACATTTACGTTGGTCAAATATGATGCTCTAAATCAAATAAAAGTTTGAAAATAAATGATGTATTTTTAAATGCTGCAACAAATGTTCACAAAAAGTAACTATAATTAAAACCAGTTAAACAAAATCAAATGTTTGAATCATGCTTAACCAAATGCCAGGCTGGAGAGCTGAACCTAAAGTATACGTAGAAAGATTTCAACATCTGAGCAGTTTTTAATGTTTTTATCACATATAAATGTCACAGCAGTGGGTCCTGGCCCAATGCTTTGTGTTTTTGGTTTTCTTTGACTCTTGTTTTTCTTGGTTTTTGTTCTTCTTATTTATCAGGCTCTCAGTAATCTTAGTTCTCCCTCCCTCAGTGTTCATTTCAGCCTGTGTTTAGTTTCTGTTCCCGTGTCCCACGTTTCATCGTTTCATGTCGAGTCAGCCCTGTCTCTCTGTTTCCTGTGTCTCCCCAGTCAGCCTCGGGCACTCATGTGTGATACAGAGTAATAAACCTGACTACATTTACTACACTCTCTTTATTACCTGTTACTTTAAAATTCATACACTAATTATGTCTGCCCATCTCTCTAATGTGAAGGTCAAAGGTCAACATCCCAGTGACATAAGAATAATCCCAAAGGGGCAAAGGCAGCGGTTAATTTAGCACATTTAGCATTAAGGGTACAGCAAGGATATACTTTTACTTATTGTGGCAGGGGTGTGGTCTCTGGCCTGCTGCAGTGGAGGCTGGTGGCGGGACGTTGGACGGCACAGGTGAGGGTGATGGAGCTCATGACTCTCCCCTTTATAGTGACGGAGGAGACTGGCGTGGGGGAAGCGTGTAGTGGAGGAAGCCGAGGAGAGAGCTGGTTTCTGGCTACAAAGACGGCGTCAAACCAGAAAAGATTGCTCGTGGTCAAATGTCAAAGGAGCTTGCAAAGAAAAGCGTCTGGACTTCTTTAAGTTACTTGAAGACGTTTCACCTCTCATCCGAGAAGCTTCTTCAGTTCTAAGGTCAAATGGTGGAGAGTCCCAGATATAAACCTAGTGGGAGTGACCCCCCACAGAGGGACAAAAGGACCCCCTGATGATCCTCTAATCGCCTGAGCCAAGGTGTGAAACTGGGTGTGGGTCCCAATCAGCAAGAGTTTCGGGTGTGTTCATTGTGAAACCTGGCCCCACCTTATCATGCGAATTCCTGAGATCAGATGGCCCAGGATGTGAGTGGACGTTAAGGCGTCTGGGAAGGGATCTCAAAACTGGATTATTGACGGCAGAGAGTTGATGTCGTAAACTCCGCCTCTGTTCAAAGATGGTCGCTCACAGTGGACATAGATGCTTCTTTCACTCCTCTTTCAAACCATCTGTCCTCTCCGTCCAAAATGTGAACATTGGCATCCTCGAAAGAGTGTCCTTTATCCTTAAGATGCAGATGGACTGCTGAGTCTTGCCATGCGCTTGTGAAGTGGCTGTTTGGTCTCTCCAATGTAGAGGTCTGGGCATTCCTCGCTGCACTGTAGAGCATACACCACATTGTTAAGTCTGTGTTTTGGCGTTTTGTCTTTCGGGTGAACCAGTTTCTGTCTGAGCGTGTTGCTGGGTCTGAAATACACCAGGATGTCATGCTTGGAGAAAACTCTCCTGAGTTTTTCTGATACTCCGGCTACATAGAGGATGACAATGTTGTTGCATCTGTACTTCGTATCCTCCCTCGCTGGTGTCTGATCTTCTTTTCTGTGCCTCTTTGCTGACAGAGGCTCCTTTGACTACGATGACCTGGATGACTGAGAACCTTCACAGACACTTGTGGTCAAATAATGTGTTTTGCAGCACGCAGGACAGACAGCGCACAATGTGCTTTGAAGTAGCAGCCAAGAAAGGTGTAATTTAAGTCTACGAACAGTGAACACCCGTGTGCACACCTGTGTGGCTTGTATTCAAATGGTTTCCACATGTAATGGTCTGCAAGAGGATGTAGCGAGCCATAGCCCCGTCCCCCAGGGCATGAAACAGGCATGGAGGAGATCCAGGCCCCAGAGTGCGAGAGCCCAAGGAGGACCACCGGAGGGGCATCTGTGCCACCCTCATGGGAAGGGCTGAGGATCCCCAGACGAGGCATCACCCAGTAGCCACCGAGCAGAAGCTAGAGGGGGCTGCACCGGCGTGCCCAACGGCTCCGCCGGCAGCCAGCTGTGCCAGAGTGAACCGAGCCGCAGGCCCAGAGGCTGGAGGCCCGAGGGCCCCCTGCACCCCGGAGGAGGCCTGACCGAGCAACAGGCGCCAGGCCCCGCCAGGTAGCCACCGGGAGTGAGCTGGTACATACCTGAGTGCCCAGCCCCGGACACCAAGAACCACCAATGCACCGACCCCTGAGGGCATCAGTCACCAGCAGGGAGTGTGGTGAGGGGAGATAGGCCTTGGAGGGCCTGGGAGTTCCCAGAGAAGTGGAGTCTAAGACCCGACCTGACATATAGACACAGACAAACAGGCACACACAGACACAAACATGCATTCCCACCCTCATGCACACATATACAAACATTCAGCACTCACCCAACGTAAGGACTGACATAAATGGACATGTACACACAATCACACTCCCCAAACATACTCTATACCCCGGGTCCAGGTACCCTCGCCCCCAGAGGGGGAAACAGAACCCAGACCCAAGAGATGTTACCCTTCCCCCTGGGGTGGAGGCAAGCAGACCGTCCCAGGCTCCGCAGCAGCAGGGAGGCCAATCGGACAGCCAACATCTCCTCCCAGCCCCCCCGCCCCAATGGCTAGCAGAGAACGGGGGTGTGTGAAGACCCCATACCTCCCTCCTCCCGCTCATGTGTAGTGTTGCTGCGTGTTGCTCTAAAGTGCATTTAAAACTAAAAAATGGTGCTGCTGCCAGAGAGCAGCAGGTGTTAGCATGGCCCCTCCCGAGAACCCTCAATGTCTACATGGATTTAAAATTGAGAGGTGGGCACCAGCGCCAGAGGTAGGTTTGAGTACACAGACCGTCCACTGGACGCCGTTAACGTGCCCACCCTCAAGGCCCTATATATATGTGTGTGTTATGAGAGTGTAAGTAATGTGGATGTCTAAGTTGTGAGATAAAATTGAGGCACAGGTGGCCAGAAGGGGAAAGAGGGGAGGGGGGGGGGGGGGGGATGTCTCACCTGCACCCCTGTGACACACCTGCACCCCAAGGCCCTACCTGTGTGGGTGAGTGTGGTGGAGCGGGAAGAGGGAGGTAGCCGGGGATGGGGAGGAAAAGGAGGGAGGGGAGGATGCCCCTCCCTAGGGCCAGCTCCCCCGCTGACCCCAGTAGGCACCCCCGTCCTCTGGTACCCACCAAGGCAAGGGAGCCCAGGTCCATCCAGACCGGGGCCTACGGTAGCACTGCCAAGCCCCACAGGACCCGGGGCAGCCCACCCTACCCACCGCAGAGGAAACTGTACCCACCCCAAAATGAACATATTTCAAGTAAACAGCTGGACTGATCAGGTCCAAACACAGAGTGATAAACTTGTCAAACAGCTGTCATATCTTTATATAGAAGCTCTTTATAAATGCTGCTCACTGCAGTCTGTTTACTAATAATGTCAAAGTGTTAGAAACATCAGAATGGTCTTTGTTCACAGAAACCTGTCTGGGATCCTTTGTTGTTCTTTTGATGCAGAGTTACATTATAAATATAAAGAGTTATTTCAGAGTCTCATCAGTTTTCCTGCATGTCTTTATTTAACACATCAGCAGGGCTGAAGCTCTCATGTTAAACACACACTGATCTATGGACACGTTCATGTGTTTCTAACAGAACCAGGCTGTTATCAGCCTGCACTAACATTATGTCACACACACTGAATGTAACAGTGACAGTTTACATCATCACACAATCAGCTGTGATTGTTTCACTGTCATCAAACGAGTCAACAGGAAGTAGAATCAATAGAAACCAATCATTTACTGACAGCATGTCTGATGGAAATAAGTGCAGATTATGTATGAAGTCTAACTGCACACAGTAACTGTGTTACAATAAGGACTTAACAGCGCCCTCTGCTGGAGTGTTTCACACTGAGAGCAGCTTTCCTCTGAATTCAGTGAGGTTATGACTGAAATTATTGGTTTAGTCGGTTTTATAAAGACCAGACCAGTAAAAACAAGAGTGTCTCTGCTGTCTGTGAGGAGATGGAGCCGAACATCAAGCTGTGCTGTTTCACAGTGAAGCCAGGCGGCTGTCACCAGGAAAAGTCTTGTCCTGAGTTTTTGAGCTCAGAGAGCAGATCAGATGTTTTTGGAGCAGGAGCAC
The DNA here is from genome assembly GCF_965226115.1 of Aulonocara stuartgranti. Classification (NCBI taxonomy): domain Eukaryota; kingdom Metazoa; phylum Chordata; class Actinopteri; order Cichliformes; family Cichlidae; genus Aulonocara; species Aulonocara stuartgranti. The sequence continues at coordinate 7,202,774 of NC_138941.1, forward strand.
AAGTATGAAGTCGCAGAGTTAGTGATGAGAGCTTCCTGGCAAAACTGGCCTACCTGAGTGACATATTTGGAAATGAAGTAAATCTACAGCTTCAAGGGAAAGATGAAAACCTCCCTCAGGTCACAAGATCAGCTATGTCACTGGAAAGCTTGCAGTGTGGGGCAGGAGACTCGATGAAGGAGACACAGATTCATTGGAGAACCTGCATGAATTTGTTGACACTACTGACGATGATGCCGCCTCAGTGACTCCATATATCAAGCAGCATATTTCATCACTGATGGGATACTTTTAAAAGGACTTTCATGAAAACAGTTCCCAGCATGACCAGCTCCAACTGGTTTCAGCTTTGCAGAGCAGAACCAGTTCATTGACGTCTGACTCCACACTGAGACTGCAGTTCACATCACAGACACTGAGTGGATTCTGGCTGAGTGTAGAGAAGCAGTATCCACTCTGAGGGCAGCAGGCTCTGGGCGTTCTTCTTCCTTTAGTCTCATCTTTGTGAGGCTTCTCTGCTGCTGCTGCAGACCAAGTCCAGGTCCCAGCTAAACACTGAGCAGGAGCTGAGAGCTGCAGGATCCTGCTTCAAAGCTGCTTTGAAAAGCTGTGCACTGCAAAACGTGCTCGTCGGAGCCATTAATGCTGACTTTGTTATTTTGATCAAAGAAAGAAATCAGCACAAACTGTTTGATTCGTTTTTGTTTTGTAGGTTAAAGTGTTTCATATATTGTGCTCCTGAGTTAATGTTGCTGATCAGTTTGAATTCATTTTGATTGTTTATGGAGTTTATTTCATTTTATGTTTCAGTATCAAACGGTTCAAATGTTTATAGTTTTAGTAAGGATTTCTTTTTTATTGAAGGTAAATTGTTGCACTTTACATTGTTTCCATCTAAAAGTGTTACATTGTTTCTCTTCCAAACTAAAAAGTGTTTCTGCTGCAGCTTCCTTTCACTCTTTATCATTTTCCAGTCAGTGAAAGTCTTTTTGTGTCCTCCTAAAGTCCACCGTGCTCACAGTGAACACTCGTATGCTGTTGTGCTGTCACAGACTGTTATCAGCCGTGTAGCCGCTCATACCTCATTTATTCTTCTTGTTCTACCGTCAGACCCAGGCGCACAGCTTTGGTTGAAGTTCTTATGTTTGATTTCATAACAGCTCTTCAGATTTCCACTCTTTATAACTTTATAAGTATTTTTGACAAAGCCATCTTCTTTTACTCATCCACTCAGCAAGCTCCCAACATAGTAACCTATCAACTCACATACCCACATAGCTTGTTCTTCTTTGTCGTTTTATTGGCAGTTGGTGGTGCATTACTGCCAACAGCTGGCTGGGAGAGTGGACCAGCATGATGCTAACCTGCATAGCTGCGTGTCGCGCCAGTTCAAAAGTCAGCCACGGCAGCCGGCAGGAAGAAACTATCCAACTACACGGTAAATTAGAAACTGCTTTGTGATCCGGACAAAATCCTCTTGGGGTCTGGATTTGGACCGGAGTCCAGGAGTTGGGGACCCCTGTTATAGTACCATATCACCCTATTAGAGCACTTCGCTCTCACTCTGCAGGCCTACTTGTTGTTCCTAGAGTATTTAAAGTAGAATGGGAGGCAGAGCCTTCAGTTTTCAGGCCCCTCTTCTGTGGAACCAGCTTCCAGTTTGGATTCAGGAGACAGACACTATCTCTACTTTCAAGATTAGGCTTCAAACTTTCCTTTTTGCTAAAGCATATAGTTAGGGCTGGACCAGGTGACCCTGAATCCTCCCTTAGTTACACTCAAAGAAATCTGTTGTTGTGGGCGTAGTTGTCTGCTGCTGAAAACTCCAGTGATTTTCCTGCAGTTTGACATCTAATGTGATCTTGTGAACTTCGTGAGTCCAGGTAACGAACCACTCTGACTAGATTGTATCCTGTCATCTCAACAAGAACAAGAATTAAGTGTCTGAATTTCATGCAGATGCTACATGATTTAATTATGTTCACCACAGAAACATGAAATTATTTAGTTCAAATCACAAGTTTGAATCTTGTACATGTAACATCCACCCAATAGGTGTAGGCTGCTGGGGGACTCCCATGATGCACTGGGTGTTTCTTCTTCACTCACTTTGTGTTAATACACCTCTACGTGTTTAATCATGAGTTATTATTCATATCTGGCTCCTCCACAGCACGTCTTTGATGTCTTCTTTCTCTCAGCCGAACTGGTCACATGGCTGCCCCTCCCTGAGCCTCGGCACATCCTGTGGCTGCAGAATAAGCAGCAGCTCTAATCAAACATGATCAATCCTCAAGTGTCAGTGAGAATAAAAGAAAAGGAAGTCATTTGTCATGAGAAGTGGGGCTCAGGAGGTGGAGCAGGTCACCTGACAATAGTAAGGTCGGTGGTGTCATGGTCCTGAGTCTGAGGACTCAGTGTTTTGTGTTTCCTTATGCTATTGTTCATTCCGAGTGTGTATTCTGTTGTGATTTTGCCATTTGTTAGGTTTCTGTTCTTTGCCTGCCTGCTCCCACTTCTCTGTGTTCCCTCTGTCTGTCCATGGTGTTATTGTGTCTGCTCATGAGTCTGCCTGTCATGTTCAGTGTCCTGTCTGATTCTGTGTCTGTTAGTTTCCTGTTTTATTCTGAAAGTTCATGTCTCATGTCAGTGTGTTCAGTTTTACCTCTCCCCTGTCTCGTTAGCCTTATTGCTCCCAGCTGTGTCTCCCTCCTGTGGCCCATTCCCTGATTACTCCCCGTGTATTTAAGCCCTGTGTTTTCCTGTGCTCTCTGTCGCGTCGTCTGTTTAGTTCCATGTCAGTCTGCATTATTCTGTTACCTGGTATTCATTCTGCGTCTCTCTGCCATCTCTCTTTGTGCATTTCGCTCCTCCTCCCGTGAGTGTTTGGTTTAAGTTTTGTTCTTTAGTTTTCCCAGTTTAGGTTTGTTTACTCCCCGCTCTGCTCTTCCTGTTTTGTCACCTTCTCACCGCTGTAAATAAACACTCACTCGCACCCCAGCCGGTACCTGCATTTTGGATCCTTTTTTCAATACACCACACGACTGCTGTGCAGCCGTGACAGGTGGTTTGATCCCTGCTGCTCCAGTCTGCATGCCAAAGCATCTTTACTGGTCGTGTTACTATGGTAACCCAGAGGAGTTTACTATGATAAGTATTAATTAATTCATTAAATGAGACAATCAGTCAAAAGTCAATCATTCATTTTTAATCAGCAGTGTTTTTGGAATCATCACATAAATTTAAAACAAAACCAAAAATGCTGAACAAGTTTGTAAAGTTTTTTCTAAGCCAGTCGTCACAAACGTCTGTAAGTTTGAAGGTTTTCAGCTGACAGACGTTCAGGTAGTTTCATCGCTCTGGTTTGGAGGATTCAATGTTTATTAATCGTCCCTTCAGACGACCAAAGGCTGCCACGTGTACGGTAACAGCACAGACACGTGACAGACTAGACTTTCATGTGACAGCGTTTAATCTGTATAAGGTGACGTTGACATATTTTGGAGGCGTGTTGGTCACCAAACTGAACGTGTTCACTCACTGGAGTCTGTGTGGTTGTTGTTGTTGTTATTCACAGTCTTCTCTCTGACTTTGATGATGGTCCCATTTCCTTTAGACACAGTTAAAGATGGAATCTCCACAGTCACTTTACAGATGTATGTTCCTGAATCCTCTGATGTTTGAAATGTTCAAAGATGAGTCTTTGCCTCCTTTTTCAGAGACTTGGAGATTGATTTGCGTTGGTCTCTCTCTTAATTATTGTTTGATTTTTCAGCCAGGCCACTCTGAATCTTTCAAACGTTCTTGTCCAGCAGCAGGTGATGCTTACGGTCTCTCCCTCCATGACAGAAACATCTGGACTCTGGGTCACAACAAACATGCCCGATGAAACAGCTGCAAGAGACACAAAACTGTGGGTCAGTACAAAAGTTGGTTCTGTTCATCTGGACGCAGCGTTTTGTGGGAGAAACGTGTCGTCATCATCAGGTGACGTCTTCAGTCTCAGCTGCAGGTTTCAATCTTACAAACAGGACATTTGCATAATGACTGAAACCAGCCCACTGGGGCTGAGGTCAGTTCCTTCATCTTAATCATGCAAATTCTCATGACCATTGATCAACAACCACTGATCCATGTCCATGAGTCCCATTCACAGAGAGTTGGGGAATGGCTGCAATCACAGCATGTAAGATGGTGACAGATGGACCCTTAGGCCCCTCCTCCATTCAGAGATGGTCTTTCCCTTTTCACGTAAATGGCCTCCTTGACTCCGCCCTCAAACCAGCGTTCCTCCCTGTCCAGGATGTCACATCCTCATCATTGAAAGAGTGTCCACTGGCCTGTAGGTGTAAATAGACTGCAGAGTCCTGGCCTGACGAGGTGGCTCTTCTGTGTTGTGCCGTCCTCTCAGCCAGAGGTTGTTTGGTTTCCCCGATGTATAAATCCTGACAATCCTCCTGCACTTAACAGCGTACACTATGTTACTCTGTTTGTGTCGGGGGACCCGATCCTTGGGGTGGACCAGTTTTTGGTGCAGCGTGTTGAGGTGTTTAAAAGCCACAGAGACCCGGTGTTTAGAGAAAATGCGTCTCAACCAGGGGCGATTCTAGGATCAGAGCTTTGGGGGTGCTGAGCACCCAGAGAGCTGCCCAGCCAGGCAAGATAAACTTTACTCGTCACGATGAGACGTCTTCCCCGTCTCTGTCAGTCCCTGCATCCCTACATGCCTCCAGTTGTCCCAAGTTCTCTCTGACTGTCTCCTTGGTGCATTTAAACCCCTGTTCCTTCCTGTCCTCGTCGTCTGTTGTCTTCGTCTCCGTTATCAGTCATCCTAATTTTACCCTCTCTGTGCAAGTCTGCAAATGTCTTTATTAAATCATAAGATTCTTAAATTCATCAAGTCTCAAAACATGACATCACTGTTTTGTACATTTTAACACAATTTAATAAACATGCTTCAGCCAGTACCTTTTGATTAGCCTTGTCTCGGTTTCTTGCTTTGTGGTAGATCTTTATTGTTTTCACTGAGATATTTGAATGCTAATCAATAAATCAATATTCAATTTAAAAAAAAAAAAAACCTCTAATCAAACAGTTTTTGAAAAGTTTGTAACAAAACCATCAAATCTGATCAAGGTTATTTAAACGCTGCAAAAGAAGAATGGATTGGAATAAAAACATACATATCCTGACCTTAATTACTGGGGAGAATAATGAATGATGCTCATAGTGAGTAAAAAGTAAACTGAGTGATTTTTGGACAGACTTTTAAAGTGTTCGTATAATATAATACAGATACATAAACATACACTCCAAAAATAGAGTCCTTGAAATGTACAAATGTACAAAATATTAATTTAAAAAATTATAAAAATGGAGGCAACTGTGCCTATGGTACAATGTATAAAAAGCTCTTCACTGCAGACACGACTAACATGGCTCTGCAGATTGTTTCTTTTATTTTAACGTCACCTCACCTCGAGGTTGGCAAATCTATCAGTGTTTGGTGATCAACTCTCTCAAGCAGTTTAACAGTTTCTGCTGTAACTGTCACTGCTCCCTGTCTGCTTCCTTACCTGATTCTTCCTGACCTTGTTCTTTCCCCTCTTTCCTCTCCCCCTCTTTGAACTGATAATCACACGCAGATGTCACACAGTGGAAATTTGTGTTTTTATGTTTTATCAATCTGTGTATTGGTACATAGTGTTGATTTTATTTGCATGATTTTATTGTGATATTTATATATTGCATGTTTGTTTATTGATATTTATACGGCATGGTTTTATCCTTATATTTATATTATGTGTGTTAATGTTGTACCATGTTCCTTTAACCCACTGTGGACTAAACAGACAATTGTAGGCACCTGTGAGGTGGGGGCGTTCCCCAAGGTGGCCTATCAGCCACCAGGTTGACCTGTTAAAGGGGATAGTGAGCGCAGAGACAAGAAGAGGTGTGACGCACGAAAGGTGAGCAGGAGAAAAAGGAACGGGTGCAAGCCCGCACGTGTGTGGAAGGAACTGCTGTGGGGTGCCGCGAGTCGTTCGGCGATCCAGTCCCAACGCAGGAACAGCAACAGTGGGTGGCGATGGCTGCAATGCACAACAGGGCAGGGATGCCCCTCTGCCTGCATCTGACGGTGAGACGAGGGAGTCCGTGTTCAGGTGTGGAGTGGGGCGGGACTGTGCGGCGACGCGCTGTCAGCAGGAGACAGGTCTGCGATAGGAGCCTCCTCCCTGGTCTGCTGCTGACGAGTCTTACCATACTGGAAGAGAAGTTCCTCTCCTGTCTCTTTCATATAAGGACCACTCGCCCATGTGTGACTTGACTGTGGGATTATGGGACTGTGGGAGGGTAATTTTAGCTTATGGAAAACATGTTTTAGCCTTGTTTTAATAGTGTATAGTTATTTCTGCCGGCAGGGTTTTTAGCGGGTTGCAACAATATTTTTATTGTATACGGGGAATTTTATCTTGTATTTGTGACTCTGGCTGTGTTTTTTTTTTTTATGGAAATAAATGGTGTTTTAAGCCAGTTTAGTTTCTGTGCCCTGAGCGCTGACCCGCTCACTCCCCTTCCTCTTGTATGTGAACGGACTTGGAGGTGAAGATTTAGGTCCACCAGTCTTAGTGGCTACTGTTATGGTTCAAAAATATTGGAGATGGACACCAGAGGAAAAACCCACAATAACAACACTGGTCCGGTCGGGTTGAGTCAAACGATGATTTAATGATCACACACGTGGGAGATGGACACTGTATGCAGACAGTCTCAGATCTCATCTCAAAAAACACATCTCCATAGTTTTATGAAATCAGGGTATTAGAACGCCCCCTCATGCGTAGTGACAGGTGTAATACAATCAATGTTGACAATTTTATTTAACACAAAGAATAACATTGTCTCCTTCCCGAGGGCAGACGCTAACTGCCCCCCGTCTCCTGGAACCGTCTGTACCCTGCTGAGACACAACATGGCAACTACAAGGACTCTTTCATTTATTAAGACCATCAGTGTGTATTGCTCTAAATCAAGTATATAATATTAAATGAATATTGCTGGATCAGCTACTTCTACTTAAAACATATTAAAACATGACTAAGCACAAAATCATCAAGAATGACATCTTATAAGTGCTGTGTAAGCGCGTGCGGCCTTCCAAGCTCAAAGCCTTTGCCCTCCATAGATCAGCCAGACTCGCGCTGGCTGTAGCTTTTAACCTTTAATTACCTTGAGCACAACTCTAGAATGAGCAACAAGCTGCAATGTGTATGGAATGATCATGGTTACATCTGCAATGGAAAATCATGTTATTATTCTGGTACCTGTAAAAAAGATCAAACTAAAGTTATCACCATCACTGTAATGCAAAGAATAATGTAAGATCAAAAACTTCAATTCATGCTTAATGCAAAGCTGGTTATATACTTCTAATGAACTAATAATGGCATATTAAAATATTAAATGATAATGAGAAAAACATCCCCTCCTTATTCTACAATTCCCTCTGTTGACCTCTGGAGAATCCAGAGGTCACAAACAGTTGTGTCCCTCCTTGGCCTACACATTCAGTTCCACATGCATCATTGGCATCATGGACATTGGAGTAATGACTCCAGGGTCCACTGCCCTCACAGACATACTTTTGAACATTCTTCTGGCACAAGGGATGAGACAACAACAAATAACCATAATACCCACCACAACAGACAAAGAAAACATGACCGAAGCGATGACCCCCTTCCACCGTCCGAACACTGAGGTCAGCCAGCCTTCTAACGGATTACCAACACCGGAGTGATCATGCATAGTTTCAGAAAGGCTCTTTAGGCCCTCCAGAGCCTTGGTTACCGACCCATCTGGAGCAGTATTGTTTGGAATAAAGGTGCAACACTGGTCGGCAAACATAGCACACACGCCCCCCTTTTCCGCTAACAACATGTCAAGGGCCATTCTATTCTGCACTCCCATTAACGAGGTCGGACCCACCTGCTCCGCTAGCCCCTCCAATCCGTCTCTGGTCAGGTTAGAGAGCCTCAGTACATTGTAATGAACATAATTAATCCTATCTACATTCTTGTTTGGAGTCACTGGAAAGAAAGCAGAAATTATTGGAATATTTTCAAACCCGGCTGCTATTTGGTCAACAAGTTTAAATTCATTTGGAACCCCCCTGGGCACTCCAATGGAGTCGATCCAGGTGGGGGAATTCATTTACCACCCCCAAACTTAAATACATAGATTGTTCGCGATGCCAATTCCCCAATGATAAAGTTAACGCGTTTCCAGAGGGGCTAAAATCCCTCTGTAGTTTAAGCCCGTTTTCTGATCCTGATTCTAACGGTTCCCAATTTTGCCCAGTGTAACCCCTTACCTGGTCCCAATTACGGCACCAGCTGTCATACGGACGATTTCCCCTCTCGCAGTGCGTACTCACTGAATAATCCCAACAGACCCACACATTGTATCCCCTCCAAGCACTGCCGACGTCCCTGCAATTAACAACATCACACAGATCAAACGTAAAGGAAGTTGTGGAGCCAATAACATAATCTAATTCTAAACCACCATATGTGCTGAGACACTCATCCTTTTTACCAGAGACCTCGCGCTTCACTCTTGCCCGCAACCTTGAATCACTATGGACCACGCGTGATGTACTTGGTGTATCAAACAACGCCGGACTGGCATGGCCTCCGTGCTCAGACTGGTTTCCCGGGTCGGTCTGCAACAAACAAATCAAAAAACAAATAGCCATGATTAGCAACATAGTTAACATCAAACTCATAATAATTTTAAACATTGTGATGGCTTTTGAGACTCTTCTTTCATCACCAGTGTCTAATTGTTGTGATGGCATGGTGGTATGTGAATGTTATGGTGTAGTAAAAAGTTCAAAGCCCTTTATCAGAGCCTCTCTCTTGTTTTAGGTGTTCAGTGTGGTACCGCTCCTTTTCGTTGGCGCGGCGATCTCCTCCTTGGCTGCTCTTCTTTCTTCGACCTTCCGGGTAGACTACCGGTCGGTCCGTTGCACAGGTGTGAGGGATTATTGTGCCGCTCAATTTCACCTGCGTCGGGTTGAGATTGATCCTTCCCCACGAAGCCCTCGTGCGCAGCTGCGCACTGCGTCCAGTGATACCAGGTGTCGCCTTTCCCCTTCAGTTGGACCGCTGTCGCCGTCCGAGCCGATACCTCATATGGACCAGTCCAGCGGGGCTCCTTCCACTTTCGTTTGATGACTCTCAGCCACACTGTTTTCGCGTCTGGGACCTCTCCTTCTCCTGTGGGCCCTTTACAAGCCGCCTGTTTCGTGAAACTGGACACTAGCGCCTTTAGCTCGTTCCAGTAGTCTGCGTGGGACCGGTTCCCCTTTTTGTCCCGTTCACCCGAGCCCACCGTCCAAGGTGCCGGAAACTGTCTCCCGGTTTGCAGCTCGTATGGTGTAAAACCCACTTCCGGTTTTACTGCTGGCTTAGGATTGTGTGCCCCACAGATTAAGCACATCCTGGCCTTCTCCCTTATCATTCCTCGCAGCTCAGGATGCCACCAATGACACAAATTTCTTTCCATCTGGGCTCTCCCCACGTGAGCAAGTCCGTGGGCTTCATCCACCTTCTGTTCTGCCATTTTGGCTGTCAGCACGGGGCGCCCATCTGGCCCCCTCCACAAATGTCCATCCTGCCAGGCTCCTTTGTTTTTCCACACCCCCTTTTCCTCTGGGGATGCCTCCTCCTGGGCCCGTTTAACTTCCTCAATCAGGTCAACAGGTATCTCTTCTTCTGATGTTACCTGTATCATTTGTCTCTGTCCTTTGTAGCCTGCGGCCTCCTTTGCGGCTTCATCTGCTCTCTGGTTTCCTTTTTCCACCATACTGGTTCCTTGGGAGTGAGCTTTGCATTTTATAATGCTCACCTCCTCTGGGTCAGCCAAGGCCTTTTCCAGTTCCTCCATTTCATGTTTGTGGGAAATAGGTGCATTGGTTGCTGTTCTGAATCCTGCTCTTTTCCACTGAGGCAGCTCCACATGCGCTGCTCCAAACGCATATGCCGAATCGGTGTAGATGTTCACTCTCCTGTTCTTGGCTAGTCTCAAAGCTCGAGCTAAGGCTATCACTTCAGCTCTCTGGGCCGACTGCTTTCCCTCAATCCTTCCTGACTCTCTGACCTGATAATCTCCTTCTACTCTGCAGACCACCGCATACCCTGCTTTCAGTCCTCCTTCGTCTCGGTGGCAACATCCATCGGTGAACCAGTCCTCAGCTCCCGGTATGGGTTCGGCCTTCAGGTCCTCTCTAATCTTTTCCTCGATCTGTGCTCTTTTGGCGCAGTCATGTGGTTCCCCTACACCCATTAAATCTGCCATGTTAATTCCTTCATGTGTGAATGTCAAGTTTGGGGCCTCTAAGACTTTGCTCAGTCTCTGTTGTGCCCGTGGTGACATACAAAATGCTTGTGAATTTACGTATGCCACTATGCTATGTGTAGTGAGTATTTTTAGTGGGTGTTCTCTCACTACATGTGCTGTTTTTTGGATAATTCTAGCAACCCCTGCTGCATGTTGTGTGCATGTAGGATGCTTTGCTTCTGTTGGATGTAGTTTTACACTAACATACATGAGCACTTCTCTACCCCCCCCTTTTTTCTGAAACAACACTCCATTTACAATTGAGTTTGTTTCAGAAACATCCAAATAGAATGGCTCATCATAATTGGGTGTGGCTAAATCTGAGGCCCTTGACAAATCCTGTTTTACCCTAATAAATGCGGCTTCAGCTTCAGGCGTCCAAGGCAACTCAGCCTTAAAGTTTCGAACACCAACTTGCTTCATTAGGCCCCTTAAAGGGGCAGTTTTGCCTGCATAATCCGGAATGAACTGCCTGCTGTAACCTGTTAAACCAAGAAAAGAAAGCATTTCTCTCACAGTTCGCGGTTTTGGGTGTGTCAAAATTTGGTCTCTGTGTGTGTTCATCAAACCCACTGATTTGTGTGCGATTACCCGGCCCAAAAAGGTCACTTCAGGGCGAACTAACTGCAGCTTGTCTTTACTTACTTTAAAGCCACATTCCGCCAACCTATTCAACACAACGAACGATGCCGCTGTACAATCCGCTGCTGACGGGGCTGCAATGAGAAGATCATCAACATATTGTATTAATGTACAATCATTAGGCAAATTACATGACGACAGGGCTTCTTTAAGCACCTGATTGAAAATGCCTGGAGAAAGTGCAAAGCCTTGCGGCAAACGTGTGTATCTGAGTTGTTGGCCTCTGTATGTGAATGAAAAAATGTCTCTGAGTGACTCATGCAGAGGAAGACAAAAGAATGCATTTGCCAGGTCAATGCACGTGAACCACTTTTGGTCACATGTGATAGCTGATAAAGCTGTGTACGGATTTGGTACCGGTGCAGTAGTAGAGAGCAATATTTCATTAATGGCTCTCAAATCATGTGCCATACGGTATTTTCCTGTTCCATGTTTCTCCACTGGTAGAATTGGTGTGTTCCACAGTGAGTGAGAGGGCTCTAACACCCCGGCCCTTGACAGGCCTTCTATTGTTTCTGTAATTCCTGCCTCTGCTTCAGGCTTGTGTTTATACTGTGGTCTATTGATTGGTGTGTGTGACTTGAGCTGGAACAAGACAGGAGGACTCTTAGCTAGGCCAACATCCGTGGGCCCTTTTGACCATAGACTGTCAGGCAGATTCGACAGTCCAGCAACTGCGTGAGGATGATCTACACACTCCTCACCATGTGTTTTTGAAATTTCTTTATGTTCCAAGATCACTGTATCCTCACAGGCACAAGTTATGCGATAGGTTTTACAATTTGGAGCATAAGATAAGTTAGGAATTTGGGTTCTTTGCCACCCTGTGTCGTCCAGTGCTCGCCTGACCATTGGACCTAGATCACCTGCACCATGACCTTGGTGGACCGCCAATGTAATGTGAGGGGTTGAATTTTCTTCCACATTGTACCAAGGCAGTTGTTCATCAGTTAATTTCACAGCCGCGGCTACACCTTCTGGTCCGATGTAGATGTCATGTGTTTGCACATTCCACGTCTGACCTTCAAGATCAGATTGAAATAATTCACGATAGGTGTCGTCATTCTCTTTATCATAAAACAGGGTAACGTGGTAAGGGTCGCGCGGAGGGGAGTAAACTGCCAAGCTCATTATCCAGGGTCTCCACAGCTGAAATTGCCTCAGAACATCCTCTTTCACTAGTCTCCCCCAGTAGATATTGACTTTTGCTCTTTCACAGTCTTGAAGCAGATATTGAGTCTTTGAACTTGTTCCCAGGCACGGAAAATGCTGGCCCCCTGGCAGAGTCACAGATAATCCATCTGCTGAACATGTGATTGTGGCGCCCAACTTCACGAGCAGGTCCCTGCCCATAAGATTTACTGGCGCTTGCGATGACACCACATAGTTGTGTTTCAAAGTCTGCTTGCCCAGCTTTGTCAAAGCTGGGTCAGTCATTGGCAGAGTTGTCGGGATCCCGGAAAAACCCACCACGTTCACTGTGTGGCAGGACAACGTTGCACTGTCTGGTGCTGCTCTCAAGGTTGAATATGTTGCTCCAGTGTCTACTAAGAAGGGCAATTCTGTCCCTTCTACAGTCATTAACAGCATGGGATCTGCCATTACCATACTGTTTGGTCCCTCCGGGTCCCTTCAGTACTGGTCCTCCCTCCAGTCAGCCACTGGATACTGCGCGGCTGGTGCTGCACTCGGGTTTGGGGCCTGATACGCTCCCCTAGAGCCATCTCTTGCTCTTGGAGCTCCACGTGCCTGGGATTGGTAGCCTCTTCTTTGATAGTTCTGACGACGTTCTGGGCAATTTCTGTTCCAATGACCCTCTGCTCCACACCTCCAACAGACATTCCAAGGCACACTGCTGAGATTCCCCGTGTCACGAGCTCTTTGTACTCCCCCCGCTGAGCCACCACGCCCTCTGTACGATCCACCGGTTCCCCAATTCCCTGTGGGTTGGTTCTGCCTTGGTGCATTGGCGGGCCATCCGTCATTAGTGCAGGGACCCGGGCCACTATCTGGCCATTCAGGCCCAGGACCAGGCTGGGTCGCGACTATCATAATTTTTTCTGTTTTTTCTTTTTCCTCTTTTTTTGCCTCCACCAACTGTAGTTTGAGTAGAGACGCTTGTGCCTCCTCCAACTCTTTTTTCTGCTTGTTCGCCCTGTCCTGCTCCAGCTGCAAACGATGTGAGACGTGTCTTTCCCACTGCACCGAATCTGCTACGGCAAAATCTGGGTTTTTCTGTAGATCTTCTGTGACCTGGTTTGGCAGCCCTGCCAGCACCGCTGAGCGAAACCACGCCCGATGCTCACCTTCTCTACCCGGATGGGTACCTGTTTCTAACAACCACTGATCTCTGGCTTTTTCTAAAAACTCTCTAGGTGTGTTTTGGGGGTCCCAAATTATTTTAGGTATGGCTCCTGTATTAGGGGTTGGGTACTTTTCACGGACTGCGTCAGACAAAGCACATTGCACTTCATGATAAGGCAAATCATTTGCATGGCGAGTTGTGCGAGCTATAGCCTCTACATCTGCTAGCCCACCACCGAGCATACACCGCGCAGAAATGGCGCGAAAATCGCCAATCGCAAGCTCCTCTCCTTCTGTTAGTCTGCCTAATTCACGCAACCACCTTGCTCCTCCTCCAGTTATAGGTGGAAGCTGTTTAACCAATGCCTCCAAATCTCTTACTTTGTATGCGCGGTACACTGGTTCATTTTTTGCACCAGCCACTAAAGGCAAATTATAATGAGTGCCCGCAGCTTTTTCTGCTTTGGTCACAGTTTTACACTGTCCCAATTTTCCCTTGCCTTTTGAACTCTTAAAAATAGGCCTCCTCTGTCCCTGCTCTTTTTTCACCTGTCTTGACCTAAGATTCCTGGCTATACTTGGTTCTGACGCGACTCCTCCTCTGTCGTTATCTTCATCATCTTCTTCCTCCTCTGTGGTAGATGAATCATTGTCGCTCTCCTCTTCTGGCATGCTTTTGGTCATTTTGTCCTTTACGGTCTTCAGTGTATTTAATACTTCCAATAGCCCTTGCGGGGCTTCAAGCATTCGTCCGAATACTTCTCCTGCCCATGTGTCTGACTTGGCCATTGCTTTGGAGTGTTTTGACCTGGTTTGGGCCTGCTCTTCTCTTGCTGGTGTTGGCAGTCCGATGAAAGCCGGTTGTGCCATCCTTTCCACCGGTGAAATCATTTCCTCGTTTGTTGGGGTCCAATCCGCTTCTCCAGTCTGGTCTGGCAGGCTCTCTCTTGATGCTTCGGCTTTTGGCCTGTCTCCTCCCTCATGTGAACAAGAAGGCAAAGGCAAGCCTTCCTCTGCGGCTGATGTTATCTCTTTCCCTTCCCCATTCAGGGACTGACATTTAACTGTCATAGGCCCTTCATTCTGAAACACCCGTGGTGCTCTGGTGTATTCAACATCAGCTACTCCTCCCACAACCACTGCCGTCTGTCCATCGGGGCCTTGAACTTGTCCTCCTCTGAGGGTCATTACAGGCATGACATATTGTCGTTCTACGGCATTAGATGTTAATGTGGCCCAAGGAAGAATCTCTGCTGTGTGATACTTGTTAGCATCTCCTGGTTTTGGAATCCAGTTCTTCATTTGGTCTTCCAGCTTCTTATTTTGGTCTTTCAGTTGTTTCAAAGCCTCCATTATGCTTTCCATATCTTCTGTTTCAGCTGTGTCATCCTCCTCCATCCAGGAAGATGCTCCATTCCACAAGAACATCCACTTGCAACACTTTGCATGTGTTTGCTGTAGTTTCTTGATTTGTTGTTTAATTTTCCAGTTGATTGAACGTTTCTCTGCCTCGGCTTGCAGTTGTTCCAATTGCTGCTCACATCTCTCTCCTTCTATTTTGAGCACAAGACTTAGGGCTATTTTGTCATCCAGCCCTCTCTGTTGGGAAGCAATAAGCTTGTTTAGCTCAGCTTCCATTGCTTTGGCTTCCTTCTCAGCTAACTTTGATGATCCAGGAGAAGCTAAGCGAATAGCTTTTTTTAACTGTTGCTGCTGTTCCTTTAGAGGCTTATAGCCTCTGTGCCCAGTAGGTGTCGTGTTCGGGCCGTCAGCCATTATCCTAGAACACAAGCTTACCTCCCTTTTTTGTGACGTTATACGGCTCCTCCTTCTGGATCACTCCGCAATGTCTGCCTGTTAGCTTTCAGAAATACTTTCGCTCCTCCCAGGGTCACTGTCTCCTTGTGATCTGCTTGGTAAGACACACAGCCAACGCAGTGTGTCAAGACTTAACCAAGCCTCTTTCAATATTCACTTTTAATAACTACTTTTCACTCTGGAACATAAATGTTATAAACTCATACACACTGCATGTTAACTTTGGGGCACAAAACAATAACACAGCTCAAATGCATTCACACAGCCTTAAATTTTTCACAGAAAATTGCTCCAAAGCAATATCATGTTTGCTCACAAACTAACAAATTCACCGTGTTGTTTACCGAGCGAGGGAGCAATGGACCAATTAAATCCAAACCCCTCAATAATTAGCTGTATAGCTCGCTCTACTTCAATGCCAAACCATAGTACTGTGATTAGCTTTATTCAAATCAAATCTATGTTTCAAAGCCTTTCAAACGCACACCCACACACACAATTTCAACCACGCACTCTCAAGCACACATTTGTCTCCTTTAAATCTACTAATCGCTTGGAGACATCTCCACAGATAATTACATTATTTCCCAAGCAAGCATATCAAAATCAAAACCGTCTAGTACCGACTCTACCATAGCCTGAGCAAAGTGGGCGGCCTCTGTGGGCTCCCAATTTGGATCATTTTCATGCTCAGTCATCTCCTTTAAGCCTTGAAATAAAAATAGGCAACGTTGTATATAGGCATTTAGCTCATGCAGCTCAATCTCGGACCACACTGTCATCTCATAAGGTGAAACACCTTCCTCAGTCACTATGTGACATTTACAGGTCACCTCCAGTCGACCCTCTTCCTCTGCTATTTGTATGTTACAGGTTGCAAAATAAAGCACAGGCATGTTTGCTTATTCTATTTAAACAACGATTTAACAGTATTAAATGGGACTGTTTAGTGCATGGGACACAATATAATCATTTATTGTTGAAGGGACAAATGTCAAAGGGGTTCTAACAGGTCCACTTTATTGCGTGCTCATAATTTATTGTTATCTGGGTCACTCACCCAATGTGCTTTATTGTTTGAAATTATTAATTATGTCACGCTTATTAGTGGCTCATATTTATTTAAGGCCTATGTTTGAACTTGACAACAAAGGCAGAGCATCATTTCATCCTTTCAGGGTGAAACACTCCACTTTCTCTGTGTCATGGCAGCTCAAAAAAGTTCATGAACTTTACTTATTTAAAGATATGGCTTAAAATCAGTTGTGTTATCAGTATAAAATATTTAAGATTTAATTAAATTGTTTTCAATTGACTTAAAGCAGCTTACTCTGATCTAGGAACACTCTCTTATGCTCCTCAAAAACTGAAGTTACTCAGTCTTAAATGCTTTTTACATTACATAAATCAACTGTGATTAACAAATAACCTTCTAGTGATTCCCACTTGGTTTAAAACATTCAAAAGCCTTCTAGGGACCTATTCTGATCATAACCTATGTGTTTGTAAGCTTGTTTGCATTTAACCCTCTGCACTCAAGGCATTTACTACACTTTATCAATCCGGACAGTCACGCCGAATGAAGCTTCTGACCTTCAAAGGCCGAGTGCCAACTCATTATAAGCACATTTGCAAGGTGTGTCTGAAAATTATTTAAACCACTCTTTTTAAATCAAAAACTATTTACATTGTTATAACATCAAAACCAGCAGCATATTTACAAACTTTCAGCAATAAAAAGCCTTCTGCTTATAAGGCTCACACACACTCTGGGCAGGAAGTGAAAAGCTCCGTTCTCCTCCCAGCCACACGCTCATTTGCATGTTCACACCGTCTAAAAATAGCTCGCAGCGCTGCAGCTGCGCTCTCATCACACACAGGGTCACACAAAGCTCAGATAGAATTCTATTCACAAAAGACGTCTTATATTTACAACCACTGACAGGCCTGACAGATTCAGCACCTAACAAATTTCGACAAATTTAAGTTAACGGGTCCAACCGAAGAAAGTTTCGCTTTTTTGTAATCAATCAAACAGTATCTGTTACTTCTGGGAACAGTTTCTGACCTAACTTCTAAATCCCTAACTCAATTTAACTTTGTCCAAACAAGCACATGACACCGTTTTAAACGATGAGGAGTCTCGGTAACTCCTAGCTTATTTCGGGATGCCCTGTACCCACAGTTAAACCAAAACTGAACTACCCCTGTTCGCCGACAGGTCAAGACCGCGCGTCCACGGCCAGGAGGGGGCGTAACCCCCGGGCTATGTGCTTCTTAGCAGACTTCTGGGCTGCCGTCCTATAACAATTTTCACCTAAACAATTTTGACAAATTTTACCATAACGGGTCTCACCGAAGAAAGATAACTTTTTTACGACCAATTAACCAGTCTCTGTTACTTCTGGGAACAGTTTCTGTCCTAATTTCCCTACCAAACTACCTGAGCCTTCAGCTCAATATCCAGGGACTCAAACCCAACATTCTCTGTTACTTCTGGGAACAGTTTCATATTTCTTCAACTTCATTAAATACTCTTAAACAACTTTAACTGCATAACACACGGTGATTCTCATCAAAATCAAAACAGACACCCACCAGCAACGTCAGTGAGCAGGCTTTTAATTTAATGCAGCCCAATTTGGCACAATTTGGGAATCAACTCAACAGGCAGTGCCTTACCTTTTAGATGCACCCGGGAAGCTCACTCACATCAGATCCCTGGTCCGTGCCTGTCCGCTCGACAACCTCAGACCGTCCACACCTCGCACGTCCACCCCAATACCACAGGACGAGCCCCCAAAATGTTATGGTTCAAAAATATTGGAGATGGACACCAGAGGAAAAACCCACAATAACAACACTGGTCCGGTCGGGTTGAGTCAAACGATGATTTAATGATCACACACGTGGGAGATGGACACTGTATGCAGACAGTCTCAGATCTCATCTCAAAAAACACATCTCCATAGTTTTATGAAATCAGGGTATTAGAACGCCCCCTCATGCGTAGTGACAGGTGTAATACAATCAATGTTGACAATTTTATTTAACACAAAGAATAACATTGTCTCCTTCCCGAGGGCAGACGCTCACTGCCCCCCGTCTCCTGGAACCGTCTGTACCCTGCTGAGACACAACATGGCAACTACAAGGACTCTTTCATTTATTAAGACCATCAGTGTGTATTGCTCTAAATCAAGTATATAATATTAAATGAATATTGCTGGATCAGCTACTTCTACTTAAAACATATTAAAACATGACTAAGCACAAAATCATCAAGAATGACATCTTATAAGTGCTGTGTAAGCGCGTGCGGCCTTCCAAGCTCAGAGCCTTTGCCCTCCATAGATCAGCCAGACTCGCGCTGGCTGTAGCTTTTAACCTTTAATTACCTTGAGCACAACTCTAGAATGAGCAACAAGCTGCAATGTGTATGGAATGATCAGGGTTACATCTGCAATGGAAAATCATGTTATTATTCTGGTACCTGTAAAAAAGATCAAACTAAAGTTATCACCATCACTGTAATGCAAAGAATAATGTAAGATCAAAAACTTCAATTCATGCTTAATGCAAAGCTGGTTATATACTTCTAATGAACTAATAATGGCATATTAAAATATTAAATGATAATGAGAAAAACATCCCCTCCTTATTCTACACTACACAAATAGATTGTATTAGATGAAAAAATTACATTAATATGAAAAAATACTATTGAAACCACTAATAAAAAAGTCCTCCCTCAGTGTACTTTCAACCAAAAGGCAAATAACCAAACACATGAACATCAAATAAAAGACATAAATACTGAAACACTGATCCAACATTATCCTTTATTGACGCATCATTTGTTCTTTCATTTTTACCTGAATGTTGCTGCTTTTTTTGAAAAAACGTCCTTATATCCATTATGAACCTGACTGACACACACACACACACACACACACAACAGGAGTTATAAGGTTAATGGGAATCCAGTCAGTTAGCTGTTAAGTACCTTGGGTTTAATATCGGCACATATGACAAAATGAGCAGCTTCTCTCATTCCTTCCTTTTCTAACAGGACAGTGGTAACAACAGCAGCTACGGACAGTTTTTAGTTTTAGATTTTAAACAGGCTGTATACATTTCAATGGGAGCAACAGGACGGTCAAATGTCTCTGATTTTACTACAGAGCAGGACGGATTGTAGGGCAGCAAACATCGTCGGAAAACACGTTTAACCCAGCAGGTTACCTGGTGTAATGTTTTTCAGGTAAACAGAAACATGGTCTGACTCCTACCAACTATATAAAGAGTAACTGAAGGTTAAATGCAGCTAACATGTCCTGTTTTAAGCCAGGCACTTCCACCTCCGCTCTGCTGCGTCTCAGCCACCATCTCTCTGGCACAAAGGGCACCAGAGCCAGAGCAGGGGAGAGCTGGAACAAACCATTCTGGGAGGGGGGTATCTATACTTCTGTTGTTAAAAGATCTCAACCAAGTACTGTATACTTTCTATATTTTTTGTAGTGTATCACACAAACACCAAATATTGTCAAAAAAGTAAGAAATCTTTGGGGGTGCTTTGATCCATTTTGGGAAGCACCCCCCAAAACGGGCTAAAAACGCCCCTGAATATAGTTCTTTACACATTTGCCTACCAAGTGGAAGCTCAGCGGCTGAATCTCAGGAGGAGACAAAACATCTCTTTGGGGTTGTGTCAGAAATGGCATCAGGCCTAAAAATGTGTCCAATCACACATGAACAGTCACCCACTGTGGTGCCCTGTGAGTAACAGCTGAACGCAGCCAGGAAGCAGTTAAAGCAGTTCTTTTGTTAAATCCCTCGAATTAAAACTCTGATTCTGCACTTCAACACATCCTGATTGTTTTACTTTGGACAGAGACACAGCTACAGCAGAGTTCATTGTCCAAATACTTATGGGACAAACACTTGTAGTATATCACACAACACAGTACGTGAACATGTACTGAAGCTCCCCTTCCTGCAACCCTAAGTTGGACATGTGGTTATGAAACTAGATGGGCGGTAAAATAAGAACCATTATGGATGACTGTTGCTGCCTGTAAATCAAAGTCTGCCTGAGGTGGGATTTCAGAAGCAGAAACCATGAGGAGCACAGCACCACTCCCAGAAGGCTGAGATGTGAAGCCATGTGATGAGTGAAATGATGATGGAGGAGAACACAGATGAAGATCTGGAAGCTGCTGCCTCTTTATATAGTAGACACTGAAATCACCTTTTGCCTCCCTGCCAGCACGAAAACCCACACTAAAAACCCACTTACACAAACCCTCGGCTCTGGGATGGATTCAGAAACATGTCAGTTCTGCTAAACAAATGGACGGTTTTGCAACCACAAAGATTAATCCTACAAGGGCAGAATTATGTTCACTCTGTGAGAGGTGAACCTCAGACAGTTAGCAAGAGAAACATTCAAAGAAACAACCTAAATAACACAAACTTAGCAGTTGGGATGCAGATCAGACGATATCAGCAACGTGATGATCAAATGTAGTTAAAAACACAAGAAAAACAGGCTTTTTGCTCCAAAAGGACAAACAAAGCAGGGCCAGATTAACCTGTCGGCACCTGCTGGCGTGCAGAGTAACATGTGACAACAACACACACGACACACGTGGTCACCTCAACTTGTTTCACTGGAGTTTCTCTTTTAGAGCTTTAACCTCCTAAGACCTGAACTCTTTCATGCATTTTTAAAGTCTCTTTGCTATTTGGGCTGTTTGGGACCTGATTCATGTACAAACAAAGAATTACCAGAACTTTGTTTCTGAGAGAAATGAGATCCACATATGAGGATATTCGCTTTAAATGTCGACAGAACAGAGGCAGGATAATGACCTCGTAAGTGCAAATCAGGTCCTTGTGGAGCAAAACTTTGTATTTTGGTCTAAACATCCCAAAATGTGACGTCCACACATGAGGACAACAGGGCGCTACAGTCCGTACAAACTTTTGTTTCTTCATTTGCTTGCAAACGAATGGAAATCCTCACTTAAAGCCAAGAAGCTTATTACCTGTGCAGCTTTAGTGCCTCAGAGCAAACAAGAGAGCTTTGATCACAATGATTTTTCTTTTCACATTTCATTCACTAGCGATTTTTTTAATGTCACCTGATCTCAGTCAGCAGACTGAATATAACAGTAAAGCACTAGTGAGCTAATGAATTAGATATTGGTCACTCATATCAACTGAAAGAGTGTAAGACAAGTAAATGTGCTATAAAGGCCGGAGAAGAGTTAATAAAAAGGGCTTGAAATGAAAATATTTCATTATTTGCTGTTTCATAGATTTTTGGTTTTATTGCACTTTTGTCAGCCCTGCTGCTGTTTTTAAAAGTACTTTATTAATAAACTGGCATAAATGGTAACATTGAACACTTGCCAGTGTGAACAAAAGGTTCTTAACTTTAGCATCAAAGCTTCAGTTCTCCTTTCTCATGGCAGTTACTTCAGTATGTGTATTAATGCAGGAACAACTTGATTCCACACAGCTGACATACCGAGAGTGTCTGCTGTGTGGTTAACTTTATAACCTTTGGTACGCAGTGGTGTCGCTCCACCTGTTAGCTAGTTTAAGAAACTGGTTAAGGAGGGAGTGTCTGTGAGGATGAGGAGGATTTAGTTCTTTAAAGACACGTCAGATACTTGCAGGAAGCTTCTTTCAGCTTCTTTTCTCCACTGCGCAGGTTTAAAACCATGACAGCAGAAGTCATGATGAAGAGATTGATTAGTCAGTCACAGTGTAAAGAGTCCTCCTGCCTGCATCGCTCGCCAGTATAAACAGACCTTTGCTCCTGGAAAACAAATATATCAAAGTCATGTTGTCCAAGAAATGCATTTTATCTCACTAGTGAATCAAAGAAAGTCTGTATACTTTCTGAGAGTGAGAGGTGAACGTCAGACAGTTCTTAGAAAATGTAGTTTCTCTTTAAGCTTTTAACATCTCTTTTACCCCCATTTGTCTAAAACTACTTGACAGCCCTTCATGTCAGAGGTTTATTACCTGTGCAGGATGGAGCACATGGTCTCAGTCAGGCTGGACACGATCACTCCTACAGGAAGTAAATGTGCTGTGATTTTATTTCACCTGTGAAATGATGAAAAACAGCAGAATAGCTCACGCTAACAAACGGGTGTTGAAATGTTTCATTTTCTGCTGTTTCACAGGTCAAAAAGGGCGTCGAAGCAAACTGAAGCTGAGCTGCTGCTGCTGTTGTAGTGCAGCATCTGCTGTGTGCTTCATCAGAGAACCTTCTGTACACAGCAGACAGAGGCTGCTGCCACTGAAGTCCATCTGCTAGAGAGCTTTAAACACTGGTTATTGAAGTGGCTTTGATGATACTGATACACAGTCTTTGCTGCTGTCACAGGACAGGGATCCACCAGGGAGTAGTTGTCAGGATAAAGAGCCTTCGCTTCTCTAAATATAAACTGGATACTTGTAGGAAACTTTGGGAAGCAGCATTTTTCCTCATATCGTCTAAACTGAAGTTAGCTCAGGTGCTTCTTCCATACTTGCTCTGCAGAAAGCCAAAGAGTTTGGAGCTCTGCAAACATTTGCAGCACAGCTGGATGTTTGTAACTTTGGTCACCTCTGTATCATCCCTCAGATTCTTTCTGCACAGCTTTGAAACCATGACAGCACGAGTGATGCTGAGGAGACGTCCAGTTTAAACAGACCTTTATTCCTGGAACACAAACACATGAAGTGATGCTGCTAAAGAAGAACATTTAATCGCACTAATGAATCAAGCATCTGTTTGTCTGTCAGTCTGTCAACAGTTCCTCTGATCGACTTCAGACTTGGTGGGTATTTTGTTTTTGCAGCGGTCAAAGTCGATCAGCGTGTTGCTTTGTCTGCTGTAAATCTGCCTGTACAAAGGGAAACATGCATGTTTTAGATGCAAACTCACAACATGGCTGCATTTTTGTGATTATGTGTATTTTATATTGATTTATTCTATTATGTTTTGTATATGAATCTTTACAAGTGTGTCGATACAAAGGCTTGATTAAAACAAAGGTCTCAGCTGTGCTGTTAGGGATGCTCTCATATTTGTTTCAAATGTAATAAATCAAAGGATTTCAGGCTTTTCATCCTTTTTATTTGTTTGGTTCTAACAGCAGCTGGATAAAAACATGCAGGTGATGAATATAATTGTGTGATATTATGAGCATTGTGAATAAAGAAAGAGCAGAGATAGTAAAAAGGAAACAGGTGATGGACGTGAGATTTTCAGAACAAAAGCTCCTCAGTGAGACGATCACCTGGACACAAGGTCAGGCAGCTGGGACTCATCTAGAGAGCAAAATGGAAAAGTGATCTGTGCAGAACATCACTGTTGATTGCAGTTATTTACATCAGACTTCTTCTCTGAGATAAGAGCACCATTTGTGGGAAAGATGACAGTATTTCCAGGCTGGATGCTGTTTGCAGGGAGAACTGAATGAAAGTCTCCTGCACCTCAGCGCTGAGGTCCACACCTGTGAACACAGATGAGGTCAATCTGCTGCAGCACGTAGAGCTTTACTGATCAGCAGGTTCAAAGGATTCAGCAGAGCGTAGAGTCAGAGCTAAATGCCACATCACCATAGAGTTTGTTAACAACAGCTTTCTTTGCCCTTTGTCTCGATGGACTGAATCAGGGATACTCGTCATACTTCACCTCAACCACGTCACTGAGAGACCCCAGCCTGACACAGCAGCAGAGATGATGAAAGCAGAAACAGCAAACAGATGCTTCAGTTGTGTTTCTCTCTGTGTGTGCGCTCACGCCCACTTGTGTGTGTGAACTTTCCACGTACCTCAGCTTGTTTCTCCAACATGAGCCATCAGGGCTGAAAAACATCACTAACACATGAATTCTTTCTCTTTTTGTTATCACCTGTGATCATGTGTCTTATGTTTCTGTCATTCACCAGTTCTTGTATAGTTACGTGTAACTAGACTTCTGTGGGACGTAAATGATTGTTTTGTATGCAGATCTGTACAAAGGATGTAAACACTTGATTACAAAGGAGATCTCAGCTGTGTTGTTATGGATGGACTTCAACGTATTTGTTAAAAAAGAGAATAAAGCAAAGTGTTTTAGCTGTTTGGGAGTTTTTGTTTGATTCGATTCAGTTTTATTTCTATGGAGTCAAATAATAAGAAAGGCTCTAGAACAGCCCTGAGTTTGTCCAGGTGACACTCCTCTGAAGAACAAAGACAAAGAGGAAGAAGGGGATTCGTTTTCAAGTCTTGTTTCTTTCAAAATAAAAGCTGAAATGTTTTGGAAGCATGATAATATTTTCAGCCAGGATGCCGTCTCCAAGGAGACCTGCACCTCAGCGCTGAGCTCCACATCACGCCCTGTGAAAGCACAGATATAAATCTGCTGCAGTGAGACGAACTTTACCCAACACAAGTGTAGAAGTAGACATTTGACTTTACCTACAACCTGTTAACAACAAAGCTTTCATTGCCTCTGTTGCTGATGTCATGTAGGACTAATCATACTTCACATCAGCCATGCACACGTCAGAGGATCTCCAGGCTTTCAGTGATAAAGCCAAGCAGATGATGTGAACATAGCAATAGTAAAACATGCATCATAATCAGCCGTATGTGTCGACTATGTGGCACCTCAGTCTTGTTGGCATGAAGAAAAGTTGTGTAACATGTAGCATAAGGGCTGCAAAGACATCATGTAGACAGCAGTCGTCTGTTAGTCATAACGTATCTCCTGTTAAAGAGTTAAATGTGCGTTCTCCATCTCTGTCCTCTCACAGCTCGCCGTATACCAACTCCAGCTGTGGTAACAAGACATGATGCACTACCAGATGAAAGAGTCCTAGGAGTGAACTGGTGCACAGAGACAGATGTATTCAAGATCAGGATAACTGAAAAACCTGTGCCAACGACTAGGCGAGGCATCCTCTCATTTGTAAGTGCAATATATGACCCATTGGGCTTTTTGTCTCCTGTCATTCTGAACAGAAGCTAAACAAAGTCCTGCTGTGAACAGCAGCAATATGGATTTTACACATCCATCCATCTTTTCAGCTCAGGGTCGTGTGTGTGTTTGCACCATGTTTACAGAAACTGGAACGTGACTCCACTTGTCGCCAAGAGTTTGAAGGCGTTTTTGAGACTAAACATGGTGTTTTAGTGTCAGAGGTACGATTAGGTTGTGGTTAGGTTTAGGGCTGAAGGTTAGGGTTAGGCATTCAGTTTTTAGGGTTAGGTAAAGCATTACATCAATGTCCCCACGGAGATATGAAAACAGGACTGTGTGTGTGTAACCCTATCCCAGCTGTTATTAGGCAAGAAGCAGTTAACCTGTGGGAGGATGTCAGGGTACCAGGAGAGAATCAGACATGGATTCAAACCCACGACCTTCTTGCTGAGAGCAGGTTGATCCCACCTACAAAGATCATCTGTTTAAACATGCGCTGTAACTGAGTATTTTTTAAACATGAGAAACCGAATATAAGGGTTGCTCTGCCACTGCTGCCTTGACCGGTTACTTCAGTTTATCCAGTGACCACGTTGGCAGCATCAAAGCTAAGTAAGGCCACGCCCACACTTACATCGGGATTTTTGAAAACGCAGATTTTTCTGAGCGTTTGCGCCTTTCATCCACACGTAAACGGCGTTTTCACTGAAAACTGATATTTTTGAAAACGTCTTGTTAAGTCTAATTGTTGAATGTCGCCATTGTGTTTCTTAAATTTGTACAGTCTTAGTTCAAGCAGTAGGATCAAAGCCATTCCTTTGATCCTGACCACCTCTCCAACCACTCTGTGCTGGGGGAGGTTTTATTGTAGATACATCCTATCTGGAAGACCTGTTTCTTTTGATGTAAGCTTCCTGGGTTTATGACCCTTTGGTCAGCAGGAGGTCTGACACACACACACACACGCACGCACGCGCGCGCGCGCGCACACACACACACACACACACACACACACACACACACTCAGTGTATACATTTACATACAGTGCCTTGTCTTTGTAACCAAAGGGGGTTGCAAGGGGAGGTGTTTAGTAAACTATTGTTTGAAGTTTGTCAATAAAAGGCAGCGAGAGGAGGCCATCATCGGGGTCATTTTCGTGGTGGACACAGACGAGGCCTCCCTTGCACAAGTAATCGATCGATCGACTGTCTTGTTTTCTTCATGATGAATAAGTCTCTAGAATTAGCGGGGCTTGTGGAAACACAGACCCAACATTTATTTGGTCCTCCGAGCCGGAGCCTAACACATTGCATCCACCGAGGAGAGGGAGAGGACGCCACCGCAACGTCTGGGATGATTGACGTAAAGCCCTGGTGTTTCACTTTGCTTTGTCACCAGGCCGGGAAGTTTGCGCCTGAACTCCCCTCGGGATGGATGACGATTGACGGGATCCAGAGACTCTTCCCATGAACGTAAACAAACAGTTAGTACAGAAGGCCTTAGAGAGCGGCTACGTGACCCTGCGTTGACCGCAGGTAATGGAAGCGCGCTAGCCGCGTAACAGAGACACAGGCTTCTCTGCCGTTTGGGGCGTGGAAATAACCTAGGTTCGGTAGCTCCGCCGTGAGGAGTGTCCGGAATCTCCGCCATTTGGGGGCGTTAGAGAGTGTCCGAAGGTTGAATTCTCCGCCATATGGGGCGTTTGAGAGTTTTCAACAGAGAGCGCTAGCTGTGCGTGCAGACGCAAGCGATAGGCCTATGTTGTGTGTGTGTGCGGGCCAGACGTGGTCTGCGTGAGTGTGGCTGATTGTTGTCTTGTAATGGAGAATAAAATGTGTAAGTCTGCCTTAGAAGGGGATGTAAAATTTATGGAGAAAGTTTTACCAGGCAGCACGCAGTATGTAGGTTGTTGGTGTGAGAAATATGGATTTGAAGGGACATTAGTGGAAGTTAAGTGTAAAATGCTGGTAGAAAGAATAGCTGTAAGTGTAGCAGGTAAAACAGGGAAAGCGAAGCAGAGGAAGGAATTGCAGTTAGCAGTTGCTAAGTTGTGGCTGGAGCAGGCTCAGAAGAGGAGAGAAGCACAGAATGTTAAAAGAGCAATATTGCAAGAAGTTCTTGTGAAACCTGAGGATGAAACTACAGCTCAATCCACTGCAACTACTCTAGAACAACACCGTAGAAAAGCATTAGGAAGAGCAAGAATGTTAGCAGAAAGAAGAGCCAGAGAAGAGCGTGAGAGAGCAGAGGCAGAGGTGGAGGAGAAATTAAAGGCTGAGTATGGAGAGACATTAGGAGCAACATTGAGTCCAAGACAGACTAGGCAGGGTAGGAAACAGAAAGTAAAGTTAGTGAACACAAACGTTACAACCACATATCCATCCCTGACACAACACAAAAAAAAAAAAACATATGGTGTTTCTGTAACAGAGTGTGAAGATGAAGAAAGTTTTTCTCCTGATCCAGTCCGTGAGTGTGAGCGTGTTTGACGTCATGGTGTGTGTGAAAAGGTATCCAGCTGGGGCAGACGTGATTCTGCAGGTCACCTGCCCAGTGGACGAAAAGAAATAAAATAGTTGTGTGGATGAATGATAGCACGAAGAGTGTTTGGTGTTTCTCAGTCTGAAACAGCTGTAATGCTACTTTCTGTTTTGGAGAAAAGTACAGTTTAAAAAAAACAAAAAAACAGAGAGAGATGTGTGTTGTTTAAGCAGTGATGAGAATAATGGAAGTGTGATGAGAGATGAACACAAAAACATACTGAAGATGCATTAACTATACCAACCCTACATGCATATTAGTTACATGAGAAGAAACTTATTATGTGCTAAGACAACAGGGTTATGCTGTATGTTGTGTGTATGGCTGATTGGATGAATGTTTGAGATTAAACTGGCTGTTGATTTGTCTTTTGTTACTAAGTTGAACCTGCCAATTGGGTTGTTACGATTTATCCCCCTGGCATGAAGAACACGTGTCATGACTTAAACAAGGCCTTTCTTTCCTTTGATTTCCTTTATTTTCTTTCTTTTATTTTGTTACTTTCATGGTGCACTGAAAGTTTTGTTTGATGATCTCTGTTTGAGCAGATCTGCACGATTAGAATCGAAGCGTCGTCGAGAAAACTGTTGCAAAGTGAGCTTCTCCAAAATTAAAATGGGCTCAGGAGAAAGCCACTTATTTGGGACAATCAGGAAACAAGTTCCTGTCCAAAAGGATTCAACGAGGAAATCCAGTCTAAATTCTTTTTCTTTTTGAAATGATGTCGTTTTGCTGAGCGTGGAAACGAATGCGACGATAATTTCCACAATCAGCAAAAGAAGGAATCACTGAGTGAATGAGTGAGAATTTTAAAATAAATGGGGAACTGACTGACTGACTTAACACCATTGTGTGAAGTCAACCCCCACCTGACAAAGGTGTGGATGTATCTCTGTGTGTGTCTCTGTTGCAGGAGCAGAAGGAGACCACAGGAGGAAACTTGGGTCACATGACTATGTGAACTCTGAAAATTTAACCTTTTTAGTTTAAATTTTTCTGTGTCTGTGAATTTACCATGTGTGTGTCATTCACTACCTTGTGTTGCTCACAGAGATTACTGTGAGAAAGAGTGTATACACCTGCGCAGCGCTAACATTTACATTTCTTTTTACAGCCGATGGTTAATCATGTGATTTGATCATGTGATTTATAGCAGGACACAACTTAATGATGTTTCTCTACCACAGGATTACTGAGATTTTGTATGAAGAAAACTGTAGTTACAGGCTATATGTTGATGATGAAATTACAGTGTTGTTGAGAGAATGTTGGAGAAAATGTGAATGTAACAGGGGAGAAATTTTTTTTTTTCTGCCTGTCCCGTTTGGCTCTTTTGAATTGTTGTCTAAAGGCAAAGAAAGATGCCCAACGGATTTACTTTACCAAATTGACCATCCCAGCCTTGCCATAATGGTCCGTTTGATTCACCTTTTATTGTTTATTTTATTTTCACTTGCTGAATACGGGACAGACTTGACTGGAGGAAAGAAGGGGAGAAAGAAAGAGGGAAAGAGAAACAGCTGAGAAGAGGGACGGGGGAGAAGGGCAAAAAACAAAAACCAACAGAATGGGCAGAAAAAAATGCATCTATCGATCACCTGGATCACCTGTTGAGAAAAAAAAAGAAAACAAGCAGAAGAAAACAAGAATAATAGAATAAACAACATCACAATGATCAAAGTCAAAAAGTCAAAGTCAACTTTATTTGTCGATTCTGCCACATGTACAGGACATACAGAGAATAGAAATTGCGTTACTCTCAATCCCTAGATAAATAGCAAATGAACATTTAAATATATTTAAATATAAAAGTGATTAAAAATGCAAGTAAAATAATTAAAAAGTAAAAATTTAAATAAATACAATTTTACATATAACAAGAAAGCTATATAATATACAATATAATGGGTAAGTGACATTGAGTGTAAACCAGGCAGAGTAGTGCAAATAGGCAAATAGTGCAAATGGAGATTTAGTAGTGTACGGTAAGAGAAAGTGTAACAACAAAGTCTTATGAGGTAATGGCAGTCCAATGCTCCACAAAGTGACTGGTAACTGGTGCAGGCCAGTGAGTGAGTCAGAGAGTGTGTGTGTTTGTGTGTGTGTGACAGAGTTCAGTGAGACCGTGGAGGAGAGAGGGGAGAGGGGGCAGAATCGGGAGGGAGTTAAGCTTCCTGACAGCCTGATGGATGAAGCTGTCCTTCAGCCTGCTGGTCCTGGCCTGGAGACTCCGCAGTCTCCTCCCCGACGGCAGCAGCTTGAAGAAGCTTTGCATTGGGTGCGTGGGATCAGCCGCTATGCAAAGGGCTTTTTTAGTGAGACGGGTGCTGTAAATGTCCTGGAGGGAGGGGAGAGAGACACCAATGATCCTCTCTGCAGCTCTCACTATGCGTTGAAGGGTTCTATGACAGGACGCATTGCAGGCTCCAAACCACACAGTGATGCAGCTCGACAGGATGCTCTCGATGGTGCCTCTGTAGAAAGTGTACATGATGGGGGCTGGTGCTCCTGCTCTTCTTAGTTTGCGGAGAAAGAAGAGACGCTGCTGTGATTTCTTGGCCAGTGCTGTGGTGTTGTACGTCCAGGAGAGATCCTCTGTGATGTGCACACCCAAGAACTTGGTGCTGCTCACTCTCTCCACAGACGCTCCGTCAATGGTCAGAGGAGCATGTTGGGTGTGCATTCTCCTGAAGTCCACAACAATCTCCTTCGTCTTCTCCACATTCAGAGAGAGATTGTTGTCAGCACACCACGTGGCCAGGCGTCTCACCTCACTTCTGTAGTCGGTCTCATCCATGTTGCTAATGAGACCCACCACCGTTGTGTCGTCCGCAAACTTGATGAAGAGGTTGGAGCTGTATGATGGAGTGCAGTCATGGGTCAGCAGAGTGAAGAGTGATATATGGGAATATGACAGTAAATACTAAATATTAAATACTAAATACTTCCCCTCCCAGTAATAACATTACTGGGAGGGGAAGTGGTGGTGGGTGGAGATAGGCCTCCAAACCTTGGAGGGCCCGAGATGTCCCCAGAGAGGTGGCGTCTGATACCCAACCTGACATATAGACACAGACATACAGGCACACACATATACAAACATCCATTCCCACCCTCATGCTCTCATGTGCACTTACTCCACACTCAACCAACGTGGAGACAGACATAAAGAGACGTTGTACACACGATCACACTCCCCAAGCGTACTCTACAAACCGGGTCTAGGTACCCTTGCCCCTGGAGGGGGGAACTGCACCCAGACCCAGGTGGTGTTACCCTTTTCCCTGCGGTGGGGAGAGGCATATATATATATATATATATATATATATATAAAAACACCCAGCACGCCCCTGCGGGCGGTTTATCCTTCAAGCTCGGGTCCTCTACCAGAGGCCTGGGAGCTTGAGGGTCCTGCGCAGTATCTTAGCTGTTCCCAGGACTGCGCTCTTCTGGACAGAGATCTCCGATGTTATTCCCGGGATCTGCTGGAGCCACTCGCCTAGCTTGGGAGTCACCGCACCTAGTGCTCCGATTACCACGGGGACCACCGTTACCTTCACCCTCCACATCCTCTCGAGCTCTTCTCTGAGCCCTTGGTATTTCTCCAGCTTCTCGTGTTCCTTCTTCCTGATATTGCTGTCATTCGGAACCGCTACATCGATCACTACGGCCGTCTTCTTCTGTTTGTCTACCACCACTATGTCCGGTTGGTTAGCCACCACCATTTTGTCCATCTGTATCTGGAAGTCCCACAGGATCTTAGCTCGGTCATTCTCCACCACCCTTGGGGGCATCTCCCATTTTGACCTCGGGACTTCCAGGTTATACTCCGCACAGATGTTCCTGTACACTATGCCGGCCACTTGGTTATGGCGTTCCATGTATGCCTTGCCTGCTAGCATCTTGCACCCTGCTGTTATGTGCTGGATTGTCTCTGGGGCATCTTTACACAGCCTGCACCTGGGGTCTTGCCTGGTGTGATAGACCCCAGCCTCTATGGATCTTGTGCTCAGAGCTTGTTCTTGTGCTGCCATGATTAGTGCCTCTGTGCTGTCTTTCAGTCCAGCTTTGTCCAGCCACTGGTAGGATTTCTGGATATCAGCCACCTCCTCTATCTGCCGGTGGTACATACCGTGCAGGGGCCTGTCCTTCCATGATGGTTCCTCGTCTCCCTCCTCTTTCTTGGGTTTCTGCTGCCTGAGGTATTCACTGAGCACTCGGTCAGTTGGGGCCATCTTCCTAATGTATTCTTGGATGTTCGTTGTCTCATCCTGGACTGTGGTGCTGACACTCACCAGTCCCCGGCCCCCTTCCTTCCGCTTAGCGTACAGCCTCAGGGTGCTGGATTTGGGGTGAAACCCTCCATGCATGGTAAGGAGCTTTCTTGTCTTTATTTCAGTGGCTTCTATCTCCTCCTTTGGCCAGCCTATTACCCCAGCGGGGTACCTGATCACGGGCAGGGCGTACGTGTTGATGGCCCGGATCTTGTTCTTACCATTCAGCTGACTCCTCAGGACTTGCCTGACCCTCTGCAGGTACTTGGTGGTTGCAGCTTTTCTAGCGGCCTCTTCATGGTTCCCATTCGCCTGTGGGATCCCCAAGTACTTGTAACTGTCCTCTATGTCTGCAATGTTGCCTTCTGGTAGTTCAATCCCCTCAGTTCTGACTACCTTCCCTCTCTTTGTTACCATCCGACTACACTTCTCCAGTCCGAACGACATTCCAATGTCATTGCTGTATAGCCTGGTAGTGTGGATCAGTGAATCGATGTCTCGTTCACTCTTGGCATACAGCTTGATGTCATCCATGTACAGGAGGTGGCTGATATATATATATATATATATATATATATATATATATATATATATATATATATATATATATATATATATATATATATATATATAATGTGAAGTGTAACTCTGAGCTGTAGGAAATGAAACTAAACGGACTTTTTCTCCTTTATTTATAGGAAAGTGTAGGAGAGCAACAGATGAACAAGCGTTACTGTAACAGGAAACATCAGAGGACCTTTATGTTCATCATCATCACTGTTTCCTTGTTCTGTCACAAACACACAACACTTCCTGCTCTCTCTCTGATGGATCTGATTGGCTGTTTCATTCACAGGAGGTCAGGGCGTCACACAAACAGCTTTAACTGCACAACGACACACTTTAAATCATCTGCAGACAAACCTGTGTGTTTGATTTATGAAGAAATAATAAAGACGTGTGTACAGCTGTCCATGAAGCAGCTTCTCACACAAACTCTGACACTTCAGCCACTTTAATTCCTGCAAAGCTGCGTAATAAAGAGCTGTGACTGCTATGAGCTGCTGATGATGACTGCATGAAGCTCTCAGCTGAAGCTTCTTTCATTTATTTTAATGTTAATGTCGCCTTTTTAAGTCTGTGTGAGGATTTTAATGACACACATTAAAGGAGCTTCTTTGATTAGAACCAAATTCATGTTGATTTTCAGCCTGAAATGATAAAAACTTTAATAATTCTGTTTATAATCATCAACCTGGAGACTAATGAAAAGTATAATAGTGAAAAAAAGCCGTTATTATTTGAGTAATGCCTGAATCTGCTCAGAGACAACACAGAGGTGTTGATGACAGTTTGACATTAACTGAATTAAAAACAAAGTGCACTTATTGTGAAAATCTGCCTCCTACTTCTTTAAATCATTTTTATGTATTTTTTAACGTCACAGTGAAACATTGAGGCATTAATCTGACACAGTTTGATCAGCAGCTGTGTTTTCACTGACGTTTCACTTTGATTTGTTCAGACTGAGCAGAGAGGATCGGTTCTCTGTGTGCGCACTGCTGAGAAACACAAGCTCATTTCTGCTGTTTCATGAAAAGTGTTATGGAGGAACAAGAAGTTCAGCCTCTAAACTCTCAGCGTGAGGACTGAGTGAAGAGTTTCAGAGCAGAGAGTTTTGGCTCACAGCTTTTAGCGTCTACACAAAGAGACGATTACGCACTTGATCTGAGAACATCTCCACCTCCTACAAACAAACTCTCCTACGAGCAGCTGTCACAACCACAACAGGCAGAAGACTGGATTTCTTCAGGTCAGATTTCATGCAGGTTGCACTAAATTGTGTGTCACAGACATTGTAGTTCACATTTGTGTGACTCGTTTAAATCTTCTCCTCCTGAAAGTGAAACTCTTACAAACACATCAGGCCACAACCTGCTGCAGGTTAATGATTGATCTGAAGGCAGCTGACCTTTGAGCAGGAACTTGTGAGTCTTTTATTGTGTTTAATGCTCACAGTGCTGAAGCCTGCAGACACACCCACATCATATTATTTGTTCTCAGGAGATAACATAGAGATTTTGGCCCTTTCTCAATGTGCGTACTTGCGTTGTCGTCTACTCGTGATACGTCATCAGTCGGAGACCAAGTACTGTTCCAATTCGAAGTACGCATCAAGCCGAGTTCTCGCTCCGCCCGTTTTATCGAGCATGCATCGGTGGTGAGTTGTGTGGACTTGGTACAGCTAAATATCCCAGAATGCATTTCGTCCAAAACTCAAACGCGGCAATGGCGGACGAGCGGGGCTGAAAACTTTTAAATATTACTCTTTCTGGGTCACAAAATAAACATTTAAGTTATTTCAAGCGAGAATGTAGCTGTGTAAACTTCAAATATCTGCTCGATTTATCAAGATATCATATATTTCCAAACGCGCTCCGACGTTTTCGGAGACGTCTGTGACCCGCCAGCTCCATAGCAGACAGCGAGGTCAAGGATCATTAGAGCCGGCGAGAACAGCGGACTCCCAGCACATCGTTTTCACCCCTTTTATTAAGGTATGTACACGTATGTACATGTACACTATTTTTATTAATAGAGATTTCACCACTGAGGTTAAACATGATATATAAGTCACTTAGATCACTTCTAAATGTTAATGTTTGGCTTATTTCAGTGTTTTATTTGTTCCTGAGTAAACCGGTTTGGCTGTGATTAAAGTTAAGCTTCATAACATATTACTCACAGTTAAATTAAGAGGGGACGGCAGTAAAAACTCTGGACCTGTGACATCATCAAGTATGCCGGTGTTCCAATTGTACAAATTGCGAGTCCGTGCTCCCGTTTCCGGCAAGTCCGTGCTCCCGTGCGGTCTCGGCAAATCCGGTCTCGCCGAGAACGCGAGTACATACTTGCGTACTTAGAATTGAGAAAGGGCCTCTGACTATATCGCTCTATCGGGAGGCACCAAGATGGCGGCTTGAACAGTCGTGTTTTTTTCAGGAGCTCCGAAAGACCGCAAAATTTACTAAGTAACTTCATTCTCTTTCCACTCGAATTATAACTATGGATGCCCAAAAGGTTATTAAGAATGCAAAGCTGCAATTTGTGCCGTCAAACCCCAATGTTAAGACGTCGTCGCATGCTAAAGTCAGTGACCATGGCTATGCTAACACTGAAGCTGCCAACGTGGGCTTAAACAAGCGAGAACGGGGAGCAGACTCGGCGCCGCCAACTCCTTCAAAACAACCGCCAGAGGAGAAAAGAACAAAATCTTCAGAGAAGGAAGACGATATCTCCAATAAAACTATTTTTGAAGCCATTATGGGACTTGACAAAAAATTTGAAGCACAACTGGAGGATATCAAGGAACAAAACAGACAAAGTGCAGCTATGGTTGCCAGCTTGGCTAAGGCTGTAGAGTTTAATGCTGCAGAGATAGTTGATTGCAAACTGAAAGTTGTTAAACTGGCAAATGCGAATGAACAGCTGCTTAAAGACAATGAAGACTTGAAAAGAAGAGTGAGAGAACAGGAGCGCTACCGAATGAGGTGGTGCCTAAAACTGAAAGGGATGAAGGAAGACAAAGATGAAAACATTAGAGTGAAGGTTTTGCAAACGCTTCAGAAGATTGCCCCTGACTTGAACTTAGAAGAGGCCGTTGATATTGTCCACCGTTTAGGGAAACGAGTTGATGGCAGAAACAGAAACATCATTATTCTATTCACACAGAGGCGAATTAAAGAAGAGTTGTGGAGGCGCACCAAAGACTCTTCAACCTGCAAGCAAGAAGGCATCAGTTTCGCAGAGATGTTGCCGCAGGAGGACATACAAGATCGACAGCGCCTATGGCCTCTGGTGGAGGAAGCAAGACGTGCGGGTAAACGGGCCTACTTTCGTGGTCCACATGCCTTCATTGATGGACGCAAAGTTTAGGAAAGACAGGAGAACTAAAAATGACAAAAACTGAAATAGTGGAAACTTGTTAGCGGTCTAAGGAGCTCAGCATTTAGTACTTTTTTTTTTCTTCTTTTTCTCACGTGGTGAGTGATATTCTGTCTATAGTTCATGTTGAATGTTAACATTTGTTTTGGTTCTTTAAATGTTAGGGGTTTAAGAGAATCTGTTAAAAGAAAAGCCTTATTTTTGTACTGCAAAAGTAAAAAATCAAACTGTATTTTTCTACAAGAGACTCATTCATCTGATAGTGATGTATCTTTTTGGTCAAACCAATGGGGTAGCAAAATCCTGTTTAGCCATGGCTCAACGAGGTCGGGGGGTGTAGCAATTTTATCCAATAACTTTCCTGGGGATCTTGTACTACAACGGACTGACTTGAATGGTCATTGGTTGATTGCTGTAATGAGAGTTGAAAGTTTGTTTTTCATTTTAGTCAACGTTTATGGATATAATAATGAAAGTCAGAATAAAATTATGTTAGAAGATATAACTTCAAATATTTTTGAACTTAAAGATCGATACCCTACAGAATACATTTTAATGGGTGGTGATTGGAACATGACTCCTGATGAATGGACTGATAGATGGCCCTCAAGGACAGGTAGACCACAAAAAAATAACCTAATTATAGATTTTTTGATAAATAACAACTTGACAGATATTTGGAGAGTAAGAAATCCAGGATTTAAGAGCTTTTCTTGGTTTAAACCAAATGGAGCTTGTAAATCTAGAATAGACTATTGGCTAGGAAGTGACATCATTCTTAGGCACACTGTAAAAGTTGTGATGTCAAATGCACCTCTATCTGATCATTGCTTTATTGAACTGTGCTTAGAATCGGAAATTAGACAATCAAATAAAAGAACTTATTGGAAGTTCAATGCCAAACTTTTACAAAATGAAGACTACTGCGACATAGTCAGAAAAATTATAAAAGATATTATGGCTGATCATCTAATTGTAGGCTATACCAGTAAATGGGAATTCATTAAATTCAAAATTAGAGAATTTAGTATTCAATTCAGTAAAACCATAAGTCAAAAGCAAAGAGAATATGAATGTAAATTATTCCAAGAAATTACTTATTGCTGTAGTAAAGATGATCTAAATACCCAAGAAAGGAGTAAACTTATGGAGTTGCAAACTAAATTAGATCAGCTCTACCTAAATAAAGCAGAAGGAGCTTTTGTGCGTTCACGGGCCAAGTGGATTGAGGAGGGGGAAAGAAATTCTTCATATTTTTTTAATTTAGAAAAGAGCAGACAGAAAAGAAATTTTATATCTTCTCTGTTAATTGATGGCATTGAATGTGACGACCCTAAAATTTTGGAAAATGAAACTTATACATTCTATTCCAATTTATACTCCTCACAGTTCTCCCAAGCAGATTGTGATGTCTTTTTTGATCAAATAGATAATCTGATCCCTAAAATTGATGAATCATTTAAGGAATTATGTGAATCTGACTTCAGAATTGAAGAGTTAGATGCATCTGTTAAGAAAATGGCACTTAATAAATCCCCTGGTCCAGATGGGCTTACAGTTAATTTCTTCCAATTTTTTTGGGAAGACTTACGGGAAATTTTATTCAAAGCTATACTGGCCAGTATTGAAAAGGGAGAATTGATGTCTAGCATGAAACAAGGATTAATTACATTAATTCCTAAACCAAACAAAGATAAATGACAATTGGATAACTTAAGGCCCATAACTTTATTAAATACAGATTATAAAATTTTCTCTAACTCAGTTGCAACAAGGCTCAAACAAGGGGTTTCAAGTATAATTAGTGAGACACAATCAGGGTTTTTGAAAGACAGGAACATTCATAATAATATCAGATTGGTTTTAGACTTACTGGACTACAATGATCTAATTAGTGATGACAGTTTTATTCTTTTCTTGGACTTTTATAAAGCTTTCGATTCAGTAGAACATCCTTTTATTTTAGAAACACTAACTCGATTTGGATTTGGGGATAAATTTAGGAAGATAATACACTGAACAAAAATATAAACGCAACACTTTTGTTTTTGCTCCCATTCCCCATGGGATGGACGTAGAGACCTAAAATTCATTCCAGATACACAATATAACCATCCCTCCCAAACAGTGGTCACAAATCAGTCCAAATGTGTGGTAGTGGGCACATCTGCTATATTGAGATAATCCATCCCACCTCACAGGTGTGCCACATCAGGATGCTGATCTGACATCATGAGTAGTGCACAGGTGTACCTCAGACTGCCCACAACAAAAGGCCACCCTAGAATGTGCAGTTTTGTCTCACAGCAAAATGCCACAGATGCCACAAGCAATGAGGGAGCGTGCAACTGGCATGCTGACAGCAGGAATGTCAACCAGATCTGTCGCCCGTGCATTGAATGTTCATTTCTCAACCATAAGCCGTCTCCACAGGCGTTTCAGAGAATATGGCAGCACATCCAACCGGCCTCACAACCGCAGACCTCGTGTAACCACACCAGCCCAGGACCTCCACATCCAGCAGGTTCACCTCCAAGATCGTCTGAGACCAGCCACCCAGACAGCTGCTGGAACAATTGGTTTGCACAACCAAACAATTTCTGCACAAACTGTCAGAAACCGTCTCAGGGACGCTCAACTGCATGCCCGTCGTCCTCATCGGGGTCTTGACCTGACTCCAGCTCGTCGCCGTAACAGACTTGTGTGGGCAAATGCTCACATTCGATGGCGTCTGGCACGTTGGAGAGGTGTGCGCTTCACGGATGAATCATGGTTCACATTGTTCAGGGCAGATGGCAGCTGAGAATGTCCCAGTTCTTGCATGGCCAGCATACTCACCGGACATGTCACCCACTGAGCATGTTCGGGATGTGCTTGACCGGCGTATACGACAGCGTGTACCAGTTCCCACGAATATCCAACAACCTCGCACAGCCATTGAAGTGGAGTGGACCAACATTCCACAGGCCACAATTGACAATCTGATAGACTCCATGCGACGATGTGTTGCACTGCATGAGGCAAATGGTGGTCACACCAGATACTGACCGGTTCTGGGTCCCCAGACCCCCAATAGCGCAAAAAACTGCACATTCCAGGGTGGCCTTTTGTTGTGGGCAGTCTGAGGTACACCTGTGCACTACTCATGATGTCAGATCAGCATCCTGATGTGGCACACCTGTGAGGTGGGATGGATTATCTTAATATAGCAGATGTGCCCACTACCACACATTTGGACTGATTTGTGACCACTGTTTGGGAGGGATGGTTATATTGTGTATCTGGAATGAATTTTAGGTCTCTACGTCCAACCCATGGGGAATGGGAGCAGTAACAAAAGTGTTGCGTTTATATTTTTGTTCAGTGTAGATATACTGTATAATGATATAAATAGCTCTGTGTCATTAGGCTATGGCACTGGTAAAAGGTTTAGCGTTAAAAGAGGAATTAGGCAAGGGTGTGGAAGCTCTCCGTTGTTGTTCATAATGGTTGTGGAGATGCTCGCAATTCTAATTAAAAACAGCAGCGTTGTTGGAATTGAGATTATGGATAATCTTTTAATAATTAGTCAACTTGCAGATGACACTACTCTTTTCTTAAAAAATGAACATCAGATCCCCCTGGTAAAACAAATAATCACTACATTCTCAAAAGCTTCAGGCTTAAAGTTAAATTTAAATAAATGTGAATTATTGGCATTAAAAGAGTGTAATTCACAATTACTGTACGATATAAAGGTGAAGAAGGAGGTAAAATATTTGGGCATCACAATTTCAAAAGATCACAAAGTCTTAGAAAAAGTAAATATTTTAGATAATTTTGACAAATGTAAGACAATCTTAAATAAATGGTTACAGAGAGACATCACAATTTTTGGAAGAATATTATTAACCAAAATGGATAGTTTATCTAGATTTATATATCCAGCTTACTCTTTATCAATATCAAATAAAGTTATTAAGACAATTAATGGCTTGAATTTTAATTTTATTTGGAGGAATAAGTGCCATTATATATCTAAAGATGATTTGGTTAAACCATACATTGAAGGCGGTGGAAACGCAATTGATTTTGATGTAATGAATGGTGTTTTGAAACTTAAATGGTTAAAATCCTTCCTAAATAATCCACACTCCATTTGGTTTTTTATACCAAATAA
Source organism: Aulonocara stuartgranti (assembly GCF_965226115.1). Lineage (NCBI taxonomy): Eukaryota > Metazoa > Chordata > Actinopteri > Cichliformes > Cichlidae > Aulonocara > Aulonocara stuartgranti. Next base: position 7,242,835 of record NC_138941.1, read on the forward strand.
GGTCTTCAACACACTACGGGGTATCGACTTTCTCCTAAAGTGTGACTTTGAAATTACCAAGCTACCTGCTAAACTCTCTGAATTCCATAAACAGGTCCTTCTTTATTGGAAAATGTTATTTAAACATAATTTCACTCCACATAATAGCCCAATTTGGAACAATAGATATATGCTGATAAACAGAAAATCTATTTTTATTCAAGATTGGTTATCAAAAGGTGTTTGGGCAATTGCCCATTTTGTAGATGAGGAAGGACATGTTCTAGGACATCAAGATTTTTGCCGGAAGTTTAATATCCAATGTTCTAAAAGTAAATTTAATCGGGTTATAAAATCCATTCCATTGTCACTTAAAAACATAGTTGTAAATGATATAATATATTCTGACATCTCCCCCAAGTTAAGGCAATTATATATAGATGGTATTCGATTTTGTGATGTTAAATGCAACAATAAGTTTCTTAGATCTTCATTAAGGAGTCTTTATTCTCCAAATTTACTTAGACGTAATTACATATTAAAAGATTTCCAAAGGAAAGAAATTGAAAAAATAAGAACTGATTATATCACCTTCCCTATTCCTCCTAAAGGGAAAGAAGTCCAATTTAAAATCTTGAATAAAATTTACCCGACAAATAGACTTCTTAGTGATAGATTCAAAATAGAAACAGGTAATTGTGCATTTTGTGAAACAGAAGAGGAGGATTTGGATCATCTATTCTTTTTGTGCAATTTTATACAAATATTTTGGTTGGATTTTCATACCTGGCTTTATTCCAAGGGGATTCAAATTACCCCATTTACCCTAAATATGATAATGTTTGGAGTGTTTTTGAAAGAAAAGAAAGCTAATTATGGTGTTAATGTGTTATTAATCTTGTGCAAGCATTTTATACATAAATGTCGTTTTTTTAAGACTAAACCAACACTAGCTTACTGGAAAAACGACTTAAACCTGTTGGTTAAATCTTTGACTTTAGTTAAGAAGAAAAAGGCTGCTTCTTTTATTTCCTTTATAGAAGATTTTGATTTAGTGAGTTAATAATTTGTTGAATTATGTGACCCCATCTTTGTATTTTATTTTCACTATGCATGAAAGTTCCTAATATGTAAGAAAGGTCTATTCTCTGAATCTGTAATATATGGTGCATTTTGTTTGTATGTTTATATTACTAATAAAAAAAAATAAAAATAAAAAAAATAAATATATATATATTAGGGGTGCAACGATACACAAAATTCACGGTTCGGTTCGGTTCGATACTTTGGTGTCACGGTTCGATATTTTTTCGATACAAAAAAAATGTTCATGCCTTTTTAATTTGTCATTTATTAAAATTATAAATATATATTTTAACACAAAAGTACAGTTTTTAAATTTAACCCTAACCCTTGTGCGTGTTGTTTTTTAGCTCGTCATATTGCAGCCACAGAAATTCTTTTGTCCATGAAACCATAAAGCTGCACTTTCTTTTTGCCTTATAGTCTGATTTGTCATAACTTCTCCGTTTTGTGGTAAGCTTTTCTTTGGCTGTCACTTCTTCACCCTGACCTGTCTTATTTGGCTCAGCAGAACTAAAATATATATCTGTCTGTGAAGGTTCTCAGTCATCCAGGTCATCGTAGTGAAATATATATCCTGCCGCACTCACATAAGCTCAGCGATTCTCTGCGCGATCAACCTCTCACATGTTTAAGCTGCGGGAGATTTCACTTGTCATGTTTGCATAGTAAGCTAACAATTAATAAGACGATGTCAGAGGAATTGGTGCACAAATTATCATCACTCACAGATCAGTGCTGTCGCTCTCTATACACAGTTCGCGCGATTGCAAAGTGAAAGCAAAAAAACAAGCGCAAATTCAAACACGATTTCAATATGTCACATATTGACAGTGGCTCACCCAATGACATAATTACCCAGCTACATTTCTGAAAGAATGCAAAAGCATTGACATATATTTTTCCTTCCTACAATAGCCCGACAGGCAGGGCAGATATAGCCCCGGGACGTCGGGCTAGCGATATTGCGAGCCCTGTATCTGATTGAGGAATCACTCATCTTTGGAAAAGAGAGTTTATTACAGAGAAATGTCTCTTTCCAAAATAAAAGCTATACTATCCGCTTCTTCTGGGCTATATTCTCAGCAGCATATTAAACATATCAGGTCTCCATAAGGAGAATCCTGTGCTAACAGCTGTCTAAATGACTCGGCTAAAGTTTGTAGCATGCATGCTTGTTTTTGTCTTTGCACTAGGATGATGTCGGTGTAAATGTGCAGTCATATTCGTTGTGTTCCCACTAGTGCTTTCAGGTTAATCTCGTTGAAATAACCTTAACGCCACAACACGGCAAATCTCCGTTAACGAGCTACCCTATACAGAGGGGCTAGACGGCCAACACGTTAACGAGCTAACTGCGCTAACACACTAGCTCCCACCCATGTAATTGAGCATTGCATGGCACATCCAACATACTGTTTTACTTTAGTCCATGACTCGCTTACCTTCAGGGTCATACGTCACATGAAAACCAAAATAATTCCAAACGCCAGATCTGAATGAGGGTGGGGAGGTCCACTTCTGTCTCGCTAGCTTGCCCTGCGCTCTTCCTTCTGACCATGCTGTCTGTGTTGAGTGCTCAGTGAATCTGCGTTCGACTACTCCGCCTAGGCTGCACTCTCGAGCCTAGGCGGAGTAGTCAAATGCAGATTCACTGAGCGCTCAACACAGACAGCATCGTCAGAAGGAAAGTTGATAAAATAAATTACAAATTTTGTATTGTTCTTTTTTTTTTCTCCCCTTTGGTTTTCTTTCTTTCTCTCCCCCTCTTTCTTTCATTCTTTCCCCCTGTCCTATCCCACAGTCATGTCTGTCCCGTTTGCAACTGAAAATAAAATTAATTCATAATTATAATAAAGGTCAATCAAATGGACCAATATGATGATCCACTTAAAATAAATCCTCTTGGCATCTTTCTTGGCCTCAAGACAACAATTCTGATGGCTATAGATCCAAATGGGACACAAAAAAAAAAAAAAAAAATTGAAAAAAATTGTATTGTTCGATACATATGCGTACCGAACCGAAAGCACTGTATCGAACGGTTCAATATCGATACGAATATCGTTGCACCCCTAATATATATATATATATATCGCTCTATCGCGATAGCGCATGTTGATGATGTCATCAAGCTGTGCCTTTTTTGGTCTAAAGCATCGCAGCGGCTACGCTGGTCGTGTCCAAATTCATGGGCTGCATCCTCCTGAGGACCCGGCCTTCGCGGTCTACGTGGGCCGGGTCCTCAGAAGGTCGAGTAGGCCGGAAGTAAACGGCCGTGAAATTGGACGGTCTAGCCTTCAGATTAGCGTCACCGCTGTCTCGGTGGAGTTTAATAAACTCAGCCGTCTGCTCCTTGCTATCTAAAATATAACAGGACACTGGCATAAATTCTCGACTGTCTCATACTTCTGTTTAATCAGTTTTCTGTTTCACGTTTAGTCAGCTGTGTAAAAACCAAGGAGGAACCCACCCGGGGGATTAATAAAGTTTTATTTTATCTAATCTAATCTAATAACTTTAATCTTAGCCAAACCGATTTACTCACGAAGAAACAAAACACTGAAAAAAAGCCCAACAATAAAATTTTTAGGTTGTCTAAGTGACTTATACATTACGTTTAAATCGAGCAGCGATAGTCCGCGGTGATCTGAAAATGATGTGCCGGGAGTTGTGCCGTTCTCGGCCGCATCAGTAACCCTCGAGCTCCCGGCTAGCTGGGTAGCAGACGTCTCCGAAAACGTCGAAGCACTTTTGCAAATATGCGATACCTTGATAAACCGAGCAGATATTTGATGTTTACACAGCTACTTTCTCGCATGAAAATATGTTAAAAGTTTATTTTGTGACACAGAAAGATTAGTATGAGTAATTTTAAAACTTAGTAGCGGCCGCCATTGTTGGAAACTGGAGTTTGGCTGGGCCGCGCTATGAATTCTAGGATATGGTAGGCCACGAAGGACACACCCGACCCATCCTTCAAATTCGGGGAAAAGGAGGACGCATTTGTCGGCTGCATTCGGAGGAGTCTACGAATTTGGACAGCCTTCGGCGCGTCGCTGTGACGTAATCGGTCTACAAATGCGGCCTCAGGAGGATGCAGCCCATGAATTTGGACACGACCAACCATTATCCTCTTCAAATTATGGCGGGCGACAGTCATAACAAAGAGATAAAGCACTTTTGAAATACGGGGAAAGCCAAAAACTGCACTTCCTCCACTTCCGTAACATTGATTCATTAATGTTGAATTCTCTCGCAGCTGCTCTATTCCCATGTTGTTGCAGTATATTAATCAGAATCAGAATACTTTATTGATCCCTGGGGGAAATTATTTTTTGTTACAGTGCTCCATTTTAAACCAACATTAAGACAAGACAGACAGGCAGGCAGGAATGATTTACTGTGTCGTTCAGTGGTGCTTTTCGGTAACCTCAGTCTCTCACTGAATGTGCTCCTGTGACTGACCAGCATGTCATGGAGTGGGTGGGAGGTGTCATCCAACATTGTCTTTATCTTGGACAGCATCCGCCTCTCCGACACCACCTTGAGGGAGTCCAGCTCCATCCCCACAACATTGCTGGCCTTACGGATTAGTTTATTAAGTCTGTTGGCATCTGCGACCCTCAGCCTGCTCCCCCAGCATGCAACAGCATAGAGGATCGCACTGGCCACAACAGACTCATAGAAAATCCTCAGCATTTTCTGGCAGATGTTGAAGGACCTCAGTCACCTCAAAAAATAGAGACGACTCTGGCCCTTCCTGTAAAGTGCTGTGGTGTTTTTAGCCCAGTCCAGTTTATTGTCAATGTGTACTCCAAGGTATTTATAGTCCTCCACAATGTCAACACTGACCCCCTGGATTGAAACAGGGGTCAAGTGTTTCCTGGTCTTCCTGAAGTCCACGATCAGTTCCTTGGTCTTTGCCACGTTGAGCTGCAGATGATTCTGCTCACACCACGTGACAAAGGAGTCGACCACAGCCCGGTACTCTGTCTCATCATCCCTGCTGATGCATCCAACCACCGCAGAGTCATCAGAAAACTTCTGAAGATGGAGGTCTCTGTGCAGTGGCTGAAGTCTGTGGTGTAGAGGGTGAAGAGGAAGGGGGAGAGGCGGTCCCTTGTGGTGCCCCTGTGTTGCTGATCACCTTGTCAGACACACACTGTGGGAGACGTACATATTGTGGTCTTCCTTTCAGGTAATCAACAATCCAGGACACCAGAGAAGCATCCACCTGCATCGCTGCTAACTTATCACCCAGGAGGGTCGGCCTGATGGTGTTGAAAGCACTGGAAAAGTCAAAAAACATGACCCTCACAGTGCTCGCCGGCTGGTCCAGATGGGTGTAGACACGATTGAGCAGGTAGATGATGGCGTCCTCAGTTCCGAGACGAATCATAACTAACCTCGTATTGTGGATGGATGATTTCAGTTGTTCTCCTGACTGAAGTTTGGCCCGTGTACAGCATCCTGCTATGCGATTGCATTTGTCCCTGACCACCAGAATCACTCACGTTAACTTTTATCGAGTGGAAAAAGAGTTGGGGTTCATCCTCCAGCTTCACTGTGCTAATGTTATGCTAACATAGCTGTGTCGCTAGCAATCACGTAGCACAACATTATATACCAGGTAGTCCAACTTCAGTAACCCTGCAAACGCCACTGCTGTTTAGTTTTCTGTCTTCATTTATGGTGGAAGTGATAGCAGAGCTGTTTGAATTAGTTTCAAAAATCTCTCAGTCAGAACATGGTATGAAATGTTTAGGTGTAAACTAGCGAGCTGACTTCCTGTTAACTTCTAACTCCGTTAAATTTAATAAATTCTGTTTTCATGGATGTTAAACTTAATTGTTACACCTGGTAAAGCAGCAACGCTGATGATTTTATTAAAGATGAAAGAATTTAGACCGTTTTTAACTCTTAGTGTTCGTTTGACTTTGGGACCTGAAGCTGTCGGAGTTTTAGACCCAGATTACTCCGCGAAGCTCCTCACCACGGCAGCCGTAATGGTCTGACAATCCATCAAGCAGTGCGGCTTCGTAGCTTACCAAAGTTCTACTAAAACATTTTTTAACAGATTTCTGCACGCCCAAATCGGTTCGAGGTCAGTAAGCACAACCAGAATTCATACATAAGGCACACTCTTGATTTTTGAGAAAATTAAAGGATTGTAAGTCCTTATAGTGTGGAAAATATGTTATACAGAAGAAAAGAATATATCGCGATATATATTGTTACCGCACATGCTTCAAATTATACCGCGATATGGATTTTAGGCCATATTGCCCAGCCCTAACTCCCAATTTATTTACAACATTTGAAACATACAGTGTAGCTCCGTCAGAACACTCCAAGGCCAAGTGAAAGTGCTGAGAGGGAAAAAAATCATGATTAATGATTTATTTAAACTCATAAGTGGGTGCAGCAGCTGAGCTTTGACCTGTGAGATGCAGCTTAAGCTTCTTTTATGGTTCAGTGTTTAATGTGTAAACTGTTTATCACTGCAGAGACGCCTACAGGCTATCTACTGTTCAAAAGTGAATTGTTATACACAGTGTGGCAGCTGACCTTTGACCTGTGAGCTTCAGCCTCTTTGCTGAGTGTTTAATGCTCATCTATTGAAGCCTGCAGACACACCCACACACCATCTGATTCGTTCTCAGGGTTGTTTTCTGTGTGTTGGAGTTGGAGCAGAAACCTGCTGCAGGTTAATTATTGATCAAATTAATATCACAAAAGGTGCAGCAGCTGACCTTTGACCTGTGAGCTTCAGAGTCTTTGCTGGTGTGAAGTGTTTAATGTGACGCAGCCTGCAGACACAGACGACTGCTGACGGAGAAGAAGCAGAGGATTTTCTGTTTCTACACAGACCTGGTCCAGGCAGCAGAGAGCTGCAGAGTGAAGACGTTCATTGGAAGAAGCTGAGTAAGTTCAACGTCCTCTTTGAATCCTGGATCAGGAAGTGAATATTTGGTGTTTAAATAAGGTTTCTGTCTTTGACTCAGTCTGCTGTCACTTTGTTTCAGAGAGAAAAGGAGATTTTAGATTAACTGGTGTTCCTGCTGCTCTAGCATTAAAGGACAGTATAGGTGACCGCGCTGATGCCTGTTTATAATTTCACCAAAGCTAATAAACTGTTGGCTAAATTTTCTTGTTTTTAGATGTAAACAGAGGTGAGAGGAGGAGATAATAAGGATTAAATATTATGCTGAATAACTAAATTCTGCTAGTCTGTGACGTAACTCCCAGCAGCATCGCCTCATTTCTTTGACCTTTAACATGAGTTAGCTTAGCTAGCAGAGCAGCTATCTCTGCTGTCTGTCATGTGACCGAGTCAAGTGTGTGTAGTAGACTTGTTAGCATAGCTAGCAGGCTGACAGAGGCTAGCAAACTGTGTGAACACTTTGTAAGAGGTGAGCAGTAAAGAGAAGGATAAGGAGCTCCTCCAAATGCTGATAATGCACTTAACCTGAATTTTCTGCTTGTTACATTATATGTGATGTTCAGTCAAAAACAATTACTTAAATTAACATTATTATTAGTATTATTATTATTCATAACATGGCTCCCTACTGTAGTGGTTTGAACAACTGATCTGTGGTTATTGTGTCCCTGCAAATTCAACAATGCGCCTCAATGCAAAGCATCAAATAAACATTTTTATTATCAAGTCATTCGACCTACTGGTTGAATCACCGTAGCTCTGACAGTGAAGCACACTCATTTTTATTGGTAGTCACCTTGTGAGCAATGTTCCCTCTAAGCTGCGCACGTGCGCAATTCAACCTGCCAACACGGACGATGATGCAGTTCTACACTGCAATCATCGAGTCCATCCTCACCTCCTCCATCACCGTGTGGTACGCTGGAGCCACTATCAGGGACAAACAGAGACTGCAGCGTGTTGTGCGCTCTGCTGAGAAGGTGATTGGCTGCAGACTCCCATCTCTGCAGGACCTGTACACCTCCAGGACACTGCGGCGTGCAGCTCGGATCTCAGCTGACCCTTCTCACCCTGGACACAGTCTGTTTGACCTGCTCCCCTCAGGCAGGAGGCTTCGGTCCATTCGCACCAGAACCTCTCGCCATAAGAACAGTTTCTTCCCCTCTGCTGTTGGACACATGAACAATAACCGTATGACTGTCCCCGCCACAAACACAGGACCCTACGCTGTGTCACTGCATCATTCCATGTTTGGCACTGATCACCACCTGCACTCATGTATATATCTTTCTACGCAGCACTCTTAATTCTTATTCTCATGTATATATCTCATGTATATCTCATGCACATATCTTTCTACGTAGCACTTTTAATTCTTATTCCTACTTTTATTTTTTTCATGTCTATTTAAGCGCAATTTATGACAGTTTGTTTGCACTGAAGCACCGCAGCAATTTCCTAATGTTGTAAACCTGCTCAACATTTGGCAATAAACCCCTTTCTGATTCTGATTCTGATTCTGAATTGCGCACTGTTGGCACGGTCTCTGCGCAGAGAAAATCTGTGTTGCGCACACAAAAAGAATTCTTTGAAATTAAAGTAAACCAATCAAAACATGGCATTTAGTTGTTAAGAAACGGAGTGACGGCGTGTTTGAGATGTGAGAGATTTGAGGTGTTTAGAGCAAATCTTGTGTAGTTAGTGTGTAGTTAGTGTGTAGTTAGTGTGTAGTGTAGTCAATAGTGTTGTTGTGTGTGTCAGAACAATGAGGCGACTGCTGAGTGTTACAGGTGTTACAGCAGTGACACATCTGCTGCTGTCAGGCCTGCAGGTATCAGGCTGTTGTTCTCCTTCATCTCATAGAGGACAGGAATTATTTTTTGGAGCGGCACAAATAATTTGTGTGGCATCAGATTTGATGCAGAACAGCTGATTGTTCTGTAAATAGTTTGAAATGTTTATTTTAAAAAAACACCTTGGCTGCATTTTTAGGTAAACAGCTGCAAAAAACTTTGTTTGCATAACTCAGTTACTTTTTTGAAGAAGTAACTATATAATTAACTGCCCAACTGTCAGGGGTTTTGACATTTATTTTCACAAGTAAGAGAAAATAAGACACTTGCAGACCAAATCAGAGAGTTTTAAGACATGCGCATGGGTGTGTGCCTCTCAGCAAAATCACACACACAGAATGCATGTCTTGTTCCTTTATTTATAGGGTAAGAAACTGATTACATAGTACTTCCTCTTTTCAGTTACAGGAGGAGAGTTCAGGCATTATCTCAACCTGTCTGACCTTTCAGACTGGGGTAAAGAATACAGAAGTTTATCATGCTTATCTGACATCACAGATACTAAAAAAGAATACATTGCGTTTGTGTTAACAAATAGACTCAGTTACGTGAAAATATATGAACACTAGAAAATAAAACACACTTGATTATATTGTATTTGAATATAAAGCACATTTGATTATACTTGATCATATTGCATAATAAAAATCCTCTATCACCAACATTGGTCATTATTTACTGTATGTTGCAGACAGAGTTACAGACTCTCTCCCAGACCACAGACTCATAATACAAGTCAGAGCTTTATAAAAAAAAAAGAAAGTTGTGTTTTCAAAATTGGAGTTCAAGTTTTTTTTTTCCTTCCAATAGTGTTAACATACTACACACGTCATGAACAAGATTTTTTTAAATTTTCATTGTAAGTGGGCTAAAGCAGTTAATTAAAAGTAGTCCATCAACTGAAAGGTTTAAAATGTTCACACGTGTTGGACTGACTGAAGCTTCCAGTCACAGTGACTCAGTGTGTGTCAGTGAATGCATCGTGTGTGCTTCAGGCTCCACCTAGTGGACTGATAGCAGAGCAGCTGATGAATTTGAAGAGTGTGGCCTTTTTGCACACAGCCTGTAAATGTCAACAACAAAAGGAGTGTGTAAAACATGTATATTGTAGTGATGCAGTGTACTGTGTATATTTATACTGGCAGTATGGAACATGATTATTTGGAAATGCCTAAAATGGAAATGATCATATACTGTGAGGTGAGGTGTGGACAGTGGTTGTGCTTTTGTAACATTGAGGCAAGGACAGTGATTAGTGTTTAGGGGACACATCATTGGTTTTTGTTAAAAAGAAACAGTTTCTCCACTGTGGCAGGTCGTAGGCGATTTTTTTTTTCTAAACTGTCTCTAACTCTCACTAACCGGAACTCTCCATCAAACGCCCACATTTTGTCTGAGGGGTTTATATCGCTGTCATAGCTCGCGGCAAAGTTCGAACCGCTTCCTGAACCAGTCACGTGGTACAGCCGGGCAGCGAGGCTTCGGACGTCATCATTTTCAGCTCCTCCCATAAATGAAGCAAGCCTCGATACGCGCTTCGCGGAAACGCCCCCTCCATTACTCGACACACGCTTCGAAGCCTCGATACAGAACGTCCCATCACTAGTTAAAGCTGAGTAAACACTGACCCCAGACCAGCACCGTGATAAAGTGAGCTGCTGCTGCTGAACTTGAACAGGTAACAAAGTGATGAGCAGTCAGGCTGCAGGTTTCTACCTGTTCATGTTTCTACAGTAGAATCACTTTGAAGTGTCTTTGTGCTGTTTCATCTTTGATTTGTGTTCATAAACACTCAGAGAAACATCACGTGACCTCATCAGGATCTGTGTTGGTGTGTGGGGCTGTACCTCAGCTTTATGTTGTTACATGCTCATTTGTTCATTTCACACAGTAACATCAAAGTAATGTTATGAGGAGTAATGAAGTAACGTACTCCATTACTTTTAATCAAAGTGTTCTGTGTAATATGTGTAATAATGACTGTTTTGAGTAATGACCAACACTGATCACAACAAACAGGAAATGCCTCCAACATGCACAAACATTTGAGCCACAACATGCAGTTAATGTGCACAAATGTCTTTGATATGCTGCTCAGTGATGGTGGTGACTGTCAGAGCAGAGCTACTGAGAATCAATAAGTAATATCAATGATGGGATCAGAATCACTAAATTCTTCTCATCCCTGTCAGTATCATACATGTGCTGTATAATGTGATAAATGTAGAGGTGCTGGCTGTTCTCTCACTCTGCTGTTTAGCTGTAAAGGACGCCTCCCTGCCTTTGTCTCATTCATGACCTTTAATAGTCTCTTCTAACATGCAGAGATCTGTATGATCTGTTTCATAGAGTCTAACCAGCCTGTACAGGTAACAACAACAGTCACTGCATCACTGACACACAAACGTCATCTCTGTCAATAACAACATTCATACATGGAATAAAAACACATCAGTGGATCATTGCTGGAGCTGATGTTTGTGCTCCTGGTGCAAAGGCTCTCAGTTTCCTCCTTGAAATAACATCAGTGGTGGGTCAGCGACATGCTTTCTTTCCCTCTCAGGTTTAAATATCTGGGACTCTCCACCGTTTGGTTTTAGAGCTGAAGAAGCTTCTCAGATGAAACGTCTTCCAGAAACTTAAAGACGTCTGTTTTCTCTCCAAGCTCCTTAGATCACATGACCTGGATGACTGAACCTACAGACATATTGACCTGGTTTCATGGTCACATGACGGGTCAGAGGTCAGCGACTGTAACTCAGTTACTCCTGTTAATGTGAACTCACTGAGTGTTTGTGGTTTACCTCTCAGACTGACTGAAGATGATGATGGAGGAAGAGGAGGACAGAGCAGAGTCTGCAGGGTCCAGCTGTCCGTCTGTGAGGAGTGACCGGTCCAAAGATCGAAATCCAGCCTTCAGTGGTGAACCTGGAGCAACGAGGTCAGAGAGCTGAACTCACTGAGTAACAGAAATAATTCTGCACTGACATTATAATCAGTGTTGACTCTGGTTGATTGTCTGACTGTTTGTGAGCTGAGAGGAAATGAAAATGAGTTTGTAACAAAAATCAGTTTTGTCCAGTTTTCCTGTAAAAAGCTGAACTCTAATCTAAGAGGATGTTACTGACAGGAAACAGCTGCATTATCTGCAGTCTGTGTGACCACAGCTGCTTCAATCATGTTTGTGTCTGCAGAGGTCAGAGGTCACAGTCTGCAGGGTCCAGCTGTCCGTCTGTGAGGAGTGACCGGTCCAAAGATCACCCTCCAGACTTCAGTGGTGAACCTGGAGCAACGAGGTCAGAGAGCTGTGATGACTCCTTTACATGTTTGTGTTTCCTGGATAAATATGACCTGAAACATCCTCAGATTGTTACAAAGATTTATTAAAAAGAAAAGAATGAAAGAGAAAAGATCCAAATGTTCGACTTGGTCATTTGCTGTTTGAGGACAGTGATGCTCATATCTGTGGGGAAAGTGTGACCTGAGTGGGTTCATGTTTGTCTTTAAAGAACAGAGCTGCTCTGATTCTCTTTGTGTCTGATCTGTTAAACAGTCTGAGAGGTCACACAGAGACCCAGCAGCTAAAGCCTGGATCATACTGGCTGCTGTTACTCCATCAGGACAACACTGAACCACAGTGGTGTGGATGTAGTGGATAAATCCCACCATACTGATGCTCAGAGTTAACCACAGGGAACAAAACCAGATGTTACCTTCAGATTGTGACCTTTGGAGTGGACGATGCAGATTTCAATAGAGAATAAATGTTGTTGTTTTTCAGCTGTGAAGAAAGAATCTAATTTTCTGAACTGAAGAATTTATGATGCTGGAAACAACATGGAGACTATAACACAACATTTCCACTGTGTTCATAGAATGAATGTAAAACTGTCAGACATTCATTAAATATGCAAAATGTCTACAGAAGCATCAGAGGGTCAGACGTGAAGCACTCAGTGATTTTGATCAAATGACTCATCAGTTATTGATCTGTACTACACTGATCTACCACGTTAGTAAAGCTGGTGTTCTGGTGGTGGAGGGAGACTCGGATCATGTTCTGGTTTTGGAGCAGTGATCTGCTGATGGTTCAGTTTGATGAGCTTCTTCAAAATCATCCCTGACATCACCACTGAAAGGACGTCCATGAAAACAGACTGAAAATTACTGATATGTTCACAATCTGAGAGTTTAAAACTTGACAGACTTGATTCAGATGAAGTTATTTGAGCAGAAACTCCTGGATCTTTATCCTGTGTTGATCTAATCCTTCATGGTTCCTCCACAGAGTGGAGCAGCAGAGCTCAGAGGTTCCCAGTGGTCAGTCTGCCCAGCAGCATCAAACACAGCTGGACTCCATATTTATGGTCTGTACATGTACAACAACTACTGTTACATCTGTTCTGTTCACAGTCATCTCCATGCTGCTCTTTGTAGACCAGTGGATCGTCAGTGTGTCCAACATGGATCTGATGTTTGGCTCCATGATTTCAGTCTGATTGGCTCATTCATAAATATTCTGTTCCAGCTGCTGGAGGACAACATCATCACTTTTGTGAAGAACGAGCTGAAGAAGATCCAGAAGGTTCTGAGTCCAGATTACCCAGAATGCTTTGAGAGTCAGAGGAGCAGCAGCAGAGAGGCGTTTGTGAAGATCACAGTGGACTTCCTGAGGAGAATGAAGCAGGAGGAGCTGGCTGACCATCTGCAGAGCAGTAAGAGGATTTATCTAAAGATTTAAGCTGCTGGATAAATGAACATTTTCCAGAGATGGAAGATGGAGCAACATGTTTTAAAGATTAGTTCTTTTTGGAATTGAGTGTTTATTTTTCTTCTCATTCAGAACTTCATGCTGCAGTTTGTCATCGTAACCTTAAATCCACCCTGAAGAAGAAGTTCCAGTGTGTGTTTGAGGGCATCGCTAAAGCAGGAAACCCAACCCTCCTGAATCAGATCTACACAGAGCTCTACATCACAGAGGGAGGGACTGCAGAGGTCAATGATGAACATGAGGTCAGACAGATTGAAACAGCATCCAGGAAACCAGACAGACCAGAAACAACCATCAGACAAGAAGACATCTTTAAAGCCTCACCTGGAAGAGATGAACCAATCAGAACAGTGCTGACAAAGGGAGTGGCTGGCATTGGGAAAACAGTCTTAACACAGAAATACAGCCTGGACTGGGCTGAAGACAAAGCCAACCAGGACATCCAGTTCATATTTCCATTCACTTTCAGAGAGCTGAATGTGCTGAAAGAGGAAAAGTTCAGCTTGGTGGGACTTGTTCATCACTTCTTTACTGAAACCAAAGAAGCAGGAATCTGCAGCTTTGAAGACTTCCAGGTTGTGTTCATCTTTGATGGTCTGGATGAGTGTCGACTTCCTCTGGACTTCCACAAAACTACAATCTTAACTGACCCTAGAAAGTCCACCTCAGTGGATGTGCTGCTGATAAACCTCATCAGGGGGAAACTGCTTCCCTCTGCTCGCCTCTGGATAACCACACGACCTGCAGCAGCCAATCAGATCCCTCCTGACTGTGTTGGCATGGTGACAGAGGTCAGAGGGTTCACTGACCCACAGAAGGAGGAGTACTTCAGGAAGAGATTCAGAGATAAGAAGCAGGCCAGCAGGATCATCTCCCACATCAAGACATCACGAAGCCTCCACATCATGTGCCACATCCCAGTCTTCTGCTGGATCACTGCTACAGTTCTGGAGGATGTGCTGGAAACCAGAGAGGGAGGACAGCTGCCCAACACCCTGACTGAGATGTACATCCACTTCCTGGTGGTTCAGGCCAAAGTGAAGAAGGTCAAGTATGATGGAGGAGCTGACACAGATCCACACTGGAGTCCAGAGAGCAGGAAGATGATGGAGTCTCTGGGAAAACTGGCTTTTGATCAGCTGCAGAAAGGAAACCTGATCTTCTATGAATCAGACCTGACAGAGTGTGGCATCGATATCAGAGCAGCCTCAGTGTACTCAGGAGTGTTCACACAGATCTTTAAAGAGGAGAGAGGACTGTACCAGGACAAGGTGTTCTGCTTCATCCATCTGAGTGTTCAGGAGTTTCTGGCTGCTCTTCATGTCCATCTGACCTTCATCAACTCTGGACTCAATCTGATGGAACAACAACAAACAACATCCAAGCGGTCTAGTTTTTTTAGAAAAAAAGAGTCTCTCCACCAGAGTGCTGTGAACAAGGCCTTGCAGAGTCCAAATGGACACCTGGACTTGTTCCTCCGCTTCCTCCTGGGTCTTTCACTGCAGACCAATCAGACTCTCCTACGAGGTCTGCTGACACAGACAGGAAGTAACTCACAGACCAATCAGGAAACAGTCCAGTACATCAAGAAGAAGCTCAGTAAGAATCTGTCTGCAGAGAAAAGCATCAATCTGTTCCACTGTCTGAATGAACTGAATGATCGTTCTCTAGTGGAGGAGATCCAACAGTCCCTGAGATCAGGAAGTCTCTCCACAGATAAACTGTCTCCTGCTCAGTGGTCAGCTCTGGTCTTCATCTTACTGTCATCAGAAGAAGATCTGGATGTGTTTGACCTGAAGAAATACTCTGCTTCAGAGGAGGCTCTTCTGAGGCTGCTGCCAGTGGTCAAAGCCTCCAACAAAGCTCTGTAAGTACATATGTGATCATAGCTTTAGCTTTTAAATGTTTATTCTAGTTAACACAGATCAGGTGGAACAACTCAAATAAAATATCAAAAATATTAAGTGGTCATCGGTACTCAGTTTGTTCAATACCGAATACAATGGAGCACAAATTGTCCACGTTTCTGAAATATTTCTGGGTGTAACTGTCACCAAAGTGCAATTTAGACCTGGCCTGTGGTTGTTATCTAAGTGATAATCATCAATTCTACTAAAACAAATACAAAATAAAGAAGTTTGACACATTCTGTTGATATCAAAAGCACACTGAACAATTCAGTGTTGTTTTACTGCTGTTCTCTCTTCACTTCTTCTCCTCTGATTCTCTCCACATGTTGCTCTGCATCAGTGCTCAGTTTCCTGACAAAACAAGATGAAATATTGCTAAATATAATAGTATCTCATTACGCTTCAACATAAGTGTTTTATTTTTGTAATTGTTTATCTGTTATTTTTCAGACTGAGTCACTGTGGCCTGTCAGAGAGAAGCTGTGAAGCTCTGGCCTCAGGTCTCAGCTCTCAGACCTCTAATCTGAGACAGCTGGACCTGAGTAACATCAACCTGAAGGATTCAGGCGTGAAGCTTCTGTCTGAAGGACTGAAGAGTCCACACTGTACACTGGAAACTCTCAGGTAAGATCAAGCATTTTTCTTTCATCAACTGACAGAATTAGCAGATTAATAATAAGGCAGTCCTCTAATAAGAGGAGAAGTGGAGGTGTTTTGAAGGGCAACGTACTCTTATGTTAACAAGACAGGAAGTAGTTCCTGGGAACTGCTTCCTTTGTTATTGTCTAAGTGGAAACATGATGGTGAAACAGTGATGAGTTTGCAGAGGTGGATCCACAGCACACAACACAACAATGCTGTTGGGTGCTGAAAGCAGACTTCTCACAGATTCTGAGGCTGCAGGTTTCATCACTGTCCAACCAAAATTCACTGAACCAGCAGTAAATGAACGTCCAAAACGACGCTTCATGTTTAAAAAACAGATGATCAGGGGGATTTGTGTTTACATCTTTTTTGTGTGATCTGTTCACCTGCTGTTTCAGCTGTTTGGTGGTTGTTGAGATGGTTTTGTGAACTTTTAGCTGAGATCCTGACGTTTCTGTAGATACCACACATGTCTAATTACTTTGTACAGCATGAATGGCCATAACGAGGTTTTTAACAGTAAGAAAAGTTGTAAAACTTCAGAAAATATAGTTAAAAGTCCAAAACCTTCTACGTCTGGTGGCTTGTGGTAAGGAGCAGATCAAACGAGTAAAGAATTACGTTCTAATTATAAATGGCTTCAACAGCACATTCAGGTCTGTGAGACTCATTCAGACACTGAGCCGTGGCTCTGTGCTACATGCACATATTTCTGCATCTCTGCCATTCAGACACACTTTATATATAGTTTATTTTATGTAGTATTCAATACTGAACTGTACATTTAGTCTTTTTAAAGGCAGCAAGTTTTATTCAGTGTTTTCATAAAAGCCTTATTTCTATCCATTTACTGCTATTAGGAAGAACACGTGAGGTTTAAGACCTGGACCAGTTTGAAACCTTTTGTCCTCCACAGTGGAAAATGGGTGGAAATAAAAATGGGTCTCACTTTAGCCAGCTCCTAATTTTATCAGTTCTACTCTCAGCGTCTCCTGTATATCTCCTGTATAAATGTTGCACTCAGCTTTGTGGTCTCCAATATCACTGAAATGCAGCCAGATGCTGCTCATTTTGCCTTTTCACTCTTTCCTGACACGCTTGCATTTCAGTACAGCTCCCATTTCTCTGTGTACTGGTCTCTACCACTACCCTTGCTGTCTATGGGACATTTCCGTCTTCTTTCACATAATGGTATGATCCCAGTCTATGTTTGACACCCCTGGTTTACACGGTTTGGTATTCAATGTACAAGTGAGTTAGCTCTCAGCTAACTAGCAGACAAGCTAACTGCTGGGACTGCGTCTTTCTAACAAGAGCGTCAGACACTCAGACTGGTTTCCTTTGTGGATGATGATGTGTTCTCACACTGATCCTTCATGCTGATGCTGCCATCCACCCACTGCTCCTGGATTCCTCATCATCATCTCCATCAGCCCTCACAATACTCCACCTTCTTCAGCTTCATGTTCAGCAGCCTGGATGGACAGTAATTCTTTCCATGGGTTATGGTGGGACATTGAGAGCTGAAGTCAAACAGCAGTGAGAATGAAAGACTGATTCATTTCTATTTAGTCTTGTGCTGTGCAGCTTTGTTCAGAGCATTAAGGCCCAGCAAAGATTACTGAGGTCATAGAGTCCTGATGAAACCTGTGTGCTTATAGAAACTGAGACCAGATGAACCAGAATAGAAGGACATTAAAATGAAGTGTCAGCTACACAAAGGCAAAGCTGTTCAGTTGTTGCTGTGAGTTATTTAAATGGAGGATGGAGTCAGACTTTAAGCTGCTGGACTCAGTCACTATATCCTGTTGTCCTCATAGAACCTGGACACACAGACTCACCTGTGACACAGTGACACAGTGTGGGCTACACACACATTAGAAAGTGGATCAGTCACACTTGTGCAATCATTTGTTGTGCTGGGAAACCATGAACACTTTGAATCACATTAATGGCTTTGTTACAGCAACATGCAATCATGAGTTCAAAAGTAGTGTATTGTGTACTTATTTTAATAGTACTGCAGTATGAGAAGTGCAACATTCAGTGTGCAGAAACAGATCAGGTGCTTTCTAACAGCAGTGTTCCCTTTAACACAGCAGCAGTTCAAATATTTCTGTCAGTCTGAGCTGAAACATGAATCTAATCAAATATCAAATCAAAGTTCTTTGCCTCTGCCAGGACGTTAACATTTGATCTAGTTTTTTACAAAGTTCCCTCAGCGTCCAGAGCCACCAACATACCTTTGATCAACAGCAAGTGAACATTTATAAATGTGTGTTTGCAGAACAGGAAGCAGCAGAACTATTGTTCTGTTATCAGGCAGCAGCACAAACGCTCATCAGCTCATTTACTGTGCAGGACTTTGAGTGTGTGAAGTGTGTGTTTGTGCTGGATTTCCTTTGGAGAATCTCAGTCAGAAACCAGACAAAGAAAAACTCTTTCAACAGTCCAGGTTGAGTTGACAACATGAACTGCATTTATCTTCCTCTGACTTGACATGTTCTTCCTCCTCTGCACCGAGCCAGCTGCTAAGACTCACAAGCTCATTGACATTTTCTGATGATAAAGAAACTCTCTTCTTCTGCACAATATGAGCAGCAACAGAGAAGAAGCTTTCACAGGTACAGATGTTGCAGCTGTGGCCAAGTACATGTGCTGCATGTTGGAGCAGCACTCTGATGGACAGGCCTCTGTACTGATGGTGGGCTCTGCTCTGTATCCACCACACTGTTCTCAGCTGAGTCTTCCTCCTGTTCACACTCTGATGAAGCACCAACAGGGCCAACTTCTTCTCTGGTGGCTCGGATGTTGTTGCTTCCACAGGTTTCCCTCCAACAACCCTCTGTTCCTGCAGTGAGTTCAGTAAGATCTGGGTAAACACTTGAGCTCCTTGAATCTGGCTCCAGCAGCAGTTTTCACATATACAATGTTGGCATTTTGCTTGCGTGTCTCCAGGTCTGTTCTGAATGTAGACTTGAATTTGACCACGTAGGCGGGGTCATCATCTGAGCTCTCCATCACCTGAGAGAGATGACAAAACACAGAATCACAGAGCATGAAACCAACGTTTCTCCTCCCAGAAGTTCAGTCACAGACCTGCAACAGAAACAAGAAGATTCAAATGACGCAGAGCTTTCATTTACTTATATCCACAAACATGTCCTCTACATATTCATGCTGTATTTACACACACATACAGAGGCTGTTTGTCTCTCACACACAGACAGGACACTGAGAAATACATCATGTTTAATAGCAGCTCATGTGTTACATCTGTAACAGCTGGTTCATGTTGTAACGCCGTGGCTTTCGTAGTCTCTCCTTTTTCTACAGCTCATGTGTTCTTCTTGTGATGCTGCGTCTTGAGGCTCATACATGCCGTCATTTGTTGATCCTAAGAACGTTCCTCAGACCGACTTCTTCAACAACAGATAACTTTAGTTGTATCAACACTGCCTCCTGGAACAGTTTAAAATGAACATGTCAAAGATCTGTACCTGTCTCCATGTTTCTGTCCCCGCCCCTTTCTTTCTGTCCTGGGTCATGTGAGCGCTGCAGTAGTATTAGGTCCACCCTCAATGCTCCCATTGGCTGAGACGCATAATGACGCCCATTTCAAGCCAGCACTGATCAACATCCCTCCTGTGACCCATGGCTTTTATATTCAGAGCCAGTGAGCACTTTCACAATAATCATGATTTTAAAAACTGTGATTAAAATAATTGCTGACGTTAATCAGTTAATGAGTTAACGAGATAATAACAGGTTATGTTGCCCTAATAATTAGACTTTGGTGACAAACTGATGTGATCTCCATGTTTCCTTTGTTGGACTGTGGGCGAGTGTCAGAACTGAATGTACTGAGTAACATGTAGAGTTTAAACATGTGTCAGTTCCAGTTTTAGAGCTCTAAAGTGCAGCTATCATGTTAGGAATATGTTAGGAATAGACAGGAACACTGAGCACACTGAGGTCAAATCTTTATTTTACCACTCGCTGCATTCTTGATGTTCATGAATTCAGCAGCTTCATGATTGTCTGCAGCATTAATCTCATATTTCCATTAAAAGTGTTGAATTTGACTGTTTGATGTTCTTTATGATCTCTGGCACCAGTTCATCTGTAGGCTGAGCTCAGTCCATCCATTTAGTGAAATGATGTTTAAAGGTCTCCTTGTTCTGTGAGCGTGCACAGATCCTGAAGCAGAAAGCCTGGGTTACAGAGAAATGATCATCACTGTGATGATGCTCATCATCTCTGACTGGGATTTGAGGTTTTGTCAAAGCAGCAAAGAAAGCCTGGCTATGTTGGACTGGGTGTGGAAGCAGCTCCCAGTTTGAGTTCAGGAGACAGACACCCTCTCTACTTTGAAGATCAGCTTCAAACTTTCCTTTTTGATAAAGCTTATAGTTCGAGCTGGATCAGGTGACCCTGAACCATCCCTTAGTTATGCTGCTATAGGCTCAGGCTGTTGGTGGACTTCCCATGATGCTCTGCTTTCTTCTCCCCTCTTTTCACTCCTGATGCTTTTATATGTCACTACTGCATGTCCTTAACTTTTGTCTCTCTGTTTTGTTCTTGTCTCTCTGAGCTCATCTCTTCCCTTTCCCCTCACCCTGCAACCAGTCATGGTAGATGCTCCTCCTGGAGCCTGTTTTCACTGGGAGGATCTTTGTGTCAAAGGGAGTTCTTCTTCCCACCATCACCAAGTGCTGCTCACAGTGGAGGCAGTTACCTTACACTGTTAAACAGCTTCAGATGACTGTTGTTGTCTGTTGGGTATTGTCACTTATAAATAAAGTTACAATGGATGGATAGATGTTATTGTGACAAAGAGAAAACAACTGTTGACAGATAGATTGTTGTTTTGTGTGTCTGCAGTCTGTCAGGCTGTCTGATCACAGAGGAAGGCTGTACTTCTCTGGCCTCAGCTCTGAGCTCCAACCCCTCCCATCTGAGAGAGCTGGACCTGAGCTACAATCATCCAGGTCCCTCAGGAATGAAGCTGCTCTCGGCTGGACTGAGGGATCCAGGCTGGAGACTGGACACTCTCAGGTATGGAGAGAAAATCTGATAGAGGAGGAAGAGCTGGAAACATTTCCTGTGTCTTTCACTCACTTCCTGTTTGTTTCGGGCAGATGACACATGAACAATCACACATGCAGGAATATTTTCAGGGACAGACACACTAGTCTAGCTGGATAGTTCATGGATATTTATGTAGGGGTCTCCAAGGAGTCTGTTTGCGGGAACATTTAGGTCACAGGTGTACCTGATATAGATACCAGTGTACCTAATAAAGTGTCAGCTAACATTTGGAAATGGAAGCTTAAATAATGACAAACTGTACATTCACAGCTGAATTCACAATAAATTTGTTCTCAAGTGCACATTTTTCTGTTATTGTTCTCAAACAACAGAATGAGATTGAAATATTGATTCTAACAGGGCCCATAAACAGCACTAGCTTATCAGAGTTTCCATCATGGTCACACAAATCCTTAGCAGAGAAAAGTGGCCTTCTTAGCAATAGCTGCTCAAGTTGTATAAAGAAAGGGAAAACAGTATTAGCATTAGCTGCTAATGGCAGCTTACTTAGCATAAACTCTTTACATCTTTATGCAAGGGAAAGGAGTCACTCATGGAAGCCTATTTAGCATTAACGTCTCACATCATTATAACACAAGAGAAAAGGGTATTAGCATAAGCTACTAATGCTTATTCACCTCAAATTAGCTTTAGCTGCTAATGGTAGCCTACTTAACATTAACTCCTCACTAATATAATGCTAATTCACATCAAATTAGCATTAGCTGCTCATATTGTTATAAGGAAAGGTTTTCCACAATAAAGGCATGGTTAAAAAAGGGAGGAAGGAAGCAGTTGCGACCCTCAGTATGTCTTGAAGATGATCATCCGTAAGTCTGGACCTGTACTTGGACTTATTGAAGTTCAAAGTGGAGAAGAGCTTTTGGCACAAGTATGTGCTACCAAAAAGGCACATGGTCCGCTTGAACATTCGGGAAAGCCGAGGGAAACTAGGGCTCAATCCTCTCAAAAATTGTCCAAGCTTGTCTGCTTTTCCACTCACCTCCCTGAACTTTGTTTTGAGTTCAGAGTTGCACTGCAGCTCAATGAGCTCCATTTGAAGCACAGAAGGGGCATCTTGCACATCAAAGGAGAAGGGGTCCGCAAAAATGTGAAAGGTGGCTCTGTGTGTCTTGAAGTCAGCAAATCTGTGATCAAATTCCTCCTGTAGCCTCAAAATGACATCAACATACTCGTCAGCACTGAATGGTGTGCCTGCATCCACGAGTGCCTTGCATGCTGGGAAATGGCAAAGGTTTGTCTGAGAGAGCTGAGCTTTCCAGAGCGCCAGTTTTGTGGAGAATGCTCTCACGTTGTCATAGGCAGCACTGACAAGTTGCCCCTGGCCTTGTAACGTCTTGTTCAGTACATTAAGCTCATGTGTCATATCAACAAGAAAAGCTGAGTCCATGAGCCATTTGGGATCAGTTAGCACAGGAACACTAACTCCATCCTTCTCCATGAAGGCTTCACTTCTGCTCTCAACTCAAAAAGTCTCTTTAATACATTTCCCCTGCTGAGCCAACGTACCTCAGTGAAGTCGAGCACATCCCCATATTCTGACTCCATTTCCTCTAAAAAAGCACAGAACCTTCGGTGCTTTAAGCCCCTGGATCTGATTTGGTTGATGCATTTCACAACAATAGACATCACATTGTCAAACTTCAGGCATTTGCTGCAAAGGACCTGCTGATGGATGATGCAGTGCAGAGCAATGGCCTCCTCCACGCCTTCCTCTTCCAGTTTGTTTTGTGCCACCAGTCCATGTTTCCTCCCTGTCATTGATGGCGCTCCATCTGTTGTTATTCCAACAAACCTCTTCCATGGCAAACCAACATTCTCAATGGCATCACACAGCTTGTAAATATCTGCTGAGCGGTGGTCTGGCCATGCATTGGAATTACTGTGAGCAGCTCCTCCATCACTTCAAAACTGTCATCAACACCACGGACATACATTGGGAGCTGGGCAGTGTCGGTGATGTCTGTGGTCTCATCAAGAGCGACTGAGTATACACTGAAACATTTGGCTTTCTCACACAGTTGGTCATAAATGTCACTTGACAGGTCAGAAATGCGATCTGCTGCGGTGTTGGCAGAAAGGCTGATGTTGCTAAACTGACCTTTCTTTCCCGGACAGACTATATTTGCAGCCTGCAATATGCACTTTTAGACAAATGCACCTTCTGTGAATGGCTTCCCTGCTTTAGCAATCATCTCACTAACCACGTGGCTCCGACTGCTGCATTATTCTCTTTGGTTGCTTTCTTGGAGAAATCTTGCTGCCTCAGTAGATCTGTTTTAAGACTGGCAACCCGGTTCGCTCTCTCGTCTCCCTGGTATTTTGCATCCAGCTCAGCATGTCTAGTTGTGTAATGACGTTTCAAATTGTATTCCTTGTGCAGCGCAACTTTCTCTGTGCAAATAAGACAGGTCGGGGTGCCCCTGTGCTCAACAAAGAAATATTGCATTTCCCACTTTTCCTGAAATTGTTGGTGCTCATCACCAACCTTTCTCTTCACCGCAGGCTTTGAAAAAGACATGTTTGGGGCTATGTGACATTTATAATTCTACTTGGTGTCACTGTCGCATTGAAGTTTCAATCAAGCGTTTAGCCGACGGACGGGGAACGTCTCAACGCGTAGAGAAGGTCATTTCTGCTTCTTTTTCTTGCAACCGTAGCACAGCGATCGGCAGATAAAAAGCCGGTAGCAGTCTCCTTTGTTTTTTCGCTCGATGTTCATGTCTTTCATGATGACACGAACACCGTGGCGTTTGCAGATGGTAGAAAGTGCAGGGATAGCGAGCGCAAAAAAGGCGACTGCTCACGGCGCCGGGCTGTTGTTACAGGAGAAAGAAGCGGAAACGACACCGTGACATATAACAAATAACATCAGCTGTTTCTGATGTTAGTTGTTTTGACTGCTTTTACATTATATTGAAATATATGTAATGTTCATGTTTGCTGCAATGCAAACGCAGTGATGCAAATAAAAACATGGAGCCACAAATTACGGTGCGACCCTATAATTAGTCCGGGTTACCGGGGACTGTTGTTGCCGATGAACAGGTGTCGCTATGTGACTGCAGACTAAATTGGGCTGCATTGCATTGTACTCTGTAGCTTTCAATCCTGACCAGTCTGTATAGTCATTACTGTGTATGTTTCCTATTTTCTCTCTACTCTGTGCAGCACTTTGGCTCAAGCTGTTTTTAAATGTGCTGATAAATAAATGTAGATTTCTTTGAATAAAACAGTGGAGCCGAGCTTTGAGCTCAGTGTGTAACAGTGTGTGTGTGAGAGCCATGTAATGTCCATGTGTGCATGCTGACTGTGCTGCTCTGACCCCCCTCCTCCTTTCAGGGTGGAGCCTGCTGGAGTCCGATGGTTGAGACCAGGTCTGAGGAAGTGTAAGTGTGTTTTTAATGGGATTCATGAAAACAAAGTGTCAATCAATGAACAGATGATGGATCAATAACTGCAGCTGGATTGTGTTTGTTCTCTCCATCAGATTCCTGTCAACTCACAATCGACACAAACACAGTGAACACAAAGCTCCAACTGTCTGACAACAACAGGAAGGTGACACATGTGGAGGAGGTTCAGTCATATCCTGATCATCCAGACAGATTTGATGTTTGTAAACAGCTGCTGTGTAGAAATGGTTTGACTGGTCGCTGTTACTGGGAGGTCGAGTGGAGAGGAGACATTGAGATATCAGTGAGTTACAGAAGCATCAGAAGGAAAGGAGGCAGTGATGACTGTTGGTTTGGAAACAATGATCAGTCCTGGAGTCTGGAGTGTGATGAAGACGATGATGATGATCCCTTTACTGTCTGGCACAATAAAATAAAAACATCCATCTCCTCCTCCTCCTCCTCCTCCTCCTCTGTCTCTAACAGAGCAGCAGTGTATGTGGACTGTCCTGCTGGCACTCTGTCCTTCTACAGAGTCTCCTCTGACACTCTGATCCACCTCCACACCTTCAACACCACATTCACTCAAACTCTTTATCCTGGGTTTAGGTTCAGTTCCTTGTTTCTTGGTGCCTCAGTGTCCCTGTGCTGAGTGGAGTGTAAAGAGTGTCTCCTGTTACAGAAACACTCTGACTGTTGAACAGATAGTTCAGTCTGTACATGTCTGTCTCTTTCACTCACAAACACGTTTTCAGATTCATGGATTCAATCAGTTGATGTTTGAAACTCTTCTAAATGATTCCTTGTAAACTTCTTCAGTCACAAACAAACAGGAAGTGATGTCACATGTGTTCCTGTCCACACAGCAGAATGAGTCTATTGCTGACAGTGATGTACAAACAGAGTGAGCATTTCTGAGGCCCAAAATAAACTGAGTAGTTCACTGAATGAACAATGGACTGTGAGCTCAGTTCCTTCATCATTAGTATGGATTATATATGTATATGTATTATATTAGTATCATATATATCAGGTGCTGCTGCTTTCAGTCATTGTGCAAATGTGCTGTTTGTAAGCTTGTAAAGCTGCAGTCAGCTGAGACTGAAGAAGTCACCTGATCAGTGAGCAAACGTTTCTGAAAACGTCCAGATGAACAGAATCAACCTTTTGGGATCAGCCAGCAATGCAGCATCATTGTTGTTCAGCTTCAGAGGTTTGCAGGAATGAACTGATGACCAGAAACAGCTGCAAAGTCCAAGAAAATACCAGCTGGAGTTCAGCTGCATTTGAAGAAGTCAAAGAAAAGTAAGGATGGCAAAGGGCGACGTTTTCTTCCAAAGAGCTGCAAACATGGTCGACGCCTCATTAGAAGAATCATCTGGACATTTGTGAGGAACTCTAACCAAGAAAGCAACGTCACACAGATCCAACAGACAGTTTCCATGACTGCAAGTGTTGAGTGGAAAAATGCTACATTGCATTATTGCATCCTCTCACCACAGGAGGCGCTGTTGGCACCACTGATTGCTGATCAGCTGTTCTCTGATGATCTGATTGATACTGTGAATAACGGGACTCACTGAACTCTGTGACACAGTGAAGATTACAGAGTTTAACTTCACCCTTTAAGACTGACCACAGAACCAAGTCCGCCAGAGCTTTTGTTATATTTTTACATGCTGTGGAGCCATTTGTGGGAGCATTTCAAGTTGCTATACATCAATACAACTGTTATAGCCCTAATTTTAATAATATGTATGCATTAAGTCCATAGTAACTACATAAACTGCAAAAAAACCCTCTGCTCATCCATCTCTGTGTGTATCAGGATACATTTGGTTCATAATACACAGAAAAATCAGAGTTATTACCTGTAATAAATGTGAAAGATTCCTGCAGTGATAACCAGGCAGGACTGAAACACATCCAAGCTGTCACCACGGTAACAGCACCGTCCATCCACAGGTGAGGGGAGGAGCAAAAAGAGGGACTTTGACCATTTTATACTAAAAACACTCAACTAATGTTTCTAATATGAAACAAATAAGCCCACATTAATGTGAGCGTTTATTAAATAATAATAATCATGATTTCCTCCTGATCTCATTTCCACAGCAGAGAAAACTGTGGTGTATATTGAGGTGGAGGGTGTGGTCTGTGGCTCAGGTGTAGAGTGAGGGTGGGGTGCACCACAGCAGCATGCTGGGACTGCTGAGGGTGGAGGAGGGAGTGATGATGACATCAGAGCTGCAGCACAGAGACCAGTGAACACACAGTCTGTTCATCTTTGCATAGATACAATATACAGCACAATATTGAATGACAGACACGCTGTGGGAGCTTCCACAGATACACTGACGTCAGCATCCAGAGTCCTCCTGCTGCTCCCCCCTCAGAGCCCCGTGATCAGCACCAACACATTCAGTTAGATGACAGAGTCCAGCTGCAGCTAGAATCAGCTCCCCTCTGTGAACAACAGCACAGCGTCAGTGTTTCACACTCAGTGAAAGGAGGAAACAGCAGAAGAACACCATGTGTGCTACGTTTCCCAGGACACACTACAAACTGCACAAATACAGAGCAGCACGTGGAAGGACCTGGAGCTGCATTTACAGAGCTGCAGACAGCGTGATGTCCTGTATGGACAGGTGGAAGGAACCAAGTCCTCAGCTGGAACACTCGTGTTTGTCCACAGACAGGAAACACAGCAGGAAACTTCCTCACAGAAGTGCAGCTCATGGATAACACACTTCCTGTCAGTCAGAATGAGGCTGCAGCCAAACACAGAAAGGTGTTTTTGTCCAGATGAGCCCAGAGAAGAAACACGAGTGTTCACAGACATCAGAAGCTCAGAGAGGTGAAACATGAGGTTGGAGTCCTCGTCAGCATCCAGAAGAGCTGCTGTGAAACCCTGAGTACTCATGACAGACTCTGATGGCACAAACACATCATGATTCAAACAGAAAGACAAACATGGAGCTCCTGATCCTCCTGCATGAGAACAAGCTGACATGAGCGCTGTGTCTGAGAGTGTCTCCCTGTCACAGTGACAATAACACAGCTGCTGCTCACAGTCATTAAACTGACCTGAGGTCAGCTGTGCTCCTTACATATGAACCATGTGACCTCACATCAGTGCTGTGGATGACTGTAGTCATAGAAGAGTAGAGCTGTAGCAGGTGGTGTGAGGAGGAGGTGGTGTATTCTAGTTAACGCAGTACTGAAACACTCCAGCAGAGGGCGCTGTTAAGTCCTTATTGTAACACAGTTACTGTGTGCAGTTAGACTTCATACATAATCTGCACTTATTTCCATCAGACATGCTGTCAGTAAATGATTGGTTTCTATTGATTCTACTTCCTGTTGACTCGTTTGATGACAGTGAAACAATCACAGCTGATTGTGTGATGATGTAAACTGTCACTGTTACATTCAGTGTGTGTGACATAATGTTAGTGCAGGCTGATAACAGCCTGGTTCTGTTAGAAACACATGAACGTGTCCATAGATCAGTGTGTGTTTAACATGAGAGCTTCAGCCCTGCTGATGTGTTAAATAAAGACATGCAGGAAAACTGATGAGACTCTGAAATAACTCTTTATATTTATAATGTAACTCTGCATCAAAAGAACAACAAAGGATCCCAGACAGGTTTCTGTGAACAAAGACCATTCTGATGTTTCTGTGTTTCTAACACTTTGACATTATTAGTAAACAGACTGCAGTGAGCAGCATTTATAAAGAGCTTCTATATAAAGATATGACAGCTGTTTGACAAGTTTATCACTCTGTGTTTGGACCTGATCAGTCCAGCTGTTTACTTGAAACATGTTCATTTACCTGTTCTGTTATATTCATGTTCTTGTCTCTGTTGAAAACACATTTTAATGTCCCTCAGATTTTTCTCCCAGATGAATAAATATAAAAATGACACAAACTGACTGCAGCTACTTTTTGTCCTTTCTGTCAAAAACCTTCATGTGACTCATGAGAGACACGTTTCAGCTGTTTGTGACAGATCAGAGGCCAACAAGTCATTTATAACACTTTCCATCATTGTTTAAAGTTCTCAGTGTTTCTGTGTTGCTGCGTATAGGATCTCCCAGCATCATCACTGTGCTGTCCAATCATTGTGTGCGAGGTTACCCTTATAGTGCGATGTGTGTTTGCACAAAGAGAAGCATGTGTGTCAAATATAAATAAGCACAGAACAGAAACAGCTGCTCGTTTCTTCTGTTTAGAGTCAAGTTAGTGTTTTGTGTCTTTGTTTGAGGCCTGATGTCGAGCAGAGGTGTGTGTAACTGCACTGCTCTGTTATATGTGTGAAGTGTGTGCTTCTCTTCAGCATCATCTTTGTCACTGCTGATTCCTTTGTGTCATCATGTGTTGAGAAGAGAGAACAGTTATAACGGAGGAGCAAAAGGAAGCCCTGAAATCTGCATCAACAAGGAAGTGTTGGCTCACCAGTGATCCCAGCAGAGCCACTGGTTTGGCTCCAGTTGTTCTAGATTCAATGATGTTGTTGCTACAGATACATGTCAGCATCTTTATTGAATTTAATATGAAGCAGAAATGGTGTCATTAGGAGAAGAAGAGGAGAACAAGTCCGGCGAGGAGGCAGCAGCTCTTAAAGATGAAACAGCAGCTCAGCCCTGAGCTCAGAGAGCTGCACATGAAAAAGCTCCTCAAGCAGATCCTGTCAGAGGTTTGTCATCAACAGGAGGAACTGTTCACATCATAGGATGAAGATGCTGTCAGCTGGATGAAGAAGGTTATTTAATGCAAACGTTCACACTGAAGTCAAATTGTTGTCGTGTTGAACAGATTCATGTACTGATCGTCTCCAGAATGTTAGAAGAGCTTCAATGAATCATTAGAAACAACTTACAGCTGCACAGCTGTGTCAAACACATCTGTGTGTCATTGTGGGATTGTTGTGTTTCTACATGTGACACACGTCTAAAACATGCACACAATCTGAACACAAACAGGGACTCATGTGTTCCCACAGCCAGATGCTGAGAGCCATTTCCTTGTAGTCCTGTGTCTACATACATGAACCATTAGATGTTATTGGAATGATTGTCAGCTCTGATAGTTTCATGTGTGTTTAGCTGGACGCTGTTTGATCCTCGACATGTTTAAAGGTGTCCAGTCCTGAGACACTGGGGCTGGAAACAGCTGTGATGTCATTGGACTGTCACACAGACAGAAGTGCACGAAGTGAGCAGCCGAGGAGCCGCTGATGTTTTGGATTCAACAGCATTTGAAAGGTCGACACAGACACATTTGCACACAGAAAGCTGAATCTGTCATATGCCACAGTGAACTCACTGTTCAGTGTTTTTCAGGAAGCTTCTTAACTGCCTCTGCTGCCAAACAAGCAGCTGATGTCCTTGAGAAGAAGCTGAAGAAGTCTTCAACAACAAATACAGGAAGTGGACTTTCAAATACTAGATTCACTTTAGACTCACAGAGAAATGACTCAACCAGCTGTGTTTGACTCTATGAAAGGTCAGTGTGTGTCTGCACACAGACTGTTGTGTTGGACTGTTATTCAGTTGTCTGCTGAATGTTTTCAAATGTCTGCATCTCAGCTGTGATGAGGCTGGGGGTCATGGGAGGCCACCGTAGCAGCCTCTTCAACATCATGACATCATCATAAATGCTGCTGGACTGTCTGATGGGCTGACGGTGAAAAAGCCGTCGGGAAGGAAACAGAAGACATTTCAGAGGCTGCAGCAGATTTCTTTGATTCGGGGCCTTTTTCAGCTTTATTGGACAGAGCAGTGAAGATAAGTGACAGCAAAGCAGAGAGAAAGGGGGCGTGGCCCGGGTCAAAGCCAGGCCAGCTGCTCTCCACCTCGTGGTCACCTGCTCATCCTAGTGAGCTCCACCAGCAGCCCTTTCACACACTTTACACTGCCAAACACTGTGTGTGGACCTCAGCTAACAACAGGCTACATTTAAGTCTGGACTACATGCTTTTATATTGTTTTTATTCCATCAGCAGCTCAACATCATGAGCAGCTTTGACATAAAGACATCAAACTCAAGCTGACTTTAAACTACTTTTAATACAGGGGCTCAAAAACAACAACATCTTTATTATATATCAGGACACAAAGTCATTTCATCTCAAAGGGAAACAGCTTTATTTGGAATAACCAGCACTATCAACTGGTTTGGGATCTCCACCAGTTTCATGTCTTTGCAGCTTCTCCAACAAAGTTCCTGTAAAATCAGCATGTTTGTCTTTATTGGTTTGATAGTGATTGATTATTCAGTCCCAATCTGCTGTCATCTAAAGAACAAAATGATGTTTCTATGAGTCACAAAGCTCCAGATGTTGTCGGCTTCACAAAGAAAACAAAGAACTTAAACACAAAGTGTTTGGAGCCAAAATGTTCCCAAGCTGCTCTTTTTGAAATGGCAGAGGTACAGTGGTGTCTAACAGCACACTGTGGAAGGCAAACATGTTATTGTTGGATGAAACTTCATGAATCCTTTGTAGATTTGAGCTGTTGGAGCCTTTCTTTTCTCTTCAGGTGTACAGATGCTGAGGAGGCAGGTGAAGCAGGTGGAGCTGTTGTGATGCTGCAGAGGGTGTGTCTTAGTAACTCTGTGAGGCAGAACTGGATCCAACATTGTGGATGTGTTGATGTTGGAGCCATTAAGAGTCTCTGGCCACACTGTAGGATTTCCCTTTGATCCACTGTGGGGGCATTTTGGAGTCTGTCAGTGAAACTCTTCATGTTTGTGTTTGACTCCAGTTTATAGAAACAGAGAAATGTGTCATGCTTTTGTTCGGCCTCCACAAATACACACATTTGTTCATTGGTTGGACTTTTTGGAAGGAGACACATTGAAAACCATGTTAATAAGACCTTGTTGTTTCCTGTGGATCCGACACAGAGAGTGGACTTCAGACAGAAAGCGTGGAAGAGATTTTAGAGGCCGTGTGTGGCAACAGGAAGTTTCTGTGTGTTTGCTGATCTTACATGTGGAAAACAACACGTGATGTTTGTGAAGTTCTACAATGATCATTGTTCTCACAGCATTTTGAGTGGGAACAGTTCAAACTGGGAGTAGTGGGAGTTATTTACTGATTGAAACAAGCTGAATGTTTCTGTGACGATGAAGATCAGCAGCTCAGCTGATCAATGAACTGACATCTATCAGTCGTTTCATGAGATGAAGTCATCAGCAGACATTTGTTCTGACTGTGTGATGAATGTCAGAACGTCAGGGCTCTGCTTTAGTCACTGCTTGATGATCATTGGCTCATTGTTGAATCCAGGGGCCCAGTCTGACCTCTGACCTTTGCTGCAGGTCTTCTGTGTTATCTCCACTTTCATGTCTGATCTTCTGCTGTATCGTCCAAAATAAACATCTGGATCATTTCCAACACTTCAGCAGATCTTTAGTTTGGGCAGTGCAGCACAGAATAACACATATTGTACTATACTGCCCACTTCCTGATCTTATTGGATCTGTGTGTGAGGTTGGTGAAGGAAACACATGTTTACTGAGTGAGTCGCTGCCATTAGGAACTAGTTTTTATATCACAGCCTGGAAATCACACAGGACCATTTCTGCAAGTGAAAAGTCGTCATTGGAGGAAAATCATTGTGTAGTTTGTGCGACTGAAGAATTGTCCCAAATACATGTGCTGCTGACCCTTGACCTTTTCTTTAGGTGCACAGAGGAGTCTGTGGGAACATCCAGAACTGAGGCATCTTGTGTACAAACGTGTTCAGACCAGATGTCAAATGATGTCAGATGTCATCCGTGAATGGATGCAACTGTGGATCGTTCCAATAAAATGAGGCAGTTTTGTAAGTACAAGCCCACTACAACCCATCATCAACATTTTAAATTACATTATACATCTTCACTGATATAAAGCACCACTATTTTAACCTGATTCACTTTTTCCACCCTAACAGTTCATTCCTCAAATCAAACAAGATATTTGACCCTAAAAAAATGCATCAACAAATAATTTTGTAATAAAATATTTATTCTTCAACTTTTACAAGTGAAATCAAACAAGTGTGTTTAAGAGTGAAACCAGAGTGGAAGCTGCTCATATAGAGTCCAACCCAGGCTAAAGTAAGCTGAGTAGAGCAGCACCATCAAAGTGTCGGCTCTCTGAACACGGTGCAAGATCGCCATCTGCAGGACAAAACTAGTTTTTCTCGCCCTCCTCGTCAACATCAAGATGATGTCATCGTACAGCAACTGATTCCCTGTCTGTCTGGAACAAAGCATTTACATTAAAAAAGACATTTACAGAAAATACAAACACCAACAACACATCTCATCATCACATGATATTTTATTATTTATTATATTATATATTTTTATTGTACCATCAACATCAACAAACACCAGCATATTTTCTTTGAGATTGAGTAGAGTGGACCTTTCCCTTGGTTCACTTCCTGCTCGCAGCATCAGCTGACCTCTGACTTCCTGGCAACCAATGAACAAGCGTTACTGTAACAGGAAACACAAACACGTCATCAGAGGATCTTTATGTTCATCATCATCACTGTTTCCTTGTTCTGTCACAAACACACAACACTTCCTGCTCTCTCTCTGGTGGATCTGATTGGCTGTTTCATTCACAGGAGGTCAGGGCGTCACACAAACAGCTTTAACTGCACAACGACACACTTTAAATCATCTGCAGACAAACCTGTGTGTTTGATTTATGAAGAAATAATAAAGACGTGTGTACAGCTGTCCATGAAGCAGCTTCTCACACAAACTCTGACACTTCAGCCACTTTAATTCCTGCAAAGCTGCGCAATAAAGAGCTGTGACTGCTATGAGCTGCTGATGATGACTGCATGAAGCTCTCAGCTGAAGCTTCTTTCATTTATTTTAATGTTAATGTCGCCTTTTTAAGTCTGTGTGAGGATTTTAATGACACACATTAAAGGAGCTTCTTTGATTAGAACCAAATTCATGTTGATTTTCAGCCTGAAATGATAAAAACTTTAATAATTCTGTTTATAATCATCAACCTGGAGACTAATGAAAAGTATAATAGTGAAAGAAAGCCTTTATTATTTGAGTAATGCCTGAATCTGCTCAGAGACGGAGACAACACAGAGGTGTTGATGACAGTTTGACATTAACTGAATTAAAAACAAAGTGCTCTTATTGTGAAAATCTGCCTTCTACTTCTTTAAATCATTTTTATGTATTTTTTAACCTCACAGTGAAACATTGAGGCATTAATCTGACACAGTTTGATCAGCAGCTGTGTTTTCACTGATGTTTCACTTTGATTTGTTCAGACTGAGCAGAGAGGATCGGTTCTCTGTGTGCGCACTGCTGAGAAACACAAGCTCATTTCTGCTGTTTCATGAAAAGTGTTATGGAGGAACAAGAAGTTCAGCCTCTAAACTCTCAGCGTGAGGACTGAGTGAAGAGTTTCAGAGCAGAGAGTTTTGGCTCACAGCTTTTAGCGTCTACACAAAGAGACGATTACGCACTTGATCTGAGAACATCTCCACCTCCTACAAACAAACTCTCCTACGAGCAGCTGTCACAACCACGACATGCAGAAGACTGGATTTCTTCAGGTCAGATTTCATGCAGGTTGCACTAAATTGTGTGTCACAGATTTTGTAGTTCACATTTGTGTGACTCGTTTAAATCTTCTCCTCCTGAAAGTGAAACTCTTACAAACACATCAGGCCACAACCTGCTGCAGGTTAATGATTGATCTGAAGGCAGCTGACCTTTGAGCAGGAACTTGTGAGTCTTTTATTGTGTTTAATGCTCACAGTGCTGAAGCCTGCCGACACACCCACATCATATTATTTGTTCTCAGGGTTGTTCGGCGTGGTGGGGTGGGAACAGAAACTTTCTGAAGGTTAATTATTGATCAAACTAAAGTCATATTAAGGAGCTACTGGCACGGAGTCAGAGCAGAGCTCAGAAATCTGAAATATATCAAAGTATATTAAAGTTAGAGTTTAGAGTACATTGTTTGGTTAGCTGCCTCAAAGGCAGATGACTCTCAATATCACAAGATCAGGTGAGATTTCAGACCAAAGGAAAATCACTGGGATTATCTGTGAAGAGGCAGAAAAGCATAGACCTCGTCTACCTTATAGACATTTTGAAAAGGTAAGAGTGAATCTGTCTTCATTCATCTACATGGAAACATAAAACCAAAAAACAAACCAATACAACAAAATCACTCCCAGTAGGGGTGGGCGATATAAACGATATACGATAGAATCGATTAAACTTGGTCAACGATAGAGATTTTGGCCCTTTCTCAATATGCGTACTTGTGCATACTTGCGTTCTCGTCTACTCGGGATACGTCATCAGTCGGAGACCAAGTACTGTTCCAATTCGAAGTACGCATCAAGCCGAGTTCTCGCTCCGCCCTTTTTATCGAGCATGCATCGGTGGTGACTTGTGTGGACTTTGTACAGCTAAATATCCCAGAATGCATTTCGTCCAAAACTCAAACGTGGCAATGGTGGACGAGCGGGGCTGAAAACTTTTAAATATTACTCTTTCTGGGTCACAAAATAAACGTTTAAACTTCAAATATCTGCTCGATTTATCAAGATATCATTTATTTCCAAACACGCTCCGGCGTTTTCGGAGACGTCTGTGACCCGCCAGCTCCATAGCAGACAGCGAGGTCGAGGATCATTAGAGCTGGCGAGAACAGCGCATCGTTTTCAACCCCCCCCCCCCCCCCCGCGGTCTTTTCGCTACTCAGGTTAAACAAACCCCAAACCCCAGCAGCTGTCTATTGTATTGAGTGTCCACTAAAATAAAAATAAAAGCATTGTAACATCTCACCTGCTTGTTTTTATTAAGGTATGTACACGTATGTACATGTACACTATTTTTATTAATAGAGATTTCACCACTGAGGTTAAACATGATATATAAGTCACTTAGATCATTTCTAAATGTTAATGTTTGGCTTATTTCAGTGTTTTATTTGTTCCTGAGTAAACCGGTTTGGCTGTGATTAAAGTTAAGCTTCATAACATATTACTCACAGTTAAATTAAGAGAGGACGGCAGTAAAAACTCTGGACCTGTGACATCATCAAGTATGCCGGTGTTCCAATTGTACAAATCGCGAGTCCGTGCTCGCATTTCCGGCAAGTCCGTGCGGTCTCGGCAAATCCGGTCTCGCCGAAAACGCGAGTACATACTTGCGTACGTAGAATTGAGAAAGGGCCTCTGACTATATCGCTCTATCGCGATAGCGCATGTTGATGATGTCATCAAGCTGCGCCTTTTTTGGTCGAAAGCATCGCAGCGGCTACAACAATTATCATCTGCAATTATGGTGGGCGACAGTCATAGCAAAGAGATAAAGCACTTTTGAAACGCGGGGAAAGCCAAAAACTGCACTTCCTCCACTTCCGTAACATTGATTCATTAATGTTGAATTCTCTCGCAGCTGCTGTATTCCCATGTTGTTGCAGTATATTAATCAGAATCAGAATCAGAATCAGAATACTTTATTGATCCCTGGGGGAAAATATTTTTTGTTACAGTGCTCCATTTTAAACCAACATTAAGACAAGACAGACAATACACTAACTAAGAATAGTACAATATATACATATATATACATACATACATACATACATACATACATAAGTCACTCAT
Source organism: Aulonocara stuartgranti (assembly GCF_965226115.1). NCBI lineage: Eukaryota > Metazoa > Chordata > Actinopteri > Cichliformes > Cichlidae > Aulonocara > Aulonocara stuartgranti. The sequence goes on from NC_138941.1 coordinate 7,279,202, forward strand.
AAATAAATAGCTGGAAAAGAAACATGTGTAGCTGTAGCAGCAAACAGTGTGTTAAGTGGATGCGTTGTACAGGGAGCCACAGGCAGGAAAGATTTCCTGTGTCGTTCAGTGGTGCTTTTCGGTAATCTCAGTCTCTCACTGAACGTGCTCCTGTGACTGACCAGCATGTCATGGAGTGGGTGGGAGGTGTTATCCAACATTGTCTTTATCTTGGACAGCATCCGCCTCTCCGACACCACCTTGAGGGAGTCCAGCTCCATCCCCACAACATTGCTGGCCTTACGGATTAGTTTATTAAGTCTGTTGGCATCTGCGACCCTCAGCCTGCTCCCCCAGCATGCAACAGCATAGAGGATCGCACTGGCCACAACAGACTCATAGAAAATCCTCAGCATTTTCTGGCAGATGTTGAAGGACCTCAGTCGCCTCAAGAAATAGAGACGACTCTGGCCCTTCCTGTAAAGTGCTGTGGTGTTTTTAGCCCAGTCCAGTTTATTGTCAATGTGTACTCCAAGGTATTTATAGTCCTCCACAATGTCAACACTGACCCCCTGGATTGAAACAGGGGTCAAGTGTTTCCTGGTCTTCCTGAAGTCCACGATCAGTTCCTTGGTCTTTGCCACGTTGAGCTGCAGATGATTCTGCTCACACCACGTGACAAAGGAGTCGACCACAGCCCGGTACTCTGTCTCATCATCCCTGCTGATGCATCCAACCACCGCAGAGTCATCAGAAAACTTCTGAAGATGGCAGGTCTCTGTGCAGTGGCTGAAGTCTGTGGTGTAGAGGGTGAAGAGGAAGGGGGAGAGGACAGTCCCCTGTGGTGCCCCTGTGTTGCTGATCACCTTGTCAGACACACACTGTGGGAGACGTACATATTGTGGTCTTCCTGTCAGGTAATCAACAATCCAGGACACCAGAGAAGCATCCACCTGCATCGCTGCTAACTTATCACCCAGGAGGGTCGGCCTGATGGTGTTGAAAGCACTGGAAAAGTAAAAGAACATGACCCTCACAGTGCTCGCCGGCTGGTCCAGATGGGTGTAGACACGATTGAACAGGTAGATGATGGCGTCCTCAGTTCCGAGACGAATAATAACTAACCTCGTATTGTGGATGGATGATTTCAGTTGTTCTCCTGACTGAAGTTTGGCCCGTGTACAGCATCCTGCTATGCGATTGCATTTGTCCCTGACCACCAGAATCCCTCACGTTAACTTTTATCGAGTGGAAAAAAAGTTGGCGTTCATCCTCCAGCTTCACTGTGCTAATGTTATGCTAACATAGCTGTGTCGCTAGCAATCACGTAGCACAACATTATATACCAGGTAGTCCAACTTCAGTAACCCTGCAAACACCACTGCTGTTTAGTTTTCTGTCTTCATTTATGGTGGAAGTGATAGCAGAGCTGTTTGAATTAGTTTCAAAAATCTCTCAGTCAGAACATGCTATGAAATGTTTAGGTGGAAACTAGCGAGCTAACTTCCTGTTAATTTCTAACTCCGTTAAATTTAATAAATTCTGTTTTCATGGATGTTAAACTTAATTGTTACACCTGGTAAAGCAGCAACACTGATGATTTTATTAAAGATGAAAGAATTTAGACCGTTTTTAACTCTTAGTGTTCGTTTGACTTTGGGACCTGAAGCGGACGGAGTTTTGGACCCAGATTACTCCACGAAGCTCCTCACCACGGCAGCCGTAATGCTCTGACAATCCATCAAGCAGTGCGGCTTCGTAGCTTACCAAAGTTCTACTAAAACATTTTTTTAACAGATTTCTGCACGCCCAAATCGGTTCGAGGTCAGTAAGCACAACCAGAATTCATACATAAGGCACACTCTTGATTTTTGAGAAAATTAAAGGATTGTAAGTCTGCCTTATAGTGTGGAAAATATGTTATACAGAAGAAAAGAATATATCGCGATATATATCGTTACCGCACGTGCTTCAAATTATACCGCGATATGGATTTTAGGCCATATTGCCCAGCCCTAACTCCCAATTTATTTACAACATTTGAAACATACAGTGTAGCTCCGTCAAAACACCCCAAGGCCAAGTGAAAGTGCTGAGAGGGAAAAGATCATGATTAATGATTCATTTAAACTCATAACTGGCTGCAGCAGCTGAACTTTGACCTGTGAGCTGCAGCTTAAGCTTCTTTTATGGTTCAGTGTTTAATGTGTAAACTGTTTATCACTGCAGAGACGCCTACAGGCTATCTACTGTTCAAAAGTGAATTGTTATACACAGTGTGGCAGCTGACCTTTGACCTGTGAGCTTCAGACTCTTTGCTGGTGTGAAGTGTTTAATCTGACGCAGTCTGCAGACACAGAGGACTGCTGACGGAGAAGAAGCAGAGGATTTTCTGTTTCTACACAGACCTGGTCCAGACAGCAGAGAGCTGCAGAGTGAAGACGTTCATTGGAAGAAGCTGAGTAAGTTCAACGTCCTCTTTGAATCCTGGATCAGGAAGTGAATATTTGGTGTTTAAATAAGGTTTCTGTCTTTGACTCAGTCTGCTGTCACTTTTTAGAGAGAAAAGGAGATTTTAGATGAACTGGTGTTCCTGCTGCTCCAGCATTAAAGCACAGTATAGGTGACTGCGCTGATGCCTGTTTATAATTTCACCGAAGCTAATAAACTGTTGGCTAAATTTTCTTGTTTTCAGATGTAAACAGAGGTGAGAGGAGCAGATAATAAGGATTAAATATTATGCTGAATAACTAAATTCTGCTAGTCTGTGACGTAACTCCCAGCAGCATCACCTCATTTCTTTGATTTAGCTAGCAGAGCAGCTATCTCTGCTGTCTGTCATGTGACCGAGTCAAGTGTGTGTAGTAGACTTGTTAGCGTAATGATAAGGGTTTCAGATATTGAGGATGAGTTACAAAACAACACTGGTCCAGAAGAGTTTGGGTCAAACAATGATTTTAATGAACACACGCGTGGGGAGATGTACACTGCAAAACATCAGCCCAAAAATACACCAGCAGTTGTTTTTTATAGCATCAGGGTTTATTATTTTATTAGTTTATTATTTATGACGCCCCCTCATGCGTCAAAGCAGATACATCACCTCTACATCACAAATGTTCTGTTCAACGACTTTTGAGATATTCAGAAAAGCACACTCTCTCCGTCTCCACGGCAGGTGCTTCCTGTTCATCTTCTTCGCTTATCTCTGGAACATCAGACGCACGTCCTACAACAAACTATCACTTATGCAGGCACAAAAATGCAGTTACAAGCAAAATATGTCTGAACTCTTACCTAGACCTAAGTTCACCTACTCTGTATGTGTGCGTGTGTGTGTGTCATGACCTCAACTGCACTCTATCTCACCTCTCACCTCACCAGCTCTCATGTGTGTAATAACCTAACTGAAAGTATACATGTAATATATTGAATAAATGTTTTAATCAAGAACCACTACTACAAGCTTAATAAAAAAGGATATAAACTAATAAAAGATAATAATGAATAACCTGGTTATTCAAATAGCCTCATCCAGACAGCTCCTCAAAATAACAACCAAAAAATGCACACTTTACAGAGGAAACAAAGACATTTTAGAAGTATACTTCCTGACTTATTCTGAGTCATCTGTTACCAAGCAAACTCAAACGCAGAAGGTTGCTGAATACAGTCAGGCCTGTTTCTAGATTATAAGCGTGTATGCAATCCTCCATAGCTCCAAGTCACTTTACTCAATAGATCGGCCAGACATCGCGCCGACCGAGGCTTGAAACCTCCAATTAATTGACTGAGCTCAACTCTTTAATAAGCACAAAATGCAAGGTGCATATAAAATGATTACAGTTGCTCCTGCAATGAAAGATTATTATATGATTATGATAACACCTGTAATACAGACTTTAATGTAATGTCAACAGCTTCAATAAATGCTTTAATGAAATGATGATTAATGGAATGATAAAGATGATGGTTATGAACAGTAGCAGCAAAATAATTTCTTTAATCCTACAGTAGCTAGCAGGCTAAAAGAGGCTAGCAAACTGTGTGAACACTTTGTAAGAGGTGAGCAGTAAAAAGAAGGATAAAGAGCTCCTCCAAATGCTAATAATGCAGTTAACCTGAATTTACTGCTTGTTACATTATATGTGATGTTCAGTCGAAAACAATTACTTAAATTAACATTATTATTATTATTATTATTATTATTATTATTATTAGTAGTAGTAGTAGTAGTAGTAGTATTAGTATTATTAGTATTATTATTGGTTTATTATTCATAACATGGCTCCTTACTGTAGTGGTTTGAACAATTGATTTGTGGTTATTGTGTCCCTGCAAATTCAACAATGCGCCTCAATGCAAAACATCAAACAAATATTTTTATTATCAAGTCCTACTGGATGAATCACCGTAGCTCTGACAGTGAAGCACACTCATTTTTATTGGTAGTCACCTTGTAAGTGCAAGCTTTAAACTCTCATGGATGAGTAAAACTCATTAGAAACACTGGCGAGCAGTAAGTGAATAACAGGTTTGACAGCAGCAGCAGGGACGGTGCTGTCATAGTTTAACGTGGAGTCTGTTTGCACTCAAACAGTGAAGAGCGGAGAAAAGAACTTTAATGGTTCTGGGTCCTTTTGACCACTTTGCGTTTCTTGTGTTTTGGTGATGTTTTGTATTATGGTTTATGTTCTGGTTCATTTACAGTCTTCTTTATGCTGCTTTGAGTTTCTTATACTTCCTGTTTAGTTCCTTGATCATTAGATTTCCTCTGTGTCTCTGTGTGTGTCTGTGTTTGTGTGTGTTTGTGTGAGGCCTGATGCTCCTTTCTATATTTCCTCAGCCTGTCATGTCTCTCTTGTCTCCTCTTTCCCTCACTCGCTCTCGTCTGCCTTTCCTCCACTCCTCTGTCAAGCTCACGTGTCAGTGTTGCGTTCCTTTGTTTGCTGTTTTATTGTGAAAGTCTTGCATTCTTTGTTCAGTGTGTTTCATTTTTCCTGTGAAGGTTCTCAGTCATCCAGGTCATCATAGTTGAAGGAGCTTGGAAAGAAAAGCATCTGGACTTCTATAAGTTGCTTGAAGATGATTCGCCGTTATATTCGGGTTTCATGTCTCCACACGTCAAAAAAAGCGCCCCTCGACAGCCAAACCCATCTGTTCTCTGATTGGATTGTTACATTTGTGATTGACATGACATTGACCAATCAGATGAAAGGAAGAAAAATAGGGTCAAAATCCGTACTTGTAACTTGCAGGGGTTTTTTTCTAAGTCCACACACAAATCTTTTTTACGCACACAAATCTTTTTTACAAGTACAAAATATTTATGACCACATTTTGAGCCCATAGAAGAAGGTTCTCATTAGCAGTGAATCAGTGTGTGTGCAGTTCTCTGCAAACAGCAGGAAGAATTAGTGTGAAGCTTTAACTCTGCTGATCCTCTTTGAATCCTGGATCAGCTGAAAGGTTTAAAATGTTGTTCACACGTGTTGGACTGACTGAAGCTTCCAGTCACAGTGAATCAGTGTGTGTCAGTGAATGCATCGTGTGTGCTTCAGGCTCCATCTAGTGGACTGATAGCAGAGCAGCTGATGGCAGCTTCCTCTGCCTCACACTGCTGTCTGACTGCATTCAGCTGACACTGAGATGAAGCAGGAAAGAAGCAGCTGATATTTGGACAGCACACATGATGAAAGGAGGATTTCAGCTGATGTGCACATGAATGATTTGTTTCCTCTGCAGGTAGAAAGTGTGTGTGAGCTGATGTGAATTCTTTGGGTGAATTCTGAGCTTTTTGTGGATACGTGTCCATATTTGCATTAAAGACCTGAGAGCTGGAGGGTTAAACGGCAGTTCACCCCCTTTGTACTGGGGGCGCTGGAGCTCAAGAGGTAAAAGGAGACATTAGGGCTCAATAAAAGCTCTGAGAACAAAACCTGAACTCAAACTGCTCAAACTCTAAATATTCTAAATAAGTAAATACATTGGACATGTGATGAGATTCATGTTCTCTCTCATGTTTTACAGTTGAAAGATGGAAAAATCTGTTGAGGAGCAGTTGCTGAACAGGCTGGAAGATTTGGGAGAAGAGGAGCTGAAACTTTTCCACTGGTACCTGGAAAAAGGACCCGGAGGTGATTTCACAACCATCAAAAAGAGCCGACTGGAGAACGCAAGGAAGGATGGACGTCATGGAACAGTGGATCTTATGGTGGAGACATACACTACTCGCCATGTAATGGAGGTGGCAGAGTTGATTTTAAAGAAGATGAATGAAGGTCAGTCAGAGAAAAAAGACATGACTCAGTGCAGTATCAGGACAACACTGTCACAGTTTATGGATGGAAAACTGAGGCTGTTTTAGTCTGAACTTTCAATTGTGTGTCTTTTCTCTTCTAAATTTGTTTGAGTACAAATATTATATTTAGACATCTTGATGCATGCTCAATCATGCAGGTAAGTAAATCTCCAAAAGTTGTTTTTGTTTTTTCATCTGAATGTAGCGTTTTCAGTGGGAGAAACGTTTCGTACATCTGTCACCATCTTACATGCTGTGATTGCAGCCATTCCCCAACTCTCTGTGAATGGGACTCATGGTTATTGATCAGTGGTTGTTGATCAGTGGTCATGAGAATTTGCTTAATTACGATGAAGACACTGCCCTCCCAGCCCATTGTTCCTTCAGTGGGCTGGTTTCAGTCAATATCCAAATGTACAGTTTATAAGATTGAAACCTGCAGTCAGCTGAGACTGAAGAAGTCACTTGGGTGAGTGACGACACGTTTCTCCCAGAAAACACTACGTCCAGATGAACAGAATCAACTTTTGGAGATTATATTTAGAGTATTTTGAAGCCATGCAGGTCTTCATTGTTAAACAAACAGTTCCTTATTCATGGTGCACTTTACTCCAACAGGGAAACCCTCAGCCCAGGCATCTTCATCCTGTTTATCACAAGGTAATAATTCCTTAGTTTGTCTCAGGAGCCATTGGTAAGGTAGAAACACATGAAGCCTGCACTGACCAATAGGAACTCAGGTTGTTTCCATGTGGTATCTCTGTATCCTCAGCTCTGCAGTGTAACTAAGCTCTGAGCCCCAGTTAATGAACAGTTGCCCATAAGTATAACCGCAGTTACCTACCTACTATCTTTATTTATAATACACTTCAAAACAGCCATAGGTGACACAAAGTGCTGTACATTGATACTAAATAATAACAATACATGTGATATAAAAAACAATAAAAAAGGTCAAATAACTAAAACAGACCGAGTCTCAGTGGGTCAGAAAGAATAAAATGGGTTTTAAGATGTGTTTTTGAAGTGGACAGTGAAGGGGGCTCTCTAACATGTAACGGCAAGTTAGTCCATAACTTATGAACAATGATAGAGAAGGCTATCTGAGTGAGCTGGTCAGCTGACTGATGAGGTGTGTAGGCGTGAAGAAGGTAAGGCAGGGCAAGACTGTGAAAAATGTAAAACTAAACACAACAATTTTAAAATGAACTCTAAAATATACAGGCTGCCAGTGGAGCGAGGCTAAGACAGGGGTAACATGCTCTCTTTTATAGGTTCTTCATGCAGCAGTGTTTTGAACCAGCTGAGCATGCGAGAGTAATGACTGACTCCCACATAAAGTCAATCACAGTAGTCCAGATGGGATGAAATAAAAGTATGGATCACTGTTTCAAAGTGCTGCCTAGAAACCACATGTTGTATTGTGTGTGTGACAAATAAAATTGTTGAATTTGAAAGAAAACATTTCACTGCTGTCAGTTGCCTAAAATAAAAAACGCTATACTTTGAAAAACTAGACAACAATTATAATTTACTTTCCAGTTTAAAATCACTGTCCAAATTAAACCCAAGGTCGGTAATAATTAGGGGTGGGTTTTTATAATCGATTTATCGATTAAAATCGATTCTGGCTTGGATAACGTGAAATCGATTCATTAAAATCCTGAATCGATTTTTTAATATAAATTTATTTTGCCCGAAACGCCAGAATCTCAGGTTAAACCTCACAAAATTTCAACAACCACCAAACAGCTAAGACAGTAAATGAGAGCAGGAACACGGATTCTGCACAAAGACGTAAACACACAGCGCGGACCAGAATCAGTGAGATGTCGCCTTTCTCACCTGACGGCACGGACACGGTCGGGGCTGAAAGCCGACAGCTCGCTGATTCTGAGGTGTCGGCAGGTCCGCGCTTTGTGTTCACGCCCTTTTTGTGCTGATTCTAAAGCTGTTAGTTTGATCTCTCTCCAAACAATACTGACCGAACCAGCAGCAACATAAACATCATTATATCAGTAAGGAAGCTGACTACATATTAACTGATAATTTATGGCAAAGGGGTGGGATTAAATAAGTGTTTACTTCTTCCCACTCCCTTTCAACATATAAATTAATCAGAACGTTTTTTTGTATGTATTTTGTATAGTATTTTTTTCTCTCTTATTTTCATTTCTAAATGTACCTGTATATTGTTCACATGTTGCAATAAATTACCAATCAATCAATCAATCAATCAATCAATCAATCAATCAATCAATCAATCAATCAATCAATCAATCATCATGAATTCCCTCTGACTTTTACTGTTTTGCTTCCACCACAATAAAATCACACTTCATGCACAGCTCTCTCTCTCTCTGTACTTCAAGAACAGTTTCCCATCTAAAAATCTGTTTTCTGCATTATTCGCTTGCTTGTTACGCACAAGTCTACCGTTGTTTACAGCCTGTCTGCTGCTGTTTTTTTTTCCTTCTACATTCTTCCGAAAAGAAAACCTAATTTCTGCCGTTCAATACTGAACAAATTTAAACTTTTTAAAATTATGCAAAACGCTCAGCCGTGTCTCTAATAAAGCCGCTGTAACATCAGAGGTAACGTTCATATGTTGATTAATGGTTTTCTTTTGTTTTTGATGTACTGCAGAATATCTTTATAAAATCCCAGGCCTGGAAAATCACCTTCATGTTTTTCTGTGTTTTATCTTCAGCTACTTTGACACAAAGGCATCTGTTGTGATGCTCACACCTTTGATAAAGTCTTGCGTGTGTCAGCTTCCTTTTTATAGATACAAAAATATGTAAATGTACGGATTTCTGACTGTCAAAATTTCCCAGATTCAATTCGAATTGAATTGAAGTGAATCGAATTAAATCGAGTCGTGGATCGAATCAATTCGGGACCTTGTGAATCGGTATCTTCCCAAAGCAACAAAAAAGGACTCATATGGGCCACTAGGCCCAAACATTATCACCTCTGTTTTGTTGCTGTGAGTGTTCTGGGAGAGTAGAAAAGCAGTATATATCAATCAGTCCATTTAAAATGTAAAGAAAGGGGGGGGGGGGGGGGGGGGGGAAATAGCGATGGTCCTAAAATTAATCCCCTGGTAGGCCACATGTCCAACAAGCAGCAGAAAAATCAGAACTAAGAAGGTTCAAAGAGAAAGCTCTCTCTGCCAGATAATACCTAAAGCATTTAAGTTCAGTGCCACTAATGCCCACTAGGACATTTAATCAAGATATTAGAATATTGTGGGCTACTGTTTCAAAGGCAGCGGCCAATTCAATCAAAACCAAAACAATGTGGTTCTGGTTTTGCACTTCTAGGTACTTGTTTTGATGGTTTATTGTTTTAGTTTCAGTTTTGAGTTTTAAATTAAATGTAATCTTCATTAAGCTTTAGGCGGTCCCCCTGTCTCATACTTCCTATATTAATTAATTAGTGTGAATGCTTGAAAAGCATTCACAGTATTGTTGTTGTAATCTTTATTATTATTATTATTATTATTATATTTAGTGTGAATGCTTGAAAAGCATTCACAGTATTGTTCTTCTAATCTTTATTATTAGTGTGAATGCTTGAAAAGCATTCACAGTATTGTTCTTCTAATCTTTATTAGTGTGAATGCTTGAAAAGCATTCACAGTATTGTTCTTCTAATCTTTATTATTAGTGTGAATGCTTGAAAAGCATTCACAGTATTGTTTTTCTAATCTTTATTATTAGTGTGAATGCTTGAAAAGCATTCACAGTATTGTTCTTCTAATCTTTATTATTAGTGTGAATGCTTGAAAAGCATTCACAGTATTGTTCTTCTAATCTTTATTATTATTAGTGTGAATGCTTGAAAAGCATTCACAGTATTGTTCTTCTAATCTTTATTCTTATATTTTATTATCTATTCCGTACGTTTTTTGAAAGCCTACTCCTTCAAAACCATTCAACTTAGAAAAACCATTCAAACACCATTAGATTCCTATTCTTTTGGACATGATTGCTTGTATTTTTCTCATTTTTAACATTTATATTTTTAATTTTATTCAACTTTATTCAACAAAAATTTCCCATGTATTTCAATGGGGAGACCCTTCAAATTCTCATTCAACTTACTCATTTTTAAACTCTTACTACTTCAACATACGTTCACATAGAGCCACCATTCAAACTTTAAAACGAAGACAAGACATTCAACTATTCAACTTGTATTTATCTTTTCAATATCTATTATACTTTTTCTTCAGTTCCAGTTTAAGTTTCATGATGTTTTTTCACCCGTTTCAGAGTTCATAATGGGTGTGTATGGGACGGAATGTTGGGGCTAGAGTGAGGCAGCTCAACTGCTAGAGTGAGAGGAGCAAAAAAAATAATCTTAAAATCTTTTTTAAAACTGCTGCTGTGTCCGCAGCGTTTGCTCTACAGGTATGATTTTACCCTCAAAACGTAGCCATCGCTGTCCTCTTTCATCCAATGTGTTTACTATTGTCCTAGGTGTTATGGTTCTTTCGTAAATGTCACCAATGCACAGCCTCCTCCCTCCAACTCTTCCATAGACTCTAATGTTAAAACGGCTCAGAAGGTTGGTTTGAAAATCAGAAGAGCATGGTGTTTTTACACTGTCACCACGTCCATATAATAAACTCCACAGGCATGAAAACTGAGAATTAGGTAGAGTGGACATTGCTGCCGCTCACGGTGAAAGAATTTCGTCAATACGACCTATACCTTTCATTTGGGAGCGATTTGTTTCGGCCTGACTTTTCTGTTCATTTTAAGCAGCAAAAGTGAGGTGCATGTCTGTGTACGTGTGTATGGAGCCATTGGGTGCAGTCACTATAGCAACCAGGCTCACACCTGCCTGCTTAACGAGCTCTGCCTGCCACTGTACCAAGATTCATCTTAAGCACTTCTCTTTCAACTGCTGCTGTGTCCACAGTGTTACAGCCATCATTTTACCCTCAAATTGTCGCCATTATTGTTCTCTTTCCAACACCGTGTCTTTCAAAGCTCAGGCATTTAAACTTTTTAAACTGTGTGGATCAAAGTGGAGGGATCACATTTGAGTCATTCAGTGATTCAAAGAATATGACCTTTTAATATTCATTCAGATGTTTTCTGACTCTAAATGTTCTTTTCTCATTTCTTAGGGTTTTCTAATTTACATTTAAAACATTTTCAGTTTTTTTCCAACTCCTTCTTCTGTGTAACCTTCAGCTTTTAGCAGTTCAGCACCTTTGTTTTCACGTTAAATTCGTTTTTTTTTTGTTTTTTTTTAATCTCATTCAATATTTTTAACTCAAAATTCAGCAATTAATTCATTTCAGTGCATACATTCAGATTCAAGCATTCACACTGCAGTTTCTTCAGAAAATGCACTTTCTAGTTATTAGTGTGAATGCTTGAAAAGCATTCACAGTATTGTTCTTCTAATCTTTATTATTATATTTTATCTATTCCGTACGTTTTTTGAAAGCCTACTCCTTCAAAACCGTTCAACTTAGAAAAACCATTCAAACATCGTTAGATTCCTATTCTTTTGGACATGATTGCTTGTATTTTTCTCATTTTTAACATTTATATTTTTAATTTTATTCAACTTTATTCAACAAAAATTTCCCATGTATTTCAATGGGGAGACCCTTCAAATTCTCATTCAACTTACTCATTTTTAAACTCTTACTACTTCAACATACGTTCACATAGAGCCACCATTCAAACTTTAAAACGAAGACAAGACATTCAACTATTCAACTTGTATTTATCTTTTCAATATCTATTATACTTTTTCTTCAGTTCCAGTTTAAGTTTCATGATGTTTTTTCACCCGTTTCAGAGTTTATAATGGGTGTGTATGGGACGGAATGTTGGGGCTAGAGTGAGGCAGCTCAACTGCTAGAGTGAGAGGAGCAAAAAAAATAATCTTAAAATCTTTTTTAAAACTGCTGCTGTGTCCGCAGCGTTTGCTCTACAGGTATGATTTTACCCTCAAAACGTAGCCATGGCTGTCCTCTTTCATCCAATGTGTTTACTATTGTACTAGGTGTTATGGTTCTTTCATAAATGTCACCAATGCACAGCCTCCTCCCTCCAACTCTTCCATAGACTCTAATGTTAAAATGGCTCAGAAGGTTCGTTTGAAAATCAGAAGAGCATGGTGTCTTTCCACTGTCACCACGTCCATATAATAAACTCCACAGACATGAAAACTGAGAATTTGGTAGACTAGACATTGCTGTCGCTCACAGTGAAAGAATTTTGTCAATACGACTTTTACTTTTCATTTGGGAACGATTTGTTTCGGCCTGACTTTTCTGTTCATTTTAAGCAGCAAAAGTGAGGCGCATGTCTGTGTACGTGTGTATGGAGCCATTGGGTGCGGTCACTATAGCAACCAGGCTCACACCTGCCTGCTTAACGAGCTCTCTCTCTCTCTCTGCCAAGATTCATCTTAAACACTTCTCTTTCAACTGCTGCTGTGTCCACAGTGTTAAAGCCATCATTTTACCCTCAAAACGTCGCCATCGTTGTTCTTTTTCCAACATCTTGTCTTTCAAAGCTCAGAGATGTAAACTTTTTAAACTGTGTGGGTCCAAGTGGAGGGATCACATTTTAGTCATTCAGTGATTCAAAGAATATGACCTTTTAATATTCATTCAGATGTTTTCTGACTCTAAATGTTCTTTTCTCATTTCTTAGGTTTTTCTAATTTACAATTAAAACATTTTCAGCTTTTTTCCAACTTCTTCTTCTGTGTAACCTTCAGCTTTTAGCAGTTCAGCACCTTTGTTTTCAGGTTAAATTCGTTTTTTTTTTTTGTTGTTTTTTTTAAATCTCATTCAATATTTTTAACTCAAAATTCAGCAATTAATTCATTTCAGTGCATACATTCAGATTCAAGCATTCACACTGCAGTTTCTTCAGAAAATGCACTTTCTAGTATTTTATTATTATTATCTATTCCGTACGTTTTTTGAAAGCCAACTCCTTCAAAACCGTTCAACTTAGAAAAACCATTCAAACACCGTTAGATTCCTATTCTTTTGGACAACATTGCTTCTATTTTTCTCATTTTTAACATTTATATTTTTAATTTTATTCAACTTTTTTCAACAAAAATTTATAATGTATTTCAATGGGGAGACCCTTCAAATTCTCATTCAACTTCATCCTCTTTAAACTGTATCTACTTCCACATACATTGACATAGAGCCACCATTCAAACTTTAAAACGAAGACAAGACATTCAACTATTCAACTTGTATTTATCTTTTCAATATCTATTATACTTTTTCTTCAGTTCCAGTTTAAGTTTCATGATGTTTTTTCACCCATTTCAGAGTTTATAATGGGTGTGTATGGGACGGAATGTTGGGGCTAGAGTGAGGCAGCTCAACTGCTAGAGTGAGAGGAGCAAAAAAATTAATCTTAAAATCTTTTTTAAAACTGCTGCTGTGTCCACAGCGTTTGCTCTACAGGTATGATTTTACCCTCAAAACGTAGCCATCGCTGTCCTCTTTCATCCAATGTGTTTACTATTGTACTAGGTGTTATGGTTCTTTCATAAATGTCACCAATGCACAGCCTCCTCCCTCCAACTCTTCCATAGACTCTAATGTTAAAATGGCTCAGAAGGTTCGTTTGAAAATCAGAAGAGCATGGTGTCTTTACACTGTCACCACGTCCATATAATAAACTCCACAGGCATGAAAACTGAGAATTCAGTAGACTAGAAGCTGCTGTCGCTCACGGTGAAAGAATTTCGTCAATACGACTTGTACTTTTCATATGGGAACGATTTGTTTCGGCCTGACTTTTCTGTTCATTTTAAGCAGCAAAAGTGAGGTGCATGTCTGTGTGCGTGTGTATGGAGCCATTGGGTGCAGTCACTATAGCAACCAGGCTCACACCTGCCTGCTTAACGACCTCTGCCTGCCACTGTACCAAGATTCATCTTAAACACTTCTCTTTCAACTGCTGCTGTGTCCACAGTGTTACAGCCATCATTTTACCCTCAAATTGTCGCCATTATTGTTCTCTTTCCAACACCGTATCTTTCAAAGCTCAGGCATTTAAACTTTTTAAACTGTGTGGATCAAAGTGGAGGGATCACATTTGAGTCATTCAGTGATTCAAAGAATATGACCTTTTAATATTCATTCAGATGTTTTCTGACTCTAAATGTTCTTTTCTCATTTCTTAGGGTTTTCTAATTTACATTTAAAACATTTTCAGTTTTTTTCCAACTCCTTCTTCTGTGTAACCTTCAGCTTTTAGCAGTTCAGCACCTTTGTTTTCAGGTTAAATTCTTTTTTTTTGTTGTTTTTTTTTAATCTCATTCAATATTTTTAACTCAAAATTCAGCAATTAATTCATTTCAGTGCATACATTCAGATTCAAGCATTCACACTGCAGTTTCTTCAGAAAATGCACCTTCTAGTTATTATTATTATATTTTATTCTGTATTCCGTACGTTTTTTGTAATCCTACATCTTCAAAACCGTTCAACTTAGAAAAACCATTCAAACACCGTTAGATTCCTATTCTTTTGGACAACACTGCTTCTATTTTTCATATTTTTAACATTTATATTTTTAATTTTATTCAACTTTATTCAACAAAAATTTCCCATGTATTTCAATGGGGAGACCCTTCAAATCCTCATTCAACTTACTCATTTTTAAACTCTTACTACTTCAACATACGTTCACATAGAGCCACCATTCAAACTTTAAAACGAAGACAAGACATTCAACTATTCAACTTGTATTTATCTTTTCAATATCTATTATACTTTTTCTTCAGTTCCAGTTTAAGTTTCATGATGTTTTTTCACCCGTTTCAGAGTTTATAATGGGTGTGTATGGGACGGAATGTTGGGGCTAGAGTGAGAGAGCTCAACTGCTAGAGTGAGAGGAGCAAAAAAATTTATCTTAAAATCTTTTTTAAAACTGCTGCTGTGTCCGCAGCGTTTGCTCTACAGGTATGATTTTACCCTCAAAACGTAGCCATCGCTGTCCTCTTTCATCCAATGTGTTTACTATTGTCCTAGGTGTTATGGTTCTTTCATAAATGTCACCAATGCACAGCCTCCTCCCTCCAACTCTTCCATAGACTCTAATGTTAAAATGGCTCAGAAGGTTCGTTTGAAAATCAGAAGCGCATGGTGTCTTTACACTGTCACCACGTCCATATAATAAACTCCACAGGCATGAAAACTGAGAATTCAGTAGACTAGAAGCTGCTGTCGCTCACGGTGAAAGAATTTCGTCAATACGACTTGTACTTTTCATATGGGAACGATTTGTTTCGGCCTGACTTTTCTGTTCATTTTAAGCAGCAAAAGTGAGGTGCATGTCTGTGCAGGCTCACACCTGCCTGCTTAACGAGCTCTCTCTCACTCTGCCAAGGTTAAACCTAAAAATGTTAGATTGTAGTAAGATTAACTTTTTCAAAAGTACAATAAGACAGATTTGACAGGGTTTTGCCACAGATTAATTAGTATATGCCAACTAAGTAGAGCATTGTGATTGGCACAAAGGTTTTTCAGATCTGGGCAGTTGGAGTCAGTTGATGACTTCAAAATCATCCTTTCTGACTGGATAATTAAAGCTCTCAGCATCTATCGGTCTGTAGTTAATTTCCCCACCTTTTAACTAACGTTTAACTAACCTAATCTCATTTAATGTCTCTGTTTATAGTCTGTATAGTTTATCTCCCCACGAATACACTCAAAGTAGTCTTAAAATAAAACCCACAAAACAGTTCAAGATTTAATACTTTTTATTTGCTCATTTAATGCCAGTTGCCCTGTTTTTCTATATGTCACTCATTCGCTTATACTTGGGCAAAAAGGACCAATTTGTACACTAGTATAGTGTATTTTTTCCCTCTATCTCTCTATGTCTGTCACACACAGAGACCAACACACAGACATGTATATGCTCATTATTGCTGTTCAAACTGATGGTCAAATTTCCAAGCACCACCTGAACGCCTCATCTGTTTTTAACCTATCACTGGACCAACTGTCGTCATTCCGCTTTGCTCTCTGCTGTGGTAAGTACAGTACACTCAGTACTGCAGTGTTTTATTTTTATGATGGAAAAAATACATGTTTGACATTTAAACTCACATATCAAGTCCAACAGAGTTAAAAACAATTCAAAGAAGAAAGAAAGAAAAAAGAATAACCTTCGCTATCATTTATATACGTTTATTACGTTTTGCTGTTAGCAGCAGTGCTAACGCTAGCTTCAATGCTAATGCTAGCAACAATGCTAACGCTAGCTATAGTGCTAACACTAGCCTTAGCACTTGTTAACTGACAAAAATAATATTCCTGTGATATTTCTTGCTGCTCAGTGAGACAAAAGTAAGAAATTAGCTTTATTATTGCCATTGTGGCTCAGTTTTAACAGTAAGAGTGCTAGCGCTAGCAGCATTGCTAGCGCTAGCAGCATTGCTAACGCTAGCTGCAATGCTAACGCTAGCTGCAATGCTAACGCTAGCTGCAATGCTAACACTAACTGAAGTGCTAATGCTAGCCGGAATGCTAGCGCTAGCAGCAATGCTAAGGCTAGTAACAGTCTAACAGTAGCCTTACATAAGTGGCAATACTTCAGTTAACTAGTTTGAATTGTAAAATCACTGCTGTATCAGTTGGTGTGCTATATTACTCTATAATTACCCTGCTGACTAGAAGTTCAGTGTATCATGTCGTGTGGGCTTTGTATTTCTGTTAGTCTGATAACACTGTACAGACAACTAACGTATTATTTCTCGTTTCTTTCAGGAACCTGACTGACACTGTGCTTTGCCTGGTAGGTGTGCACATACTGTAAGAGAAGTAGACCAAAATAAAAAAATAATATGACTAATATAAGCTGTAAAGTGATGGGTTCAAACTTTGTGCTAGACCTTTTAAACACAATTTTATAATAAATACACATAAGTGCAGCTTAACAATTGGGCTAAAATATTTTTTTCGTACATTTTTGTAGTCACACTACATGTGATTAATTAATGATTCACTCAATCATATTTGTATTTAAAAATATTATTGCTGAATTTAATTAAATATTTATTCTTTTAAAAAGTGCCCAATTATGCAACTTTTTGCACATGGCAGCCGACAACAGTTTAGCTTGAATATTTGTTTTGTCCTTTTGCAGTAGTCACATTTAGTTCATACAATTACCATGTGATATAATTTTAATAAAATTATTTTTTTTTCTTGTTTTTTGTTCAGAGTGTGTAGAAGAAGAAGAACAAGGACCAGATCTCCAGTCTTCTCTCTCACATCCCAACCCCCCAACCCCTCTATCCTCTGTCCTGCTCCACCTATTGTCTCTGCCTTCTTTCCATCTGTATTTCACTCTGTGGTTTGTGAGAAATTTTGCCAAACCAACAATCCTTTTGCGGTTTGATTTAAAGCCGTGTCTCTCCTGCTCTGTCTGTTCTCTCTGCTAAATTTTCTCTCTACCTGTTTTTCACTCTTGGCTTGCTGCTGAAAAACGCCAAGCCAACAAAGCAATAAAGAGTGCATATTTTGCCTCAACCTATGAACAAACTGAACAAACAAAGAAAAATCTGCGGTTTGATTTAAAGCCGTGTCTCTCCTGCTCTGTCTGTTCTCACTGCTAAATTTTCTCTCTACCTGTTTTTCACTCTTGGCTTGCTGCTGAAAAACGCCAAGCCATTAAAGCAATAAAGAGTGCATATATTGCCTCTACCTGAGAACAAACTGAACAAACAAAGAAAACTAATTCACGGTTTGATTGTGATTTCCCAGCCGTGTCTCTCCTGCTCTGCCTGTTCTCTCTTCTAAATTTTCTCTCTACCTGTTTTTCACTCTTGGCTTGCTGCTGAAAAATGCCAAGCCAATAAAGAGAGTGCATAATATTCTCTCAACTGAAGAACAAACTGTCAAACGAAAGACAACTGTTTAAGACAAATAAAAACTGAAATATAAAAACAAAGACAACATCTCCTGGTGTGTGCCACTCTTATCTTGTGAACATATTTTCTAAAGACTAAGAAACACTTGCAGGTGTGTGAAAATGCCAAGGAAGCAGAAAAAGTCACAAGCTGCAAAACAACGCTGGAAGAAGTTTCATGAGTTTCACAAAGTACCAACATGTGAACAAGCTGAGTTTGATTTTCCTCAGAGCTCTGCAGAAGACAGTGTGTCTACAAAGACCAATTCTGACAGTGTCAAACAGGCAGGTCAACATGTTCCTGCACATGTACAACAGGTATCTTATGCTGATGCTGTAAAGAGTGGACTGCAGCATAAAGTTAATGAACAACATGAGGTGTCAAGTGCCCCACAGGTGGGTTATGCTGACTTTTTGAAAAGAGGCTGTCACAGTGATGTGGCAGGACCATCTCATGCAGAAAGAGTGAACCTTGAAAACCAGCCCTCTATTACACTTGTCTGTGCATCTCACAGCCAGGCACATCCTAAATATGGAGACTCCAGAAACAAGCAGTGCACATGCAACTCACTCACATTTCTTGCATTCCTTCATGAGAATGAAAACATGACTACAGCTGACCTTAATCTGGTCTTGGATAAAGGTGATGTGATGTACAAAGAGGCCAAGAAAAGATTTCCTAAAAATATTCATTTGGCAACCGATGAGCTGCCAGACAAAGTTGATGCTCGCTGGTCTATGTATGATGTCGACATGACACAGCCTTCCCGGTATGGGACATTTGAAGAACCTCCAGAGGAGGCAGTAGATACCTTTCTCAGCTTAGAAGCAGGACTGAGCTGCCTGTTGTCAGATGTGCAGTATGCCTTATTGATTATGAGTGGATTGTGTATCGCAGTGTTCAGATCCACATCAGGCAAATATGGTTTCTTTGATCCACACTCCAGAACACCCAGTGGTCTTCCTCTATTACTACAGTCACGTAATCGTGGTACAGCAGTGATGCTGAAATTCACACTCCTCAGTGACATGATTAAGAGGATCCAAGATTCTTATGAAATGATGGAGATATCACCCTCTTGTAACTATGAACTGAAGCCTGTGCAGTTCTACAGTATGAGCACAGTCAACCTGAGTGATACTATCACAGACACAGTCTGCAGACCAACAGCTGCCACTGCTGTGGCATCTACTCACTCTGATACAACTGTTGATGAAGCAAACTCCTCTACTCCAAGGAGAAACACAACGACTGATCTGACTGAGAACATCTTTTGTCAAATGTCCATTTGTACGCCACCGGTGAAACAAAAAGAAGTTCACGTGACTCAGTTCACATCATATGAAGATCAGAATGAACCTCCTAATATACCAACTGAAGAACTATGCAGTGAATTAAGTTTCCTTCCATCAAGGGATGCTTTTTTATGTCAATCAAATGCTGCAATAACAAATGTTGCTTCCTGTGATCTTTCTGATATAGTTTTACAAAAACTGAAAAAAGTTAATAAACAACAAAGGCACAAAATGAAAAGAAGATTAATGGCATCAGAGAAACCCAGAAATCAGAGAAAAGAAAACCAAAAAAGGAAAGAACGACAAAAGTATGCTTCAAACAAAGAGTACAAAGAAAAGAAAAAGTCTTGCACAAGCGAGGCATATAAAAACAATCCTGAAGTCAGACAGAAAAAACAACAGTATATGAAAAGACGTTATTGTGAGAATGATGAATTGAGACAGAAACAACAGAGATATATTAGAAGACGTTACTGTGAAAATGATGAATTCAGAAAGAAACAAAAACAATATGTTAAAAAACGTTTTTCTGAGAATGCTACAGTTAGAAAGAAACAACAACAATATATTAAAAGACGCTACTGTGAGAACGATGAATTCAGAAAGAAACAACAACAATATATTAAAAGACGCTACTGTGAGAACGATGAATTCAGAAAGAAACAACAACAATATATTAAAAGACGCTACTGTGAGAACGATGAATTCAGAAAGAAACAACAACAATATATTAAAAGACGCTACTGTGAGAACGATGAATTCAGAAAGAAACAACAACAATATATTAAAAGACGCTACTGTGACAATGCTGAATTTAGACAAAAACAAAAAAACTATATAACTAAAAGGTATCAAGAAAACCCTGAATTCAGAGAGAGACAGAGATCTCGAGTGACTCAGCGTTATGCACGTGACAATGCATTCAGAGTAAGACACAGACAACTAATGAAACAACTAATGCGAGACAGGTATCAAAGTAATCTTGCATTCAGGATTATGCACAACATGAGATGTGCAATGAAAATAAAAAGGAAATACAGATGGGTGAACAGACAAACCCAAGAGAGTGACAACAGTGTGATCAACGAGGCCATATCTGTGTTCAAATCACAAATCAAAGCTGGACCATCATACCCATGTACTGTATGCTTCAAGGCTTCATTTCCAAACCAAGTGCGACCCTGCACAAGGTCAAAGTATGTCAAAAACCCACATGTAGTTGCAACATGTTTGACAGGAAAGTTTGTTCATGTTTGTGATGAAAACTGCAGAAATGAGCAGTGCAAAGTGCCTGATGAGAGAAAGAGAGAGTGGATATGTCACACCTGCCACGATCATCTTAAAAATGGATCCATGCCAGCACTTGCTGTTGCCAATAAGTTGGATCTTGCTGATATTCCAGCTGAACTTTCTGATCTCAACATACTGGAGAGACATCTCATAGCCAAGTGCATACCATTTGCCAAGATCATTCCTCTTCCCAAAGGCAGACAAAGAGCAATTAGAGGAAATGTGGTCTGTGTCCCATCAGAGGTACAGGAAACTGTTGAAACACTACCTCGATTGAGAATTAATTCTCAGGTCATGAGAGTAAAATTGAAGAGACGCTTGTCTTACAAAGGTCATCAGCTGTTTCAGACTGTAAGCTGGTCTAAACTTGTGCAAGCACTGCATAAACTCAAGCAGATTCATCCACAGTATAAGGATGTGAGCATCAGAGATGATGCTGAGCTGTGTGATCCAACTCTTCCTGATGAAGATGATGAGGATGATGATGATGAAAACATGAATGAGGACGATTATGATGAGGCTGATTTAATGGAAATTGACAGCTGTGAGAAAAATGCACTGAGTGAAGCACAAAATATAAATGAACAGGACATTGACATGTTACCCTGTGATGGTGAACAATCGCATGAACAGATGAGAGATGATTCAGAGCAAGCAGATGGACTGACTAATGGTGGTTTTGCACTCGAGTCCTGTTTGCAGCCCCCTGATGTGGCTGAGGAGATATTATGTTTCAGTGAAGGAATCTACTCTGTTGCTCCTGCAGAGAGAAACAATCCAATAAGTTTTTTCAAAACACCTAAACTGGAGGCCATGGCCTTCCCTGTGCAGTTTCCTACAGGTCAAAACACACTTGATGAAAGAAGGCTGATCAAAGTATCCCCCAGTGGGTATTTCAAATCAAGACTTTTCTGCATTGATGATCGTTTTGCCAAAGACACAAACTATTTGTTCTTTGCACAGTTTGTGACTGAAATACACTTGGCTACATCCAGCATGACAGTACAGTTAAGGAAGGCAAAGCCTCTGACCAGAGATGGTAGAAAAATAACCTCAGGCATGTTACAAGATAAACATGAGGTGGAGAAACTGGTGCGAAATAAAGATGCAGTGAGATTCATGCAGCCTCTGAGAGGAACCCCAGCCTATTGGGAGAAAACAACAAGAGATCTTTTTGCCATGATCAGACAGTTGGGAACTCCCACGTTCTTTTGCACATTTTCAGCTGCTGAAATGCGCTGGCCTGAAGTGATTGAGGCAATAACAAGGCAGCAAGGTGAACAAGTGAATTTTGAAGGACTCGACTGGTCAGCAAAGTGTGACATCCTGAGAAGCAATCCTGTCACAACAATGCGCATGTTTGACAAGAGAGTTGAAGCATTATTCAGAGATTTACTCTTATCTCCCGCAGAGCCACTTGGCAAAGTCATTGACTACTTTTACAGAGTTGAGTTTCAGCACAGAGGAAGCCCACACATACACTGCCTCCTGTGGGTAGAAGGTGCTCCTGTGTTTGAGGAGGATGATGAGCAAACTGTTCTTGATTTTATAAACAAATACATCACAGCTCAGCTGCCTGATCCACATAAACAACCTGAACTGTACAAAAAAGTAACAGAAGTGCAAAAACACAGTAAGAACCACACAAAGACGTGCTTTAGGAGTTTAAGCTCCGGGTGCCGTTTTGGTTTTCCCAAACCACCCTGCAATGAGACAATGATCACAAGACCCAGTGAGGATGATGCACTGGAAGTAGAAACGGCAAAGAACAAGCTCAGACCACTGAACCAGCTGCTGAATGAACCTGAAACTGCTTCCATGAGTTTAGAGCAGCTCTTGGAAAGATGCAAGTTGACACATGCAGAATATGAGAGATACCTGAATAAAATGAACATGAGGAGTACGATCATACTAAAGCGTGATCCAAAAGACTCTTGGATAAACGGCTATAATCCACATCTGCTTGAAGCCTGGAACAGTAATATCGACATAAGCTTTGTTTTAGATGCTTTTGGTGCTGCAAATTATTTAATGAAATATATATCAAAAAAAGAGGGCGGGCTATCTGAGTACCTGAAAACTGTCATTGAGAACTCCCATAAGGACAGTGTAAATGAGTGCGATGAAATGAGAGCCGTCATGCAGGCATATTCAAAGAAGCGAGAGATCAGTGCACAGGAGTGTGTTGCTCGTGCATGTGGTCTTCACATGAAGCAATGCTCACGTGCTGTAATATTCATTCCAACTGATGATAATCCTGTGAAAATGAGTCGTCCCCTGTCAGTTCTGGACAACACAACACCTGAGTCTTCCAATGTTTGGATGACATCTTTGAATGACAAATACAAAGCCAGACCTGAAACACCAGAGTATGAGGAGATGTGCATGGCAGACTTTGCTGCTACTTGCAGGATTGTCTATGGCCAACAGAAAAAAGGTAAAGATGTTTTGCCCCTTCTCAATGAGATGGGGTTTGTGCAAAGGCGCAAAAACAATAAGCCTGCTATCATCAGATTTCACCGCTGCTCACAAGAAAAACATCCAGAGCAATATTACGGAAGACTGCTTAAACTGTACCTTCCTCATCGTTCAGACCACGAACTGAAAACACCATCGTTGCCAACCTATCAGGCTTTCTATGGTGCTGGCTGTGTACAGCTGCCAGGTACTGACCGTCTTGAGTACGTGCAACACATTGTCAAAAGAAACAGAGAAAAATATGAGAAAAACAGTGAGGAGATCGAGAGCGCTGTTGAGGAATATGAGCAGAACAGAGGTGTGACTGACGAATGGTGTAATCTGGCACCTGAATCAGATCTCGTAAGGTTGCCACTTGTTGAACAAGAAAGAGAGCGAGACAATGAAAATGAACAGGAAGATGTGCCCGACTACAGCCGTCAGGCTGATGCTTCAACAGAAGTCAGAGCCATCAGGGAACCCCCTGCTATTGATCCCACATTGTTACGTCAGATGTTTCAGAATCTGAACAAGAAGCAAGCCTGCATATTTTATGCAGTTAGAGACTGGTGCATTAAAAGAGTCTGTGCTCTAAATCCAGAGCAGTTTTTCTTTTATATTAATGGTGGTGCTGGAACAGGAAAATCACATCTTATCAAATGCATCTACTCAGAAGCATCTAAGATACTGAGCAAAGTGCCCAGATATGCAGACGACGTTGACATATCAAAACCCACTGTCCTGTTAACTGCTTTCACTGGGACTGCAGCATTTAACATTTCTGGAACAACACTGCATTCTCTTCTCAAGCTGCCTAGAAGCTTAAAACCTCCCATTCAGGGACTTGGCAATCAGCTGGATGAAGTCAGATCAGAACTTTTGAATGCTGAAATAATCGTCATTGACGAAGTGTCTATGGTGTCAAGACATCTGTTTGCATATGTAGATGCAAGACTCAAACAGATCAAAGGGACTCGGAGACCCTTTGGAGGCATGTCAGTCATTGCTGTCGGAGACTTCTATCAGCTACCCCCAGTGCGACAGTCTAAACCTCTCTGTGTGCACGACCCGTCCGAGATCGACCTGTGGCGGGAGCATTTTCAGATGATCACTCTGACTGAGATTATGCGTCAGAAAGATGATGTTGTCTTTGCAGAGATGCTGAACAGAATTCGTGTGAAAGGAAAGTTGGATGAGCTTTGCGAAGCAGATAGAAATTTGTTGTCACAGGCCATAACTGAAGCAGCCCTTTGTCCAACTGATGCGTTGCACATTTTTGCAACTAATAAAGAAGTGGATGCACACAACTCTGCAACACTGGCTCTGCTCCACACTCATATCATTGACATCCATGCAGATGATTATAGAAAAGATCCTAGAACTGGCAGAATGGCACTTCAAGACAGACCATTGAAAGGAGGTAAAAACGAGTTACCAGACACACTGAAAGTTGCAGAAGGAGCTCGTGTCATGCTCACCAGAAACATTGACATACAAAATGGTTTGGTTAATGGAGCTTTTGGAATACTACTTAGAGTAGTTCACTCTGAAAACGACCAACACATCATCAAGCTTGGACTTAAAATGGATAATGAGACATCTGGAAAGAATAACCGCACACCAGCAGACGACATGGTGTACATTGAGAGAGCAGAGGAGAATCTGAAGCAGAAAGGAGTGGTACGAAGACAGTTCCCAGTGAAGCTGGCCTTTGCATGTACAATACATAAGGTACAGGGTATGACAACTACATCAGCTGTTGTCTCTCTTAAGAGCATTTTTGAGCCCGGCATGGCCTACGTAGCTGTCAGTAGAGTGACGTCTCTCAGTGGACTGTATCTTCTTGATATGGAGGAGAAAAAAATATTCACCAACCCAGAAATCACTGCAGCGCTTGAGAACATGAGACAAGCCAACCTTGATGACATGATGCCTCTTCTACACGTGAGGCAAACACTGAGCAGGTCAGAGGTTTTCACCATTGTTCATCATAATACAGAGGGACTGCCAGCTCACATTAATGACATCAAAAGTCACCATGAATTGTGTCTAGCAGATGTTTTGTGCCTAACAGAAACACACCTGCGGGGCTCTTTTGTCGCAGAGAGTCTCCACTTGGAAAATTACAATTTGTTCAAACGCAACAGACACCTGTCCTACACAAACTTTCCCCAGATGGCAAACAGAAGTGGTGGTGGAGTTGCTGTTTATGTGAAAAGTGACATTCAAGTGCATGAAAAACAGTACATTCATAATGTAACTGACCTTGAATTTCTGGCTTTAAAGGTTGAAGCACCAGTCAGTGCTCTGATTGCAGTTGTATACAGACCTCCAGACTACACTCTGAGGCCATTCCTGAAAAACCTGGTAAGCCTATTAGACTCATTGGAGATCATGGACTGTCATCCCATCATAGTTTGTGGTGATTTTAATGAGAATGTTTTATCCAGTGCAAACAAACCAATCCTGGAGCTGTTTGAGTCTAGGGGATACGCACAGGTCATCACTGCCCCTACCACAGAGAAGAACACACTGCTTGACCTAATTTTCATTTCTCAGTCAGATCGATGTCTCCATTCTGGAGTCATGAAGACCTACCATAGTTACCATGACCCAGTATACTGTGTATTGTCCTGTGATGATTCATGATCTAGATCTTTGAATACAGTAAGTAATATCTATATTTTTGAATGACTTAAGAAAGTAGAGCGATATTTAAAAGTTGACGCTCTGCATTGCAGTATAATGGTTGAATTGTTTACATAAAATACAATTACATGAATTAAGTAATGATATCAGTAAAAGATGACAATTTTATTTATCACAGAAAATCTAAAGTTCACTAACAGTAACCTATAAATGTCAAAAAAATCAAATATAGCAGTTTAAAATGAATAGTGTAGGCATATCCTCTCTGCAGCCAGGCTTCAACATCCTGCCAGGCTGCCCCAGTCTCACTGTGGCTGGGAGGGAGGGAGGGTGGACCAGAGGATTGCCTACACAACACATAAATGTTCAACAGCTTCTTCATTGTTTCTGAGAGAACAATAATGACTAAAGGTTGCTTTTTAAACAAACAAACAAACAAACAAACAAACAAACAAACAAACAAACAAACAAACCTAATTACAGCAATAATGACAGTTAAGCCACTTTATGTGTGCCTCTATTTTGAAATACTATTTACAAAAATGTTATTATTTTGGTTTGTTATAAACTTTAAACTTTTTCAAAAGTATACGATTATATTTTTGGACAAATCTTTCGATGAAACATACATTTTTATGAGCTTTTATCATGTTTCGGCCAGTGCAATCATCAGGGTGGGTCTGGGTTGATAACTGCACATTTCTGGCCAGAAATGTTTCAGCAGTGTTACATAAGTAGTACATATGTAACACTTGCTTTCTGTTACCAGCTGATACCCTACATTTGTATAGACATTGGATGGTGTGAGGTTGGGGAGTTGAGTGGGGGGGGGGGGGGGGTTACGGTGGGAGCTGAGGGGGGGGGGGTGTTAGGTTTCCTTTTTTCTTTTTCTTTTTTAAGAGAGACACAGTCCTCCTGTGTCTTCTCCAAGCTTCACATGTAAGATCCAACAGTGTGAAGCACATAGCAGCTAGAAACTGTAATGCCACAGATCAGAGAGGCTTCATCATCACCATCTTCATCGCCGTACGATCAGAGCGTGAGACTTCACATCTGGAGCACAGGAGACATTCTGTGATAAGTCCTCCTTCTAGCTTGTCCCACAAGCAGTCGGTGAGATTTACTCACAACAAAAAGGGTTAATGACATAATTTCCATGAAAACATGTATTCATTCTTTGTAAAGTGTTTAAATTGTGTTTTCACTTGACCTTAGGAGTGTTAGAGTGTATTGTAATGTCTGTACTCAGGTGTTTCCCTCTGTGATCCATCCCCATCAGAGCTGAGACACTCAGGACTGAACAGACTGCACAGTTTCTGTGACCGAGCCTCCAAAACACCTTCTTTGAAACCACTCATGATAGAAGGGCTTCATATTTGCAGCAGCACTACTACAGGTATTCAGTTTATTACAGGATGTGTTTGTTTCTTAGGACCAGCTCTGAGTGCACACTACCTAACATATACACCTTTCTGTTCACTACAAACCAACTACTCTGGATCATATGGCCAGTTGGCAGGAATGTTGCTGCAGGAAAAAATCCCTGGAGATCACCATCATTGTCAGACTGACTGTGCCTCCTCTGTGCAGTGTCAAGATCCTCTCTAAATGAGTGTGTAAGTTAACATTTTCATTATTTTATTCCCTTTGACAAGACAAGTATCACTGATATTTACATTTACAACTACATATGTTCCCGTTTTCTGCTCTTCTTTTAAAGTCCTCAGCTATCCTGCTTCTGTGCTGCTTGCCACACATCAAACACTGGCCGGATGACAGGGAGGATCCACTCTGAAGTCACTGGACGTGATGAGGATCATATGGGACTTCATAGTTTCACAGAAACATTGTGCTCTGTGATTACAGGTTTTAAATGGACATAATGACTGCCTCTCTCTGATCAACAGGCTAAAGGATTGTTTTCATTGTTAGTGCTCTGTACAATGTATGCTTATTTAATATTTCATCACAGAGCAAACCTTTATTTATTTAACATTTTTTTTATTTTGTTTTAATGTTGAATTAACTGTGGGGATTTTTTTAAGTGGGCACTTGGGATGTCATATGACCAGAAATGTGGTAACTGGAATTCAACAGTATGGAAGAAAAAATCTGCTGAGAACGAAACACATACAAAAACCCCCAAGAAAATTCAAATTCATTCCATGTAATCCAATCTAAAACATTTTAAACTGCTGAACAGCAACACAAACAGCGTTAAAAAACAGTGTTAACAGAATGATTATGATGATTTTGTACCAAAGTTTCAGGTCACATGGCACACCTAGTGTGTAGTGTGGGGTATCAGCTGGTAAGTATAGGTTTTTTTTTTCATATTTGTGTCCTTAGAGTTCAGATAGATAAAGCCTTGTGTATAATAATTAGTCATAACCACAACTCAAAGTCAGGGACTAACTAATTTTGGGACTTTGTGTCTGAGCCCAGGTTAAAACAATGTGTAAAAAAGCATTTAGTGGCATGGCTGAACAATGCTGTATTGATACTTATTTATCCATGTTCACAAAAAGGACTAATGTGTTTATTTGATTATTTGCATGTGTTAAACTGTGTCACCACCTTAGGCTTTCATTTGAGTTTACTCACAAATCTCTATACAGTTCTCTTTTACCACTGTGTGGACTCTGTTTACATTAAAACATAAAAAAGAATGAGTAATAAAAAGATGTGTAGACAGATCAGAAGATTAAGTAGACCGATAGAAACAGCTGTTCAGCCATGTTCTAAGAAACCAACACAATTTAAAGGTTCAGGATTGTGGTTTTAAAAGTTGAATTTTCATGTATTTCATATGTTGCTCATTATTTTTTATTTAGTTATTTAATTTAGTTATTTTTCTTTATTCTACCAGTCCTTTTCAGAAAGAAGCTGTATATGACTTAAGATTTTTATGTTATTTTCTATGACATCCAAAACAAATTGATGTATGTAATACTATTAAACATGATATACACATGTGTATAGGTCTGAAAAACATCATGCTGTATATTAAAGTTTGTATTTTCTGCAGAATGTTTGTTCATCTTTTAAGTTCATTTCAATTAGAAGAATATGAACTTTTAATATTCATTCAGAGGTTTTCTGACTCTAAATTTTCTTTTGTCATTACTCATCTTTTTATTATTTACATTTTAAACATGCTTAGCTTTTTCCAACTTCTTCTGTGTGAACATCAGCTTTCAAAAGTTCTGCACTTTTATTTTCAGGTTAAAAATTCTGTATTTTCCAGCTCATTCAGATTTTTAACTTAACATTCAGCAATTAATTCATTTCAGTGCATACATTCAGATTCAAGCATTCACACTGCAGTTTCTTCAGAAAATGCACTTTCTAGTTATTAGTGTGAATGCTTGAAAAGCATTCACAGTATTGTTCTTCTAATCTTTATTATTATTATTATTATTATTATTATATTTTATTTTTCCGTACGTTTTTTCAAAGCCTACTCCTTCAAAACCGTTCAACTTAGAAAAACCATTCAAACACCGTTAGATTCCTATTCTTTTGAACAACACTGCTTCTATTTTTCATATTTTTAACATTTATATTTTTAATTTTATTCAACTTTATTCAACAAAAATTTATAATGTATTTCAATGGGGAGACCCTTCAAATCCTCATTCAACTTACTCATTTTTAAACTCTTACTACTTCCACATACATTGACATAGAGCCACCATTCAAACTTTAAAACGAAGACAAGACATTCAACTATTCAACTTGTATTTATCTTTTCAATATCTATTATACTTTTTCTTCAGTTCCAGTTTAAGTTTCATGATGTTTTTTCAGCCGTTTCAGAGTTTATAATGGGTGTGTATGGGACGGAATGTTGGGGCTAGAGTGAGACAGCTCAACTGCTAGAGTGAGAGGAGCAAAAAAATTAATCTTAAAATCTTTTTTAAAACTGCTGCTGTGTCCACAGCGTTTGCTCTACAGCCATCATTTTACCCTCAAAACGTAGCCATGGCTGTCCTCTTTCATCCAATGTGTTTACTATTGTACTAGGTGTTATGGTTCTTTCATAAATGTCACCAATGCACAGCCTCCTCCCTCCAACTCTTCCATAGACTCTAATGTTAAAATGGCTCAGAAGGTTCGTTTGAAAATCAGAAGAGCATGGTGTCTTTACACTGTCACCACGTCCATATAATAAACTCCACAGGCATGAAAACTGAGAATTAGGTAGACTAGACATTGCTGTCGCTCACGGTGAAAGAATTTTGTCAATACGACATGTACTTTTCATTTGGGAGCGATTTGTTTAGGGCTGACTTTTCTGTTCATTTTAAGCAGCAAAAGTGAGGTGCATGTCTGTGTACGTGTGTATGGAGCCATTGGGTGCGGTCACTATAGCAACCAGGCTCACACCTGCCTGCTTAACGAGCTCTCTCTCTCACTCTGCCAAGATTCATCTTAAACACTTCTCTTTCAACTGCTGCTGTGTCCACAGTGTTAAAGCCATCATTTTACCCTCAAAACGTCGCCATTGTTGTTCTCTTTCCAACACCGTGTCTTTCAAAGCTCAGACTTTTAAATTTTTTAAACTGTGTGGATCCAAGCGGAGGGATCACATTTTAGTCATTCAGTGATTCAAAGAATATGAACTTTTAATATTCATTCAGATGTTTTCTGACTCTAAATTTTCTCTTCTCATTTCTTAGGGTTTTCTAATTTACAATTAAAACATTTTCAACTTTTTTCCAACTTCTTCTTCTAATCTTCAGCTTTTAGCAGTTCAGCACTTTTGTTTTCAGGTTAAATTCGGGTTTTTTTTTTTTATCTCATTCAAGATTTTTAACTTAAATTCAGTAATTAATTCATTTCAGTGCATACATTCAGATTCAAGCATTCACACTGCAGTTTCTTCAGAAAATGCACTTTCTAGTTATTATATTTTATTCTGTATTCCGTACGTTTTTTGTAATCCTACTCCTTCAAAACCGTTCAACTTAGAAAAACCATTCAAACACCGTTAGATTCCTATTCTTTTGGACAACACTGCTTCTATTTTTCATATTTTTAACATTTATATTTTTAATTTTATTCAACTTTATTCAACAAAAATTTATAATGTATTTCAATGGGGAGACCCTTCAAATCCTCATTCAACTTACTCATTTTTAAACTCTTACTACTTCCACATACATTGACATAGAGCCACCATTCAAACTTTAAAACGAAGACAAGACATTCAACTATTCAACTTGTATTTATCTTTTCAATATCTATTATACTTTTTCTTCAGTTCCAGTTTAAGTTTCATGATGTTTTTTCACCCGTTTCAGAGTTTATAATGGGTGTGTATGGGACGGAATGTTGGGGCTAGAGTGAGGCAGCTCAACTGCTAGAGTGAGAGGAGCAAAAAAATTAATCTTAAAATCTTTTTTAAAACTGCTGCTGTGTCCGCAGCGTTTGCTCTACATGTATGATTTTACCCTCAAAACGTAGCCATGGCTGTCCTCTTTCATCCAATGTGTTTACTATTGTACTAGGTGTTATGGTTCTTTCATAAATGTCACCAATGCACAGCCTCCTCCCTCCAACTCTTCCATAGACTCTAATGTTAAAATGGCTCAGAAGGTTCGTTTGAAAATCAGAAGAGCATGGTGTCTTTCCACTGTCACCACGTCCATATAATAAGCTCCACAGGCATGAAAACTGAGAATTAGGTAGACTAGACATTGCTGTCGCTCACGGTGAAAGAATTTTGTCAATACGACTTTTACTTTTCATTTGGGAGCGATTTGTTTCGGCCTGACTTTTCTGTTCATTTTAAGCAGCAAAAGTGAGGCGCATGTCTGTGTGCGTGTGTATGGAGCCATTGGGTGCGGTCACTATAGCAACCAGGCTCACACCTGCCTGCTTAACGAGCTCTGCCTGCCACTGTACCAAGATTCATCTTAAGCACTTCTCTTTCAACTGCTGCTGTGTCCACAGTGTTACAGCCATCATTTTACCCTCAAATTGTCGCCATTATTGTTCTCTTTCCAACACCGTATCTTTCAAAGCTCAGGCATTTAAACTTTTTAAACTGTGTGGATCAAAGTGGAGGGATCACATTTGAGTCATTCAGTGATTCAAAGAATATGACCTTTTAATATTCATTCAGATGTTTTCTGACTCTAAATGTTCTTTTCTCATTTCTTAGGGTTTTCTAATTTACATTTAAAACATTTTCAGTTTTTTTCCAACTCCTTCTTCTGTGTAACCTTCAGCTTTTAGCAGTTCAGCACCTTTGTTTTCAGGTTAAATTCGTTTTTTTTTTAATCTCATTCAATATTTTTAACTCAAAATTCAGCAATTAATTCATTTCAGTGCATACATTCAGATTCAAGCATTCACACTGCAGTTTCTTCAGAAAATGCACTTTCTAGTTATTATTATATTTTATCTATTCCGTACGTTTTTTGTAATCCTACTCCTTCAAAACCGTTCAACTTAGAAAAACCATTCAAACACCGTTAGATTCCTATTCTTTTGGACAACACTGCTTCTATTTTTCATATTTTTAACATTTATATTTTTAATTTTATTCAACTTTATTCAACAAAAATTTATAATGTATTTCAATGGGGAGACCCTTCAAATCCTCATTCAACTTACTCATTTTTAAACTCTTACTACTTCCACATACATTGACATAGAGCCACCATTCAAACTTTAAAACGAAGACAAGACATTCAACTATTCAACTTGTATTTATCTTTTCAATATCTATTATACTTTTTCTTCAGTTCCAGTTTAAGTTTCATGATGTTTTTTCACCCGTTTCAGAGTTTATAATGGGTGTGTATGGGACGGAATGTTGGGGCTAGAGTGAGGCAGCTCAACTGCTAGAGTGAGAGGAGCAAAAAAATTAATCTTAAAATCTTTTTTAAAACTGCTGCTGTGTCCGCAGCGTTTGCTCTACAGGTATGATTTTACCCTCAACACGTAGCCATCGCTGTCCTCTTTCATCCAATGTGTTTACTATTGTCCTAGGTGTTATGGTTCTTTCGTAAATGTCACCAATGCACAGCCTCCTCCCTCCAACTCTTCCATAGACTCTAATGTTAAAATGGCTCAGAAGGTTCGTTTGAAAATCAGAAGAGCATGGTGTCTTTACACTATCACAACGTCCATATAATAAACTCCACAGGCATGAAAACTGAGAATTAGGTAGACTGGACATTGCTGCCGCTCACGGTGAAAGAATTTCGTCAATACGACATACACTTTTCATTTGGGAGCGGTTTGTTTCGGCCTGACTTTTCTGTTCATTTTAAGCAGCAAAAGTGAGGCGCATGTCTGTGTACGTGTGTATGGAGCCATTGGGTGCAGTCACTATAGCAACCAGGCTCACACCTGCCTGCTTAACGAGCTCTGCCTGCCACTGTACCAAGATTCATCTTAAGCACTTCTCTTTCAACTGCTGCTGTGTCCACAGTGTTACAGCCATCATTTTACCCTCAAATTGTCGCCATTATTGTTCTCTTTCCAACACCGTGTCTTTCAAAGCTCAGGCATTTAAACTTTTTAAACTGTGTGGATCAAAGTGGAGGGATCACATTTGAGTCATTCAGTGATTCAAAGAATATGACCTTTTAATATTCATTCAGATGTTTTCTGACTCTAAATGTTCTTTTCTCATTTCTTAGGGTTTTCTAATTTACAATTAAAACATTTTCAGCTTTTTTCCAACTTCTGCTTCTGTGTAACCTTCAGCTTTTAGCAGTTCAACACCTTTGTTTTCAGGTTAAATTTGGTTGTTGTTTTTTTTGTTTGTTTTTTTAATTTCATTCAATATTTTTAACTCAAAATTCAGCAATTAATTCATTTCAGTGCATACATTCAGATTCAAGCATTCACACTGCAGTTTCTTCAGAAAATGCACTTTCTAGTTAGTGTGAATGCTTGAAAAGCATTCACAGTATTGTTCTTCTAATCTTTATTATTATATTTTCTTTTTCCGTACGTTTTTTGAAAGCCTACTCCTTCAAAACCGTTCAACTTAGAAAAACCATTCAAACATCGTTAGATTCCTATTATTTTGGACATGACTGCTTCTATTTTTCTCATTTTTAACATTTATATTTTTAATTTTATTCAACTTTATTCAACAAAAATTTCCCATGTATTTCAATGGGGAGACCCTTCAAATTCTCATTCAATTTACTCATTTTTAAACTCTTACTACTTCCACATACATTGACATAGAGCCACCATTCAAACTTTAAAACGAAGACAAGACATTCAACTATTCAACTTGTATTTATCTTTTCAATATCTATTATACTTTTTCTTCAGTTCCAGTTTAAGTTTCATGATGTTTTTTCAGCCGTTTCAGAGTTTATAATGGGTGTGTATGGGACGGAATGTTGGGGCTAGAGTGAGGCAGCTCAACTGCTAGAGTGAGAGGAGCAAAAAAATTAATCTTAAAATATTTTTTAAAACTGCTGCTGTGTCCGCAGCGTTTGCTCTACAGGTATGATTTTACCCTCAAAACGTAGCCATGGCTGTCCTCTTTCATCCAATGTGTTTACTATTGTCCTAGGTGTTACGGTTCTTTCATAAATGTCACCAATGCACAGCCTCCTCCTTCCAACTCTTCCATAGACTCTAATGTTAAAATGGCTCAGAAGGTTCGTTTGAAAATCAGAAGAGCATGGTGTCTTTCCACTGTCACCACGTCCATATAATAAACTCCACAGACATGAAAACTGAGAATTCAGTAGACTAGACATTGCTGTCACTCACGGTGAAAGAATTTTGTCAATACGACTTTTACTTTTCATTTGGGAACGATTTGTTTCGGCCTGACTTTTCTGTTCATTTTAAGCAGCAAAAGTGAGGCGCATGTCTGTGTACGTGTGTATGGAGCCATTGGGTGCGGTCACTATAGCAACCAGGCTCACACCTGCCTGCTTAACGAGCTCTGCCTGCCACTGTACCAAGATTCATCTTAAGCACTTCTCTTTCAACTGCTGCTGTGTCCACAGTGTCACAGCCATCATTTTACCCTCAAATTGTCGCCATTATTGTTCTCTTTCCAACATCTTGTCTTTCAAAGCTCAGAGATGTAAACTTTTTAAACTGTGTGGGTCCAAGTGGAGGGATCACATTTTCTTCATTCAGTGATTCAAAGAATATGACCTTTTAATATTCTTTCAGATGTTTTCTGACTCTAAATGTTCTTTTCTCATTTCTTAGGTTTTTCTAATTTACAATTAAAACATTTTCAGTTTTTTTCCAACTTCTTCTTCTGTATAACCTTCAGCTTTTAGCAGTTCAGCACCTTTGTTTTCAGGTTAAATTTGATTTTTTTATTTTTTTTTTATTTCATTCAATATTTTTAACTCAAAATTGAGCAATTAATTCATTTCAGTGCATACATTCAGATTCAAGCATTCACACTGCAGTTTCTTCAGAAAATGCACTTTCTAGTTCTATTTTATTCTTCCGTACGTTTTTTGAAAGCCTACTCCTTCAAAACCGTTCAACTTAGAAAAACCATTCAAACATCGTTAGATTCCTATTATTTTGGACATGACTGCTTCTATTTTTCTCATTTTTAACATTTATATTTTTAATTTTATTCAACTTTATTCAACAAAAATTTCCCATGTATTTCAATGGGGAGACCCTTCAAATTCTCATTCAACTTACTCATTTTTAAACTCTTACTACTTCAACATACGTTGACATAGAGCCACCATTCAAACTTTAAAACGAAGACAAGACATTCAACTATTCAACTTGTATTTATCTTTTCAATATCTATTATACTTTTTCTTCAGTTCCAGTTTAAGTTTCATGATGTTTTTTCACCCGTTTCAGAGTTTATAATGGGTGTGTATGGGACGGAATGTTGGGGCTAGAGTGAGGCAGCTCAACTGCTAGAGTGAGAGGAGCAAAAAAATTAATCTTAAAATATTTTTTAAAACTGCTGCTGTGTCTGCAGCGTTTGCTCTACAGGTATGATTTTACCCTCAAAATGTAGCCATGGCTGTCCTCTTTCATCCAATGTGTTTACTATTGTACTAGGTGTTATGGTTCTTTCATAAATGTCACCAATGCACAGCCTCCTCCCTCCAACTCTTCCATAGACTCTAATGTTAAAATGGCTCAGAAGGTTCGTTTGAAAATCAGAAGAGCATGGTGTCTTTCCACTGTCACCACGTCCATATAATAAACTCCACAGGCATGAAAACTGAGAATTCAGTAGACTAGAAGCTGCTGTCGCTCACGGTGAAAGAATTTTGTCAATACGACTTTTACTTTTCATTTGGGAACGATTTGTTTCGGCCTGACTTTTCTGTTCATTTTAAGCAGCAAAAGTGAGGCGCATGTCTGTGTACGTGTGTATGGAGCCATTGGGTGCGGTCACTATAGCAACCAGGCTCACACCTGCCTGCTTAACGAGCTCTGCCTGCCACTGTACCAAGATTCATCTTAAACACTTCTCTTTCAACTGCTGCTGTGTCCACAGTGTTACAGCCATCATTTTACCCTCAAATTGTCGCCATTATTGTTCTCTTTCCAACACCGTATCTTTCAAAGCTCAGGCATTTAAACTTTTTAAACTGTGTGGATCAAAGTGGAGGGATCACATTTGAGTCATTCAGTGATTCAAAGAATATGACCTTTTAATATTCATTCAGATGTTTTCTGACTCTAAATGTTCTTTTCTCATTTCTTAGGGTTTTCTAATTTACATTTAAAACATTTTCAGTTTTTTTCCAACTCCTTCTTCTGTGTAACCTTCAGCTTTTAGCAGTTCAGCACCTTTGTTTTCAGGTTAAATTCGGGGTTTTTTTTGTTTTTTTTTTAATCTCATTCAATATTTTTAACTCAAAATTCAGCAATTAATTCATTTCAGTGCATACATTCAGATTCAAGCATTCACACTGCAGTTTCTTCAGAAAATGCACTTTCTAGTTAGTGTGAATGCTTGAAAAGCATTCACAGTATTGTTATTCTAATCTTTATTATTAGTGTGAATGCTTGAAAAGCATTCACAGTATTGTTCTTCTAATCTTTATTATTATATTTTATTATTATTATCTATTCCGTACGTTTTTTGAAAGCCAACTCCTTCAAAACCGTTCAACTTAGAAAAACCATTCAAACACCGTTAGATTCCTATTCTTTTGGACAACATTGCTTCTATTTTTCTCATTTTTAACATTTATATTTTTAATTTTATTCAACTTTTTTCAACAAAAATTTATAATGTATTTCAATGGGGAGACCCTTCAAATTCTCATTCAACTTCATCCTCTTTAAACTGTATCTACTTCCACATACATTGACATAGAGCCACCATTCAAACTTTAAAACGAAGACAAGACATTCAACTATTCAACTTGTATTTATCTTTTCAATATCTATTATACTTTTTCTTCAGTTCCAGTTTAAGTTTCATGATGTTTTTTCACCCGTTTCAGAGTTTATAATGGGTGTGTATGGGACGGAATGTTGGGGCTAGAGTGAGGCAGCTCAACTGCTAGAGTGAGAGGAGCAAAAAAATTAATCTTAAAATCTTTTTTAAAACTGCTGCTGTGTCTGCAGCGTTTGCTCTACAGGTATGATTTTACCCTCAAAACGTAGCCATCGCTGTCCTCTTTCATCCAATGTGTTTACTATTGTCCTAGGTGTTATGGTTCTTTCATAAATGTCACCAATGCACAGCCTCCTCCCTCCAACTCTTCCATAGACTCTAATGTTAAAATGGCTCAGAAGGTTCGTTTGAAAATCAGAAGAGCATGGTGTCTTTCCACTGTCACCACGTCCATATAATAAACTCCACAGGCATGAAAACTGAGAATTCAGTAGACTAGAAGCTGCTGTCGCTCACGGTGAAAGAATTTCGTCAATACGACTTGTACTTTTCATATGGGAACGATTTGTTTCGGCCTGACTTTTCTGTTCATTTTAAGCAGCAAAAGTGAGGTGCATGTCTGTGTCCGTGTGTATGGAGCCCTTGGGTGCGGTCACTATAGCAACCAGGCTCACACCTGCCTGCTTAACGAGCTCTCTCTCTCACTCTGCCAAGATTCATCTTAAACACTTCTCTTTCAACTGCTGCTGTGTCCACAGTGTTAAAGCCATCATTTTACACTCAAAACGTCGCCATCGTTGTTCTTTTTCCAACATCTTGTCTTTCAAAGCTCAGAGATGTAAACTTTTTAAACTGTGTGGGTCCAAGTGGAGGGATCACATTTTAGTCATTCAGTGATTTAAAGAATATGACCTTTTAATATTCTTTCAGATGTTTTCTGACTCTAAATGTTCTTTTCTCATTTCTTAGGTTTTTCTAATTTAAAATTAAAACAATTTCAGCTTTTTTCCAACTTCTTCTTCTGTGTAACCTTCAGCTTTTAGCAGTTCAGCACTGTTGTTTTCAGGTTAAATTCAGGTTTTTTTTTTTTTTTTTTTATCTCATTCAAGATTTTTAACTCAAAATTCAGCAATTAATTCATTTCAGTGCATACATTCAGATTCAAGCATTCACACTGCAGTTTCTTCAGAAAATGCACTTTCTAGTTATTATATTTAGTGTGAATGCTTGAAAAGCATTCACAGTATTGTTCTTCTAATCTTTATTATTATTATTAGTGTGAATGCTTGAAAAGCATTCACAGTATTGTTATTCGAATCTTTATTATTATTATTCTATTTTATTATTATCTATTCCGTACGTTTTTTGAAAGCCTACTCCTTCAAAACCGTTCAACTTAGAAAAACCATTCAAACACCGTTAGATTCCTATTCTTTTGGACAACATTGCTTCTATTTTTCTCATTTTTAACATTTATATTTTTAATTTTATTCAACTTTTTTCAACAAAAATTTATAATGTATTTCAATGGGGAGACCCTTCAAATTCTCATTCAACTTCCTCCTCTTTAAACTGTATCTACTTCCACATACATTGACATAGAGCCACCATTCAAACTTTAAAACGAAGACAAGACATTCAACTATTCAACTTGTATTTATCTTTTCAATATCTATTATACTTTTTCTTCAGTTCCAGTTTAAGTTTCATGATGTTTTTTCACCCGTTTCAGAGTTTATAATGGGTGTGTATGGGACGGAATGTTGGGGCTAGAGTGAGGCAGCTCAACTGCTAGAGTGAGAGGAGCAACAAAATTAATCTTAAAATCTTTTTTAAAACTGCTGCTGTGTCCGCAGCGTTTGCTCTACAGGTATGATTTTACCCTCAAAACGTAGCCATGGCTGTCCTCTTTCATCCAATGTGTTTACTATTGTACTAGGTGTTATGGTTCTTTCATAAATGTCACCAATGCACAGCCTCCTCCCTCCAACTCTTCCATAGACTCTAATGTTAAAATGGCTCAGAAGGTTCGTTTGAAAATCAGAAGAGCATGGTGTCTTTACACTGTCACCACGTCCATATAATAAGCTCCACAGGCATGAAAACTGAGAATTAGGTAGACTAGACATTGCTGTCGCTCACGGTGAAAGAATTTTGTCAATACGACTTTTACTTTTCATTTGGGAGCGATTTGTTTCGGCCTGACTTTTCTGTTCATTTTAAGCAGCAAAAGTGAGGCGCATGTCTGTGTACGTGTGTATGGAGCCATTGGGTGCGGTCACTATAGCAACCAGGCTCACACCTGCCTGCTTAACGAGCTCTGCCTGCCACTCTGCCAAAATTCATCTTAAACACTTCTCTTTCAACTGCTGCTGTGTCCACAGTGTTACAGCCATCATTTTACCCTCAAATTGTCGCCATTATTGTTCTCTTTCCAACATCTTGTCTTTCAAAGCTCAGGCATTTAAACTTTTTAAACTGTGTGGATCAAAGTGGAGGGATCACATTTGAGTCATTCAGTGATTCAAAGAATATGACCTTTTAATATTCTTTCAGATGTTTTCTGACTCTAAATGTTCTTTTCTCATTTCTTAGGTTTTTCTAATTTACAATTAAAACATTTTCAGCTTTTTTCCAACTTCTTCTTCTGTGTAACCTTCAGCTTTTAGCAGTTCAGCACTGTTGTTTTCAGGTTAAATTCAGGTTGTTTTTTTTTTTTTTTATCTCATTCAAAATTTTTAACTCAAAATTCAGTAATTAATTCATTTCAGTCCATACATTCAGATTCAAGCATTCACACTGCAGTTTCTTCAGAAAATGCACTTTCTAGTTATATTTTATTTTTCCGTACGTTTTTTGAAAGCCTACTCCTTCAAAACCGTTCAACTTAGAAAAACCATTCAAACATCGTTAGATTCCTATTATTTTGGACAACATTGCTTCTATTTTTCTCATTTTTAACATTTATATTTTTAATTTTATTCAACTTTATTCAACAAAAATTTCCCATGTATTTCAATGGGGAGACCCTTCAAATTCTCATTCAACTTACTCATTTTTAAACTCTTACTACTTCAACATACGTTCACATAGAGCCACCATTCAAACTTTAAAACGAAGACAAGACATTCAACTATTCAACTTGTATTTATCTTTTCAATATCTATTATACTTTTTCTTCAGTGCCAGTTTAAGTTTCATGATGTTTTTTCACCCGTTTCAGAGTTTATAATGGGTGTGTATGGGACGGAATGTTGGGGCTAGAGTGAGGCAGCTCAACTGCTAGAGTGAGAGGAGCAAAAAAATTAATCTTAAAATCTTTTTTAAAACTGCTGCTGTGTCCACAGCGTTTGCTCTACAGGTATGATTTTACCCTCAAAACGTAGCCATGGCTGTCCTCTTTCATCCAATGTGTTTACTATTGTACTAGGTGTTATGGTTCTTTCATAAATGTCACCAATGCACAGCCTCCTCCCTCCAACTCTTCCATAGACTCTAATGTTAAAATGGCTCAGAAGGTTCGTTTGAAAATCAGAAGAGCATGGTGTCTTTCCACTGTCACCACGTCCATATAATAAACTCCACAGGCATGAAAACTGAGAATTCAGTAGACTAGAAGCTGCTGTCGCTCACGGTGAAAGAATTTTGTCAATACGACTTTTACTTTTCATTTGGGAACGATTTGTTTCGGCCTGACTTTTCTGTTCATTTTAAGCAGCAAAAGTGAGGCGCATGTCTGTGTACGTGTGTATGGAGCCATTGGGTGCAGTCACTATAGCAACCAGGCTCACACCTGCCTGCTTAACGAGCTCTGCCTGCCACTGTACCAAGATTCATCTTAAGCACTTCTCTTTCAACTGCTGCTGTGTCCACAGTGTTACAGCCATCATTTTACCCTCAAATTGTCGCCATTATTGTTCTCTTTCCAACACCGTATCTTTCAAAGCTCAGGCATTTAAACTTTTTAAACTGTGTGGATCAAAGTGGAGGCATCACATTTGAGTCATTCAGTGATTCAAAGAATATGACCTTTTAATATTCATTCAGATGTTTTCTGACTCTAAATGTTCTTTTCTCATTTCTTAGGGTTTTCTAATTTACATTTAAAACATTTTCAGTTTTTTTCCAACTCCTTCTTCTGTGTAACCTTCAGCTTTTAGCAGTTCAGCACCTTTGTTTTCAGGTTAAATTCGGTTTTTTTTTGTTTTTTTTAATCTCATTCAATATTTTTAACTCAAAATTCAGCAATTAATTCATTTCAGTGCATACATTCAGATTCAAGCATTCACACTGCAGTTTCTTCAGAAAATGCACTTTCTAGTCTTTATTAGTGTGAATGCTTGAAAAGCATTCACAGTATTGTTATTCTAATCTTTATTATTATTATTATATTTTATTTTTCCGTACGTTTTTTGAAAGCCTACTCCTTCAAAACCGTTCAACTTAGAAAAACCATTCAAACATCGTTAGATTCCTATTCTTTTGGACAACATTGCTTCTATTTTTCTCATTTTTAACATTTAGATTTTTAATTTTATTCAACTTTATTCAACAAAAATTTATAATGTATTTCAATGGGGAGACCCTTCAAATCCTCATTCAACTTACTCATTTTTAAACTCTTACTACTTCCACATACATTGACATAGAACCACCATTCAAACTTTAAAACGAAGACAAGACATTCAACTATTCAACTTGTATTTATCTTTTCAATATCTATTATACTTTTTCTTCAGTTCCAGTTTAAGTTTCATGATGTTTTTTCACCCGTTTCAGAGTTTATAATGGGTGTGTATGGGACGGAATGTTGGGGCTAGAGTGAGACAGCTCAACTGCTAGAGTGAGAGGAGCAAAAAAATTTATCTTAAAATCTTTTTTAAAACTGCTGCTGTGTCCGCAGCGTTTGCTCTACAGGTATGATTTTACCCTCAAAACGTAGCCATGGCTGTCCTCTTTCATCCAATGTGTTTACTATTGTCCTAGGTGTTATGGTTCTTTCATAAATGTCACCAATGCACAGCCTCCTCCCTCCAACTCTTCCATAGACTCTAATGTTAAAATGGCTCAGAAGGTTCGTTTGAAAATCAGAAGAGCATGGTGTCTTTACACTGTCACCACGTCCATATAATAAACTCCACAGGCATGAAAACTGAGAATTTGGTAGACTAGACATGGCTGTCGCTCACGGTGAAAGAATTTTGTCAGTACGACATGTACTTTTCATTTGGGAACGATTTGTTTCGGCCTGACTTTTCTGTTCATTTTAAGCAGCAAAAGTGAGGTGCATGTCTGTGTCGTGTGTATGGAGCCATTGGGTGCAGTCACTATAGCAACCAGGCTCACACCTGTCTGCTTAACGAGCTCTCTCTGCCACTCTGCCAAGATTCATCTTAAACACTTCTCTTTCAACTGCTGCTGTGTCCACAGTGTTAAAGCCATCATTTTACCCTCAAAACGTCGCCATCGTTGTTCTCTTTCCAACATCTTGTCTTTCAAAGCTCAGAGATGTCAACTTTTTAAA
The DNA here is from genome assembly GCF_965226115.1 of Aulonocara stuartgranti. Classification (NCBI taxonomy): domain Eukaryota; kingdom Metazoa; phylum Chordata; class Actinopteri; order Cichliformes; family Cichlidae; genus Aulonocara; species Aulonocara stuartgranti. The sequence goes on from NC_138941.1 coordinate 7,321,972, forward strand.
CTGTGTGGATCCAAGTGGAGGGATCACATTTGAGTCATTCAGTGATTCAAAGAATATGAACTTTTAATATTCTTTCAGATGTTTTCTGACTCTAAATGTTCTTTTCTCATTTCTTAGGTTTTTCTAATTTACAATTAAAACATTTTCAGCTTTTTTCCAACTTCTTCTTCTGTGTAACCTTCAGCTTTTAGCAGTTCAGCACTGTTGTTTTCAGGTTAAATTCAGGTTGTTTTTTTTTGTTTTTTTTATCTCATTCAAAATTTTTAACTCAAAATTCAGCAATTAATTCATTTCAGTCCACATGTCTGTGTCCGTGTGTATGGAGCCCTTGGGTGCAGTCACTATAGCAACCAGGCTCACACCTGCCTGCTTAACGAGCTCTGTCTCTCACTCTGCCAAGATTAAATCAAAAATGTGTGTTACATCTAAGCAGTTGTAGTAAGATTAACTTTTTCAATAGGTACAATAAGACAGGTTTGACAGGCTTTTGCCACAGATTAACAGTATGTCAGTAGTTAATATAGGCTAACTGAATAGAGCCCTGAATTATTGCCCTGTTAAATTCAAGTTGATTGTGTATTGGTGGACTTGTCTTCTCCACACAGGTTTTTCATACCTCGGCAGTTTTAGTCAGTTGATGACTTTAAAATAATCTTTTCTGACTGGATAATTAAAGCTCACAGCATCTACCTGTCTGTAGTGTATTTTCCCACATTTTAAATAATCGAATCTCATTTAATGTCTCTGTTTTTAGTCTGTATAGTTTATCTCCCCACGAATACGCTCAAAGTAGTCTTAAAATAAAATCCATAAAACAGTTCAAGATGACATACTTTTTATTTGCTAATTTAATGCCAGTTGCCCTCTTTCCTGAGTATAAGCGAATGAGTGACATAAAGAGAAAAAGTACCAATTTGTATGCTGGTGAGTCTTGTGTATTTTTTTCTCTGTCTCTCTATGACAGAGAAATATATATGCTCATTATTGATGTTCAAACTGATGCTCAAATTTCCAAGCACCACCTGAACGCCTCATCAGTCTTTAACTAATCACTGCACCAACTGCCGTCATTCCGCTTTGCTCTCTGCTGTGGTAAGTACAATACACTCAGTACAGCACGGTTTTAATTTTATGATGGTAAAAATACATGTTTGACATTTAAACTCACATATCAAGTCTTTTTAAAGTTCAACAGAGTTCAAAGAATAAAGAAAGCAAAAAAAGAATAACCTTTGCTACCATTTATATAGGTTTATGACTTTTGCTGTTAGCAGCAGTGCTAACGCTAGCTTCAATGCTAATGCTAGCTATAGTGCTAACACTAGCCTTAGCAGTTGTTAACTGACAAAAAGAATATTCTTGTGATATTCCTGTGATATTTATTGGCGGTCAGTGAGACAAAAGTAACAAATGAGATTTATTATTGCCATTGTGCCTCAGTTTTAACAGTAAGAGTACTTTATGACTTTTGCTGTTAGTAGCAGTGCTAATGCTAGCTTCGATGCTAATGCTAGCATCAATGCTAACGCTAGCTATAGTGCCAACACTTGCCTTAGCAGTTTTTAACTGACAAAAAGAATATTCCTGTGATATTCCTGTGATATTTATTGGCGGTCAGTGAGACAAAAGTAACAAATGAGCTTTATTATTGCCATTGTGCCTCAGTTTTAACAGTAAGAGTGCTAGTTCTACCAGCAGTGCTAACACTAACTGAAGTGCTAACGCTAGCAGGAATGCTAGCGTTAGCAGCGATGCTAAGGCTAGTAACAGTCTAACAGTAGCCTTATATAAGTACTTAAATAAATACTTCAGTTAATTAGTTTGAATTATAAAATGGCTGCTGTATCAGCTGGTGTGCTATATTACTCTATAATTACCCTGCTGACTATAAGTTCAGTGTATCATGTCGTGTGGGCTTTGTTTTTTTGTTAGTCTGATAACACTGTACAGACAACTAACATGTTATTTCTTGTCTTACACTTTCAGGAACTTGACTCACATCTGTGCTTTGCCTGGTAGGTGTGCACATACTGTTAGAGAAGTACACCAAATTTTTAAAAAAAGAGTCTGACTAATATAAGCTTTAAAGTGATGGGTTCAAACTTTGTGCTAGACCTTTTAAACACATTTTTATAATAAATACACATAAGTTCAGCTTAACAATTGGGCTAAAATATTTTTTTCGTACATTTTTGCACATTACATGTGATTAGTTAACAATTCACTCAATCATATTTGTATTTAAAAATATTATTGCTGAATTTAATTAAATATTTATTCTTTTAAAAAGTGCCAAATTGTGCAACTTTTTGCACATGGCAGCCGACAACAGTTTAGCTTGAATATTTGTTTTGTCCTTTTTCAGTAGTCACAATTAGTTCATACAATTACCATGTGATATAATTATTATTTTTTTCTTGTTTTTTGTTCACAGTGTGCAGAAGAAGAACAAGGACCAGATCTCCAGTCTTCTATCTCACATCCCAACCCCCCAACCCCTCTATCTTGTCCTACTCCACCTGTTGTCTCTGCCTTCTTTCCATCTGTATTTCACCCTGTGGTTTGTGAGAAATTTTGCCAAACCAAGAATCTTATTGCGGTTTGATTTAAAGCCGTGTCTCTCCTGCTCTGTCTGTTCTCTCTGCTAAATTTTCTCTCTACCTGTTTTTCACTCTTTGGCTTGCTGCTGAAAAATGCACAAGCCAATAAAACAATAAAGAGTGCATATTTTGCCTCAACCTGAGAACAAACTGAACAAACAAAGAAAACTCTGCGGTTTGATTTAAAGCCGTGTCTCTCCTGCTCTGTCTGTTCTCTCTGCTAAATTTTCTCTCTACCTGTTTTTCACTCTTGGCTTGCTGCTGAAAAATGCCAAGCCATTAAAGCAATAAAGAGTGCATATTGCCTCTACCTGAGAACAAACTGAACAAATAAAGAAAACTCTAATTCACGGTTTGATTGTGATTTCCCAGCCGTGTTTCTCCTGCTCTGTCTGTTCTCTCTTCTAAATTTTCTCTCTAGCTGTTTTTCACTTTGCGCTTGCTGCTAAGTTGTGCCAAGCCAATAAAGAGAGTGCATATTATTCTCTCGACTGACAAACTGTCAAACAAACAAAGACATCTGTTTCTGAGAAATAAAAACTGAAATATAAAGACAAAGAAAACATCTCCTGCTCTGTGCCACTCTTATTTTATAAACATATTTTCTAAAGACTAAGAGAAACACTTGTGTAAAAATGCCAAGGAAGCAGAAAAAGTCACAAGCTGCAAAACAACGCTGGAAGAAGTTCCATGAGTTTCATGAAGTACCAACATGTGAACAAGCTGAGTGTGATTTTCCTCAGAGCTCTGCAGAAGACTTTGTGTCTGCAAAGACCAATGCTGATGGTGTCAAACAGGCAGGTCAACATGTTCCTGCACATGTACAACAGGTATCCTATGCAGATGCTGTAAAGATTGGATTGCAGCATGAATTTAATGATCATCAGGTAAACCATAGAGACCAACCTGAGGTGTCAAGTGCCCCACAGGTGGGTTATGCTGATATTGTAAAAAGAGGCCGTCACAGTGATGTGGCAGGACCATCTCATGCAGAAAGAGTGAACTTTGAAAACCAGCCCTCTGTTACACATATCTGTGCATCTCACAGCCAGGCTCATCCCAAATATGGAGACTCCAGAAACAAGCAGTGCACATGTAACTCACTCACATTTCTTGCTTTCCTTCATGAGAATGATAACATGACTACAGCTGACCTTAATCTGGTCTTGGATAAAGGTGATGTGATGTACAAAGAGGCCAAGAAAAGATTTCCTAAAAATATTCATTTGGCAACCGATGAGCTGCCAGACAAAGTTGATGCTCGCTGGTCTATGTATGATGTCGACATGACACAGCCTTCCCGGTATGGGACATTTGAAGAACCTCCAGAGGAAGCAGTAGATACCTTTCTCAGCTTAGAAGCAGGACTGAGCTGCCTGTTGTCAGATGTGCAGTATGCCTTATTGATTATGAGTGGATTGTGTATCGCAGTGTTCAGATCCACATCAGGCAAATATGGTTTCTTTGATCCACACTCCAGAACACCCAGTGGTCTTCCTCTACTACTACAGTCACGTAATCGTGGTACAGCAGTGATGCTGAAATTCACACTCCTCAGTGACATGATTAAGAGGATCCAAGATTCTTATGAAATGATGGAGATATCACCCTCTTGTAACTATGAACTGAAGCCTGTGCAGTTCTACAGTATGAGCACAGTCAACCTGAGTGATACTATCACAGACACAGTCTGCAGACCAACAGCTGCCACTGCTGTGGCATCTACTCACTCTGATACAACTGTTGATGAAGCAAACTCCTCTACTCCAAGGAGAAACACAACGACTGATCTGACTGAGAACATCTTTTGTCAAATGTCCATTTGTACGCCACCGGTGAAACAAAAAGAAGTCCACGTGACTCAGTTCACATCATATGAAGATCAGAATGAACCTCCTAATATACCAACTGAAGAACTATGCAGTGAATTAAGTTTCCTTCCATCAAGTGATGCTTTTTCATGTCAATCAAATGCTGCCATAACAAATGTTGCTGCCTGTGACCTTTCTGATATAGTTTTACAAAAAGTGAAAAAAGTTAATAAACAACAAAGGCAAAAACTGAGAAGAAGATTAATGGCATCAGAGAAACCCAGAAATCAGAGAAAAAAAAACCAAAAAAGGAAAGAACGACAAAAGTATGCTTCAAACAAAGAGTACAAAGAAAAGAAAAAGTCTTGCACAAGCGAGGCATATAAAAACAATCCTGAAGTCAGACAGAAAAAACAACAGTATATGAAAAGACGTTACTGTGAAAATGATGAATTCAGAAAGAAACAAAAACAATATGTTAAAAAACGTTTTTCTGAGAATGCTACAGTTAGAAAGAAACAACAACAATATATTAAAAGACGCTACTGTGAGAACGATGAATTCAGAAAGAAACAACAACAATATATTAAAAGACGCTACTGTGAGAACGATGAATTCAGAAAGAAACAACAACAATATATTAAAAGACGCTACTGTGACAATGCTGAATTTAGACAAAAACAAAAAAACTATATAACTAAAAGGTATCAAGAAAACCCTGAATTCAGAGAGAGACAGAGATCTCGAGTGACTCAGCGTTATGCACGTGATGACGCATTCAGAGTAAGACACAGACAACTAATGAAACAACTAATGCGAGACAGGTATCAAAGTAATCTTGCATTCAGGATTATGCACAACATGAGATGTGCAATGAAAATAAAAAGGAAATACAGATGGGTGAACAGACAAACCCAAGAGAGTGACAACAGTGTGATCAACGAGGCCATATCTGTGTTCAAATCACAAATCAAAGCTGGACCATCATACCCATGTACTGTATGCTTCAAGGCTTCATTTCCAAACCAAGTGCGACCCTGCACAAGGTCAAAGTATGTCAAAAACCCACATGTAGTTGCAACATGTTTGACAGGAAAGTTTGTTCATGTTTGTGATGAAAACTGCAGAAATGAGCAGTGCAAAGTGCCTGATGAGAGAAAGAGAGAGTGGATATGTCACACCTGCCACGATCATCTTAAAAATGGATCCATGCCAGCACTTGCTGTTGCCAATAAGTTGGATCTTGCTGATATTCCAGCTGAACTTTCTGATCTCAACATACTGGAGAGACATCTCATAGCCAAGTGCATACCATTTGCCAAGATCATTCCTCTTCCCAAAGGCAGACAAAGAGCAATTAGAGGAAATGTGGTCTGTGTCCCATCAGAGGTACAGGAAACTGTTGAAACACTACCTCGATTGAGAATTAATTCTCAGGTGATCAGAGTAAAATTGAAGAGACGCTTGTCTTACAAAGGTCATCAGCTGTTTCAGACTGTAAGCTGGTCTAAACTTGTGCAAGCACTGCATAAACTCAAGCAGATTCATCCACAGTATAAGGATGTGAGCATCAGAGATGATGCTGAGCTGTGTGATCCAACTCTTCCTGATGAAGATGATGAGGATGATGATGATGAAAACATGAATGAGGACGATTATGATGAGGCTGATTTAATGGAAATTGACAGCTGTGAGAAAAATGCACTGAGTGAAGCACAAAATATAAATGAACAGGACATTGACATGTTACCCTGTGATGGTGAACAATCGCATGAACAGATGAGAGATGATTCAGAGCAAGCAGATGGACTGACTAATGGTGGTTTTGCACTCGAGTCCTGTTTGCAGCCCCCTGATGTGGCTGAGGAGATATTATGTTTCAGTGAAGGAATCTACTCTGTTGCTCCTGCAGAGAGAAACAATCCAATAAGTTTTTTCAAAACACCTAAACTGGAGGCCATGGCCTTCCCTGTGCAGTTTCCTACAGGCCAAAACACACTTGATGAAAGAAGGCTGATCAAAGTATCCCCCAGTGGGTATTTCAAATCAAGACTTTTCTGCATTGATGATCGTTTTGCCAAAGACACAAACTATTTATTCTTTGCACAGTTTGTGACTGAAATACACTTGGCTACATCCAGCATGACAGTACAGTTAAGGAAGGCAAAGCCTCTGACCAGAGATGGTAGAAAAATAACCTCAGGCATGTTACAAGATAAACATGAGGTGGAGAAACTGGTGCGAAATAAAGATGCAGTGAGATTCATGCAGCCTCTGAGAGGAACCCCAGCCTATTGGGAGAAAACAACAAGAGATCTTTTTGCCATGATCAGACAGTTGGGAACTCCCACGTTCTTTTGCACATTTTCAGCTGCTGAAATGCGCTGGCCTGAAGTGATTGAGGCAATAACAAGGCAGCAAGGTGAACAAGTGAATTTTGAAGGACTCGACTGGTCAGCAAAGTGTGACATCCTGAGAAGCAATCCTGTCACAACAATGCGCATGTTTGACAAGAGAGTTGAAGCATTATTCAGAGATTTACTCTTATCTCCCGCAGAGCCACTTGGCAAAGTCATTGACTACTTTTACAGAGTTGAGTTTCAGCACAGAGGAAGCCCACACATACACTGCCTCCTGTGGGTAGAAGGTGCTCCTGTGTTTGAGGAGGATGATGAGCAAACTGTTCTTGATTTTATAAACAAATACATCACAGCTCAGCTGCCTGATCCACATAAACAACCTGAACTGTACAAAAAAGTAACAGAAGTGCAAAAACACAGTAAGAACCACACAAAGACGTGCTTTAGGAGTTTAAGCTCCGGGTGCCGTTTTGGTTTTCCCAAACCACCCTGCAATGAGACAATGATCACAAGACCCAGTGAGGATGATGCACTGGAAGTAGAAACGGCAAAGAACAAGCTCAGACCACTGAACCAGCTGCTGAATGAACCTGAAACTGCTTCCATGAGTTTAGAGCAGCTCTTGGAAAGATGCAAGTTGACACATGCAGAATATGAGAGATACCTGAATAAAATGAACATGAGGAGTACGATCATACTAAAGCGTGATCCAAAAGACTCTTGGATAAACAGCTATAATCCACATCTGCTTGAAGCCTGGAACAGTAATATCGACATAAGCTTTGTTTTAGATGCTTTTGGTGCTGCAAATTATTTAATGAAATATATATCAAAAAAAGAGGGCGGGCTATCTGAGTACCTGAAAACTGTCATTGAGAACTCCCATAAGGACAGTGTAAATGAGTGCGATGAAATGAGAGCCGTCATGCAGGCATATTCAAAGAAGCGAGAGATCAGTGCACAGGAGTGTGTTGCTCGTGCATGTGGTCTTCACATGAAGCAATGCTCACGTGCTGTAATATTCATTCCAACTGATGATAATCCTGTGAAAATGAGTCGTCCCCTGTCAGTTCTGGACAACACAACACCTGAGTCTTCCAATGTTTGGATGACATCTTTGAATGACAAATACAAAGCCAGACCTGAAACACCAGAGTATGAGGAGATGTGCATGGCAGACTTTGCTGCTACTTGCAGGATTGTCTATGGCCAACAGAAAAAAGGTAAAGATGTTTTGCCCCTTCTCAATGAGATGGGGTTTGTGCAAAGGCGCAAAAACAATAAGCCTGCTATCATCAGATTTCACCGCTGCTCACAAGAAAAACATCCAGAGCAATATTACGGAAGACTGCTTAAACTGTACCTTCCTCATCGTTCAGACCACGAACTGAAAACACCATCGTTGCCAACCTATCAGGCTTTCTATGGTGCTGGCTGTGTACAGCTGCCAGGTACTGACCGTCTTGAGTACGTGCAACACATTGTCAAAAGAAACAGAGAAAAATATGAGAAAAACAGTGAGGAGATCGAGAGCGCTGTTGAGGAATATGAGCAGAACAGAGGTGTGACTGACGAATGGTGTAATCTGGCACCTGAATCAGATCTCGTAAGGTTGCCACTTGTTGAACAAGAAAGAGAGCGAGACAATGAAAATGAACAGGAAGATGTGCCCGACTACAGCCGTCAGGCTGATGCTTCAACAGAAGTCAGAGCCATCAGGGAACCCCCTGCTATTGATCCCACATTGTTACGTCAGATGTTTCAGAATCTGAACAAGAAGCAAGCCTGCATATTTTATGCAGTTAGAGACTGGTGCATTAAAAGAGTCTGTGCTCTAAATCCAGAGCAGTTTTTCTTTTATATTAATGGTGGTGCTGGAACAGGAAAATCACATCTTATCAAATGCATCTACTCAGAAGCATCTAAGATACTGAGCAAAGTGCCCAGATATGCAGACGACGTTGACATATCAAAACCCACTGTCCTGTTAACTGCTTTCACTGGGACTGCAGCATTTAACATTTCTGGAACAACACTGCATTCTCTTCTCAAGCTGCCTAGAAGCTTAAAACCTCCCATTCAGGGACTTGGCAATCAGCTGGATGAAGTCAGATCAGAACTTTTGAATGCTGAAATAATCGTCATTGACGAAGTGTCTATGGTGTCAAGACATCTGTTTGCATATGTAGATGCAAGACTCAAACAGATCAAAGGGACTCGGAGACCCTTTGGAGGCATGTCAGTCATTGCTGTCGGAGACTTCTATCAGCTACCCCCAGTGCGACAGTCTAAACCTCTCTGTGTGCACGACCCGTCCGAGATCGACCTGTGGCGGGAGCATTTTCAGATGATCACTCTGACTGAGATTATGCGTCAGAAAGATGATGTTGTCTTTGCAGAGATGCTGAACAGAATTCGTGTGAAAGGAAAGTTGGATGAGCTTTGCGAAGCAGATAGAAATTTGTTGTCACAGGCCATAACTGAACCAGCCCTTTGTCCAACTGATGCGTTGCACATTTTTGCAACTAATAAAGAAGTGGATGCACACAACTCTGCAACACTGGCTCTGCTCCACACTCATATCATTGACATCCATGCAGATGATTATAGAAAAGATCCTAGAACTGGCAGAATGGCACTTCAAGACAGACCGTTGAAAGGAGGTAAAAACGAGTTACCAGACACACTGAAAGTTGCAGAAGGAGCTCGTGTCATGCTCACCAGAAACATTGACATACAAAATGGTTTGGTTAATGGAGCTTTTGGAATACTACTTAGAGTAGTTCACTCTGAAAACGACCAACACATCATCAAGCTTGGACTTAAAATGGATAATGAGACATCTGGAAAGAATAACCGCACACCAGCAGACGACATGGTGTACATTGAGAGAGCAGAGGAGAATCTGAAGCAGAAAGGAGTGGTACGAAGACAGTTCCCAGTGAAGCTGGCCTTTGCATGTACAATACATAAGGTACAGGGTATGACAACTACATCAGCTGTTGTCTCTCTTAAGAGCATTTTTGAGCCCGGCATGGCCTACGTAGCTGTCAGTAGAGTGACGTCTCTCAGTGGACTGTATCTTCTTGATATGGAGGAGAAAAAAATATTCACCAACCCAGAAATCACTGCAGCGCTTGAGAACATGAGACAAGCCAACCTTGATGACATGATGCCTCTTCTACACGTGAGGCAAACACTGAGCAGGTCAGAGGTTTTCACCATTGTTCATCATAATACAGAGGGACTGCCAGCTCACATTAATGACATCAAAAGTCACCATGAATTGTGTCTAGCAGATGTTTTGTGCCTAACAGAAACACACCTGCGGGGCTCTTTTGTCGCAGAGAGTCTCCACTTGGAAAATTACAATTTGTTCAAACGCAACAGACACCTGTCCTACACAAACTTTCCCCAGATGGCAAACAGAAGTGGTGGTGGAGTTGCTGTTTATGTGAAAAGTGACATTCAAGTGCATGAAAAACAGTACATCCATAATGTAACTGACCTTGAATTTCTGGCTTTAAAGGTTGAAGCACCAGTCAGTGCTCTGATTGCAGTTGTATACAGACCTCCAGACTACACTCTGAGGCCATTCCTGAAAAACCTGGTAAGCCTATTAGACTCATTGGAGATCATGGACTGTCATCCCATCATAGTTTGTGGTGATTTTAATGAGAATGTTTTATCCAGTGCAAACAAACCAATCCTGGAGCTGTTTGAGTCTAGGGGATACGCACAGGTCATCACTGCCCCTACCACAGAGAAGAACACACTGCTTGACCTAATTTTCATTTCTCAGTCAGATCGATGTCTCCATTCTGGAGTCATGAAGACCTACCATAGTTACCATGACCCAGTATACTGTGTATTGTCCTGTGATGATTCATGATCTAGATCTTTGAATACAGTAAGTAATATCTATATTTTTGAATGACTTAAGAAAGTAGAGCGATATTTAAAAGTTGACGCTCTGCATTGCAGTATAATGTTTGAATTGTTTACATAAAATACAATTACATGAATTAAGTAATGATATCAGTAAAAGATGACAATTTTATTTATCACAGAAAATCTAAAATTCACTAACAGTAACCTATAAATGTCAGAAAAATCAAATATAGCAGTTTAAAATGAATAGTGTAGGCATATCCTCTCTGCAGCCAGGCTTCAACACCCTGCCAGGCTGCCCCAGTCTCACTGTGGCTGGGAGGGAGGGAGGGTGGACCAGAGGATTGCCTACACAACACATAAATGTTCAACAGCTTCTTCATTGTTTCTGAGAGAACAATAATGACTAAAGGTTGCTTTTTAAAAAAACAAACAAACAAACAAACAAACAAACCTAATTACAGCAATAATGACAGTTAAGCCACTTTATGTGTGCCTCTATTTTGAAATACTATTTACAAAAATGTTATTATTTTGGTTTGTTATAAACTTTAAACTTTTTCAAAAGTATACGATTATATTTTTGGACAAATCTTTCGATGAAACATACATTTTTATGAGCTTTTATCATGTTTCGGCCAGTGCAATCATCAGGGTGGGTCTGGGTTGATAACTGCACATTTCTGGCCAGAAATGTTTCAGCAGTGTTACATAAGTAGTACATATGTAACACTTGCTTTCTGTTACCAGCTGATACCCTACATTTGTATAGACATTGGATGGTGTGAGGTTGGGGAGTTGAGTGGGGGGGGGGGGGGGGTTACGGTGGGAGCTGAGGGGGGGGGTGTTAGGTTTCCTTTTTTCTTTTTCTTTTTTAAGAGAGACACAGTCCTCCTGTGTCTTCTCCAAGCTTCACATGTAAGATCCAACAGTGTGAAGCACATAGCAGCTAGAAACTGTAATGCCACAGATCAGAGAGGCTTCATCATCACCATCTTCATCGCCGTACGATCAGAGCGTGAGACTTCACATCTGGAGCACAGGAGACATTCTGTGATAAGTCCTCCTTCTAGCTTGTCCCACAAGCAGTCGGTGAGATTTACTCACAACAAAAAGGGTTAATGACATAATTTCCATGAAAACATGTATTCATTCTTTGTAAAGTGTTTAAATTGTGTTTTCACTTGACCTTAGGAGTGTTAGAGTGTATCGTAATGTCTGTACTCAGGTGTTTCCCTCTGTGATCCATCCCCATCAGAGCTGAGACACTCAGGACTGAACAGACTGCACAGTTTCTGTGACCGAGCCTCCAAAACACCTTCTTTGAAACCACTCATGATAGAAGGGCTTCATATTTGCAGCAGCACTACTACAGGTATTCAGTTTATTACAGGATGTGTTTGTTTCTTAGGACCAGCTCTGAGTGCACACTACCTAACATATACACCTTTCTGTTTATTACAAACCAACTACTCTGGATCATACGGCCAGTTGGCAGGAATGTTGCTGCAGGAAAACATCCCTGGAGATCACCATCATTGTCAGACTGACTGTGCCTCCTCTGTGCAGTGTCAAGATCCTCTCTAAATGAGTGTGTAAGTTAACATTTTCATTATTTTATTCCCTTTGACAAGACAAGTATCACTGATATTTACATTTACAACTACATATGTTCCCATTTTCTGCTCTTCTTTTAAAGTCCTCAGCTATCCTGCTTCTGTGCTGCTTGCCACACATCAAACACTGGCCGGATGACAGGGAGGATCCACTCTGAAGTCACTGGACGTGATGAGGATCATATGGGACTTCATAGTTTCACAGAAACATTGTGCTCTGTGATTACAGGTTTTAAATGGATACAATGACTGCCTCTCTCTGATCAACAGGCTAAAGGATTGTTTTCATTGTTAGTGCTCTGTACAATGTATGCTTATTTAATATTTCATCACAGAGCAAACCTTTATTTATTTAACATTTTTTTTATTTTGTTTTAATGTTGAATTAACTGTGGGGATTTTTTTAAGTGGGCACTTGGGATGTCATATGACCAGAAATGTGGTAACTGGAATTCAACAGTATGGAAGAAAAAATCTGCTGAGAACGAAACACATACAAAAACCCCCAAGAAAATTCAAATTCATTCCATGTAATCCAATCTAAAACATTTTAAACTGCTGAACAGCAACACAAACAGTGTTAAAAAACAGTGTTAACAGAATGATTATGATGATTTTGTACCAAAGTTTCAGGTCACATGGCACACCTAGTGTGTAGTGTGGAGTATCAGCTGGTAAGTATAGGTTTTTTCATATTTGTGTCCTTAGAGTTTAGATAGATAAAGCCTTGTGTATAATAATTAGTCATAACCACAACTCAAAGTCAGGGACTAACTAAATTTGGGACTTTGTGTCTGAGCCCAGGTTAAAACAATGTGTAAAAAAGCATTTAGTGGCATGGCTGAACAATGCTGTATTGATACTTATTTATCCATGTTCACAAAAAGGACTAATGTGTTTATTTGATTATTTGCATGTGTTAAACTGTGTCACCACCTTAGGCTTTCATTTGAGTTTACTCACAAATCTCTATACAGTTCTCTTTTACCACTGTGTGGACTCTGTTTACATTAAAACATAAAAAAGAATGAGTAATAAAAAGATGTGTAGACAGATCAGAAGATTAAGTAGACCGATAGAAACAGCTGTTCAGCCATGTTCTAAGAAACCAACACAATTTAAAGGTTCAGGATTGTGGTTTTAAAAGTTGAATTTTCATGTATTTCATATGTTGCTCATTATTTTTTATTTAGTTATTTAATTTAGTTATTTTTCTTTATTCTACCAGTCCTTTTCAGAAAGAAGCTGTAAAATATGACTTAAGATTTTTATGTTATTTTCTATGACATACAAAACAAATTGATGTATGTAATACTATTAAACATGATATACACATGTGTATATGTCTGAAAAACATCATGCTGTATATTAAAGTTTGTATTTTCTGCAGAATGTTTGTTCATCTTTTAAGTTCATTTCAATTAGAAGAATATGAACTTTTAATATTCATTCAGAGGTTTTCTGACTCTAAATTTTCTTTTGTCATTACTCATCTTTTTATTATTTACATTTTAAACATGCTTAGCTTTTTCCAACTTCTTCTGTGTGAACATCAGCTTTCAAAAGTTCTGCACTTTTATTTTCAGGTTAAAAATTCTGTATTTTCCAGCTCATTCAGATTTTTAACTTAACATTCAGCAATTAATTCATTTCAGTGCATACATTCAGATTCAAGCATTCACACTGCAGTTTCTTCAGAAAATGCACTTTCTAGTTCTATTTTATTATTATTCTGTATTCCGTACGTTTTTTGTAATCTATCTCCTTCAAAACCGTTCAACTTAGAAAAACCATTCAAACACCGTTAGATTCCTATTCTTTTGGACAACATTGCTTCTATTTTTCTCATTTTTAACATTTATATTTTTAATTTTATTCAACTTTTTTCAACAAAAATTTATAATGTATTTCAATGGGGAGACCCTTCAAATTCTCATTCAACTTCCTCCTCTTTAAACTGTATCTACTTCCACATACATTGACATAGAGCCACCATTCAAACTTTAAAACGAAGACAAGACATTCAACTATTCAACTTGTATTTATCTTTTCAATATCTATTATACTTTTTCTTCAGTTCCAGTTTAAGTTTCATGATGTTTTTTCACCCGTTTCAGATTTTATAATGGGTGTGTATGGGACGGAATGTTGGGGCTAGAGTGAGACAGCTCAACTGCTAGAGTGAGAGGAGCGAAAAAATTAATCTTAAAATCTTTTTTAAAACTGCTGCTGTGTCCGCAGCGTTTGCTCTACAGGTATGATTTTACCCTCAAAACGTAGCCATCGCTGTCCTCTTTCATCCAATGTGTTTACTATTGTACCAGGTGTTATGGTTCTTTCATAAATGCCACCAATGCACAGCCTCCTCCATCCAACTCTTCCATAGACTCTAATGTTAAAATGGCTCAGAAGGTTCGTTTGAAAATCAGAAGAGCATGGTGTCTTTCCACTGTCACCACGTCCATATAATAAGGTCCACAGGCATGAAAACTGAGAATTAGGTAGACTAGACATTGCTGTCGCTCACGGTGAAAGAATTTTGTCAATACGACTTTTACTTTTCATTTGGGAGCGATTTGTTTCGGCCTGACTTTTCTGTTCATTTTAAGCAGCAAAAGTGAGGTGCATGTCTGTGTCCGTGTGTATGGAGCCCTTGGGTGCGGTCACTATAGCAACCAGGCTCACACCTGCCTGCTTAACGAGCTCTCTCTCTCTCTCTGCCAAGATTCATCTTAAGCACTTCTCTTTCAACTGCTGCTGTGTCCACAGTGTTAAAGCCATCATTTTACCCTCAAAACGTCGCCATCGTTGTTCTTTTTCCAACATCTTGTCTTTCAAAGCTCAGAGATGTAAACTTTTTAAACTGTGTGGGTCCAAGTGGAGGGATCACATTTTAGTCATTCAGTGATTCAAAGAATATGACCTTTTAATATTCTTTCAGATGTTTTCTGACTCTAAATGTTCTTTTCTCATTTCTTAGGTTTTTCTAATTTACAATTAAAACATTTTCAGCTTTTTTCCAACTTCTTCTTCTGTGTAACCTTCAGCTTTTAGCAGTTCAGCACTGTTGTTTTCAGGTTAAATTCAGGTTGTTTTTTTTTTTTTATCTCATTCAAAATTTTTAACTCAAAATTCAGAAATTAATTCATTTCAGTGCATACATTCAGATTCAAGCATTCACACTGCAGTTTCTTCAGAAAATGCACTTTCTAGTTTATTTTTCCGTACGTTTTTTGAAAGCCTACTCCTTCAAAACCGTTCAACTTAGAAAAACCATTCAAACACCGTTAGATTCCTATTCTTTTGGACAACACTGCTTCTATTTTTCTCATTTTTAACATTTATATTTTTAATTTTATTCAACTTTATTCAACAAAAATTTCCCATGTATTTCAATGGGGAGACCCTTCAAATTCTCATTCAACTTACTCATTTTTAAACTCTTACTACTTCCACATACATTGACATAGAGCCACCATTCAAACTTTAAAACGAAGACAAGACATTCAACTATTCAACTTGTATTTATCTTTTCAATATCTATTATACTTTTTCTTCAGTTCCAGTTTAAGTTTCATGATGTTTTTTCACCCGTTTCAAAGTTTATAATGGGTGTGTATGGGACGGAATGTTGGGGCTAGAGTGAGGCAGCTCAACTGCTAGAGTGAGAGGAGCAAAAAAATTAATCTTAAAATCTTTTTTAAAACTGCTGCTGTGTCCGCAGCGTTTGCTCTACAGGTATGATTTTACCCTCAAAACGTAGCCATGGCTGTCCTCTTTCATCCAATGTGTTTACTATTGTCCTAGGTGTTATGGTTCTTTCATAAATGTCACCAATGCACAGCCTCCTCCCTCCAACTCTTCCATAGACTCTAATGTTAAAATGGCTCAGAAGGTTCGTTTGAAAATCAGAAGAGCATGGTGTCTTTACACTGTCACCACGTCCATATAATAAGCTCCACAGGCATGAAAACTGAGAATTAGGTAGACTAGACATGGCTGTCGCTCACGGTGAAAGAATTTTGTCAATACGACTTTTACTTTTCATTTGGGAACGATTTGTTTCGGCCTGACTTTTCTGTTCATTTTAAGCAGCAAAAGTGAGGCGCATGTCTGTGTACGTGTGTATGGAGCCATTGGGTGCGGTCACTATAGCAACCAGGCTCACACCTGCCTGCTTAACGAGCTCTGCCTGCCACTGTGCCAAGATTCATCTTAAACACTTCTCTTTCAACTGCTGCTGTGTCCACAGTGTTAAAGCCATCATTTTACCCTCAAAACGTCGCCATCGTTGTTCTCTTTCCAACATCTTGTCTTTCAAAGCTCAGACATTTAAACTTTTTAAACTGTGTGGATCCAAGTGGAGGGATCACATTTTAGTCATTCAGTGATTCAAAGAATATGACCTTTTAATATTCTTTCAGATGTTTTCTGACTCTAAATGTTCTTTTCTCATTTCTTAGGTTTTTCTAATTTGCAATTAAAACATTTTCAGCTTTTTTCCAACTTCTTCTTCTGTGTAACCTTCAGCTTTTAGCAGTTCAGCACTTTTGTTTTCAGGTTAAATTCGGGTTTTTTTTTTAAATCTCATTCAAAATTTTTAACTTAAATTCAGTAATTATTTCATTTCAATGCATACATTCAGATTCAAGCATTCACACTGCAGTTTCTTCAGAAAATGCACTTTCTAGTTAGTGTGAATGCTTGAAAAGCATTCACAGTATTGTTATTCGAATCTTTATTATTATTATTATATATTCCGTACGTTTTTTGGCATCTAACTCCTTCAAAACCGTTCAACTTAGAAAAACCATTCAAACACCGTTAGATTCCTATTCTTTTGGACAACACTGCTTCTATTTTTCATATTTTTAACATTTATATTTTTAATTTTATTCAACTTTATTCAACAAAAATTTATAATGTATTTCAATGGGGAGACCCTTCAAATCCTCATTCAACTTACTCATTTTTAAACTCTTACTACTTCCACATACATTGACATAGAGCCACCATTCAAACTTTAAAACGAAGACAAGACATTCAACTATTCAACTTGTATTTATCTTTTCAATATCTATTATACTTTTTCTTCAGTTCCAGTTTAAGTTTCATGATGTTTTTTCACCCGTTTCAGAGTTTATAATGGGTGTGTATGGGACGGAATGTTGGGGCTAGAGTGAGGCAGCTCAACTGCTAGAGTGAGAGGAGCAAAAAAATTAATCTTAAAATCTTTTTTAAAACTGCTGCTGTGTCCACAGCGTTTGCTCTACAGGTATGATTTTACCCTCAAAACGTAGCCATCGCTGTCCTCTTTCATCCAATGTGTTTACTATTGTACTAGGTGTTATGGTTCTTTCATAAATCTCACCAATGCACAGCCTCCTCCCTCCAACTCTTCCATAGACTCCAATGTTAAAATGTCTCAGAAGGTTGGTTTGAAAATCAGAAGAGCATGGTGTCTTTACACTGTCACCACGTCCATATAATAAGCTCCACAGGCATGAAAACTGAGAATTAGGTAGACTAGACATTGCTGTCGCTCACGGTGAAAGAATTTTGTCAATACGACTTTTACTTTTCATTTGGGAGCGATTTGTTTCGGCCTGACTTTTCTGTTCATTTTAAGCAGCAAAAGTGAGGTGCATGTCTGTGTCCGTGTGTATGGAGCCCTTGGGTGCGGTCACTATAGCAACCAGGCTCACACCTGCCTGCTTAACGAGCTCTCTCTCTCACTCTGCCAAGATTCATCTTAAACACTTCTCTTTCAACTGCTGCTGTGTCCACAGTGTTAAAGCCATCATTTTACCCTCAAAACGTTGTTCTCTTTCCAACATCTTGTCTTTCAAAGCTCAGAGATGTAAACTTTTTAAACTGTGTGGATCCAAGTGGAGGGATCACATTTTAGTCATTCAGTGATTCAAAGAATATGAACTTTTAATATTCTTTCAGATGTTTTCTGACTCTAAATGTTCTTTTCTCATTTCTTAGGGTTTTCTAATTTACAATTAAAACATTTTCAGCTTTTTTCCAACTTCTTCTTCTGTGTAACCTTCAGCTTTTAGCAGTTCAGCACTTTTGTTTTCAGGTTAAATTCGGTTTTTTTTTTTTTATCTCATTCAATATTTTTAACTCAAAATTCAGTAATTAATTCATTTCAGTGCATACATTCAGATTCAAGCATTCACACTGCAGTTTCTTCAGAAAATGCACTTTCTAGTTATTATTATATATTCCGTACGTTTTTTGGCATCTAACTCCTTCAAAACCGTTCAACTTAGAAAAACCATTCAAACACCGTTAGATTCCTATTCTTTTGGACATGACTGCTTCTATTTTTCTCATTTCTAACATTTATATTTTTAATTTTATTCAACTTTATTCAACAAAAAATTCCCATGTATTTCAATGGGGAGACCCTTCAAATTCTCATTCAACTTACTCATTTTTAAACTCTTACTACTTCCACATACATTGACATAGAGCCACCATTCAAACTTTAAAACGAAGACAAGACATTCAACTATTCAACTTGTATTTATCTTTTCAATATCTATTATACTTTTTCTTCAGTTCCAGTTTAAGTTTCATGATGTTTTTTCACCCGTTTCAGAGTTTATAATGGGTGTGTATGGGACGGAATGTTGGGGCTAGAGTGAGGCAGCTCAACTGCTAGAGTGAGAGGAGCAAAAAAATTAATCTTAAAATCTTTTTTAAAACTGCTGCTGTGTCCGCAGCGTTTGCTCTACAGGTATGATTTTACCCTCACAACGTAGCCATCGCTGTCCTCTTTCATCCAATGTGTTTACTATTGTCCTAGGTGTTATGGTTCTTTCGTAAATGTCACCAATGCACAGCCTCCTCCCTCCAACTCTTCCATAGACTCTAATGTTAAAATGGCTCAGAAGGTTCGTTTGAAAATCAGAAGAGCATGGTGTCTTTCCACTGTCACCACGTCCATATAATAAACTCCACAGGCATGAAAACTGACAATTCAGTAGACTAGACATTGCTGTCACTCACGGTGAAAGAATTTTGTCAATACGACCTATACTTTTCATTTGGGAACGATTTGTTTCGGCCTGACTTTTCTGTTCATTTTAAGCAGCAAAAGTGAGGCGCATGTCTGTGTCCGTGTGTATGGAGCCATTGGGTGCGGTCACTATAGCAACCAGGCTCACACCTGCCTGCTTAACGAGCTCTGCCTGCCACTGTACCAAGATTCATCTTAAACACTTCTCTTTCAACTGCTGCTGTGTCCACAGTGTTAAAGCCATCATTTTACCCTCAAAACGTCGCCATTATTGTTCTCTTTCCAACACAGTGTCTTTCAAAGCTCAGACATTTAAACTTTTTAAACTGTGTGGATCAAAGTGGAGGGATCACATTTTCTTCATTCAGTGATTCAAAGAATATGACCTTTTAATATTCATTCAGATGTTTTCTGACTCTAAATGTTCTTTTCTCATTTCTTAGGGTTTTCTAATTTACATTTAAAACATTTTCAGCTTTTTTCCAACTTCTGCTTCTGTGTAACCTTCAGCTTTTAGCAGTTCAGCACCTTTGTTTTCAGGTTAAATTTGGTTGGGGTTTTTTTTTTTTTTTTTATTTCATTCAATATTTTTAACTCAAAATTCAGCAATTAATTCATTTCAGTGCATACATTCAGATTCAAGCATTCACACTGCAGTTTCTTCAGAAAATGCACTTTCTAGTTATTATTATATTTTATTTTTCCGTACGTTTTTTGAAAGCCTACTCCTTCAAAACCGTTCAACTTAGAAAAACCATTCAAACATCGTTAGATTCCTATTCTTTTGGACAACATTGCTTCTATTTTTCTCATTTTTAACATTTATATTTTTAATTTTATTCAACTTTATTCAACAAAAATTTATAATGTATTTCAATGGGGAGACCCTTCAAATTCTCATTCAACTTACTCATTTTTAAACTCTTACTACTTCCACATACATTGACATAGAGCCACCATTCAAACTTTAAAACGAAGACAAGACATTCAACTATTCAACTTGTATTTATCTTTTCAATATCTATTATACTTTTTCTTCAGTTCCAGTTTAAGTTTCATGATGTTTTTTCAGCCGTTTCAGAGTTTATAATGGGTGTGTATGGGACGGAATGTTGGGGCTAGAGTGAGACAGCTCAACTGCTAGAGTGAGAGGAGCAAAAAAATTAATCTTAAAATATTTTTTAAAACTGCTGCTGTGTCCGCAGCGTTTGCTCTACAGGTATGATTTTACCCTCAAAACGTAGCCATCGCTGTCCTCTTTCATCCAATGTGTTTACTATTGTACTAGGTGTTATGGTTCTTTCATAAATGTCACCAATGCACAGCCTCCTCCCTCCAACTCTTCCATAGACTCTAATGTTAAATTGGCTCAGAAGGTTGGTTTGAAAATCAGAAGAGCATGGTGTCTTTCCACTGTCACCACGTCCATATAATAAACTCCACAGGCATGAAAACTGAGAATTCAGTAGACTAGAAGCTGCTGTCGCTCACGGTGAAAGAATTTTGTTAATACGACTTGTACTTTTAATTTGGGAACGATTTGTTTCGGCCTGACTTTTCTGTTCATTTTAAGCAGCAAAAGTGAGGTGCATGTCTGTGTCGTGTGTATGGAGCCATTGGGTGCAGTCACTATAGCAACCAGGCTCACACCTGCCTGCTTAACGAGCTCTGCCTGCCACTGTACCAAGATTCATCTTAAACACTTCTCTTTCAACTGCTGCTGTGTCCACAGTGTCACAGCCATCATTTTACCCTCAAAACGTCGCCATCGTTGTTCTTTTTCCAACATCTTGTCTTTCAAAGCTCAGAGATGTAAACTTTTTAAACTGTGTGGGTCCAAGTGGAGGGATCACATTTTAGTCATTCAGTGATTCAAAGAATATGACCTTTTAATATTCTTTCAGATGTTTTCTGACTCTAAATGTTCTTTTCTCATTTCTTAGGGTTTTCTAATTTACAATTAAAACATTTTCAGCTTTTTTCCAACTTCTTCTTCTGTGTAACCTTCAGCTTTTAGCAGTTCAGCACTTTTGTTTTCAGGTTAAATTTGGTTTTTTTTTTTATCTCATTAAAAAAGTTTTAACTCAAAATTCAGCAATTAATTCATTTCAGTGCATACATTCAGATTCAAGCATTCACACTGCAGTTTCTTCAGAAAATGCACTTTCTAGTTTATTCTGTATTCCGTACGTTTTTTGTAATCCTACTCCTTCAAAACCGTTCAACTTAGAAAAACCATTCCAACACCGTTAGATTCCTATTCTTTTGGACAACACTGCTTCCATTTTTCATATTTTTAACATTTATATTTTTAATTTTATTCAACTTTATTCAACAAAAATTTATAATGTATTTCAATGGGGAGACCCTTCAAATCCTCATTCAACTTACTCATTTTTAAACTCTTACTACTTCCACATACATTGACATAGAGCCACCATTCAAACTTTAAAACGAAGACAAGACATTCAACTATTCAACTTGCATTTATCTTTTCAATATCTATTATACTTTTTCTTCAGTTCCAGTTTAAGTTTCATGATGTTTTTTCACCCGTTTCAGAGTTTATAATGGGTGTGTATGGGACGGAATGTTGGGGCTAGAGTGAGACAGCTCAACTGCTAGAGTGAGAGGAGCAAAAAAATTAATCTTAAAATCTTTTTTAAAACTGCTGCTGTGTCCACAGCGTTTGCTGTACAGGTATGATTTTACCCTCAAAACGTAGCCATGGCGGTCCTCTTTCATCCAATGTGTTTACTATTGTACTAGGTGTTATGGTTCTTTCATAAATGTCACCAATGCACAGCCTCCTCCCTCCAACTCTTCCATAGACTCTAATGTTAAAATGGCTCAGAAGGTTCGTTTGAAAATCAGAAGAGCATGGTGTCTTTCCACTGTCACCACGTCCATATAATAAACTCCACAGGCATGAAAACTGAGAATTCGGTAGACTAGAAGCTGCTGTCGCTCACGGTGAAAGAATTTTGTCAATACGACTTGTACTTTTAATTTGGGAACGATTTGTTTCGGCCTGACTTTTCTGTTCATTTTAAGCAGCAAAAGTGAGGTGCATGTCTGTGTCGTGTGTATGGAGCCATTGGGTGCGGTCACTATAGCAACCAGGCTCACACCTGCCTGCTTAACGAGCTCTGCCTGCCACTGTACCAAGATTCATATTAAACACTTCTCTTTCAACTGCTGCTGTGTCCACAGTGTCACAGCCATCATTTTACCCTCAAAACGTCGCCATCGTTGTTCTTTTTCCAACATCTTGTCTTTCAAAGCTCAGAGATGTAAACTTTTTAAACTGTGTGGATCAAAGTGGAGGGATCACATTTGAGTCATTCAGTGATTCAAAGAATATGACCTTTTAATATTCTTTCAGATGTTTTCTGACTCTAAATGTTCTTTTCTCATTTCTTAGGTTTTTCTAATTTACAATTAAAACATTTTCAGTTTTTTTCCAACTCCTTCTTCTGTGTAACCTTCAGCTTTTAGCAGTTCAGCACCTTTGTTTTCAGGTTAAATTCGTTTTTTTTTTTTGTTTTTTTTTAATCTCATTCAATATTTTTAACTCAAAATTCAGCAATTAATTCATTTCAGTGCATACATTCAGATTCAAGCATTCACACTGCAGTTTCTTCAGAAAATGCACTTTCTAGTTTATTTTAACTTCTGTCTACCTGCTACCGACTTTTTGTCTAGTTTGGTTTTTATTTTTGACTGTTGATGATTACATTTACCTATTTATCATCCACTTTATCATTCCCGGTCAACCCTTAGTGCATAAGTACTCCTGACTTGTATATACTGGTATAATTATAAATCTTAATTCTTCTTGTTGTTTTTAGAGGTTTTTATCTAACAATATAAAGTTCCTTCAAGTGGCAGTTGTTGTAATTTGGGGATATAATTTGTAATTATAATAAATGTAATTTATGTCAAACATGTTTTCTTTCTTTCTTTTGTTTTTGCTAATTAGTTGATTTATTCTTGCCTCAGACGATGTTTTGCTAAAATAAAAAATAAACAGGGCTTTGATGTCTACAAACTGGTTAAATATACAGAAAAACATTACTTTAACACCCATGTACTTAGTTAAAATTTCTCATGAAGTAACTTAAATATCTGACATGATGTGATGGTGAATTATTAATAAATACAAAAAAGTCTTCAGTTACACATGATGCTGAAAAAAAAGACACACACAAAAAACAAACCATGCAACAGCTTAATAATGCTGTGATGGATCTGTTATTATGTTTTTGTTTGTTTTTCTAGAGTCATATCAAAAGTGTGAGCCTAAACTCGATTCAAAACAAATGAAAAAGTTCAACTATAATAATTCAAGCAAGGAGTCATTTGTGAAGATCACAGCAAACATCCTGAAGAGAATGAAGCTGAATAAGCAGGCTGATCATCTACTGAGCAGTAAGAAGATATCTATAAATAATATCAGCTAATGGAAAAACTAAAATTTCATAATGTTGCAAGAACTTGACCTGATTCTTCACAAGCACTTAATTTGGGCAGGAAAGAAATGGTCATGTACCCTTGATAAGTACTTAAATTCAATATATATATTTTTCTTTATTTCTAAAGGAACTCCCAGTGGACGTTGTCAGCGTAACCTTAAATCCACCCTGAAGAAGAAGTTCCAGTGTGTGTTTGAGGGGATCGCTAAAGCAGGAAACCCAACCCTCCTGAATCAGATCTACACAGAGCTCTACATCACAGAGGGAGGGACTGCAGAGGTCAATGATGAACATGAGGTCAGACAGATTGAAACAGCATCCAGGAAACCAGACAGACCAGAAACAACCATCAGACAAGAAGACATCTTTAAAGCCTCACCTGGAAGAGATGAACCAATCAGAACAGTGCTGATAAAGGGAGTGGCTGGCATTGGGAAAACAGTCTTAACACAGAAATACAGCCTGGACTGGGCTGAAGACAAAGCCAACCAGGACATCCAGTTCATATTTCCATTCACTTTCAGAGAGCTGCATGTGCTGAAAGAGGAAAAGTTCAGCTTGGTGGGACTTGTTCATCACTTCTTTACTGAAACCAAAGAAGCAGGAATCTGCAGCTTTGAAGACTTCCAGGTTGTGTTCATCTTTGATGGTCTGGATGAGTGTCGACTTCCTCTGGACTTCCACAAAACTACAATCCTAACTGACCCTAGAAAGTCCACCTCAGTGGATGTGCTGCTGATAAACCTCATCAGGGGGAAACTGCTTCCCTGTGCTCGCCTCTGGATAACCACACGACCTGCAGCAGCCAATCAGATCCCTCCTGACTGTGTTGGCATGGTGACAGAGGTCAGAGGGTTCACTGACCCACAGAAGGAGGAGTACTTCAGGAAGAGATTCAGAGATGAGGAGCAGGGCAGCAGGATCATCTCCCACATCAAGACATCACGAAGCCTCCACATCATGTGTCACATCCCAGTCTTCTGCTGGATCACTGCTACAGTTCTGGAGGATGTGCTGGAAACCAGAGAGGGAGGACAGCTGCCCAAGACCCTGACTGAGATGTACATCCACTTCCTGGTGGTTCAGGCCAAAGTGAAGAAGGTCAAGTATGATGGAGGAGCTGAGACAGATCCACACTGGAGTCCAGAGAGCAGGAAGATGATTGAGTCTCTGGGAAAACTGGCTTTTGATCAGCTGCAGAAAGGAAACCTGATCTTCTATGAACCAGACCTGACAGAGTGTGGCATCGATATCAGAGCAGCCTCAGTGTACTCAGGAGTGTTCACACAGATCTTTAAAGAGGAGAGAGGACTGTACCAGGACAAGGTGTTCTGCTTCATCCATCTGAGTGTTCAGGAGTTTCTGGCTGCTCTTCATGTCCATCTGACCTTCATCAACTCTGGACTCAATCTGCTGGAACAACAACAAACAACCTCCAAGAAATCTAAATTATTTAACAAACCAAACCTACAATCTCTCCACCAGAGTGCTGTGAACAAGGCCTTACAGAGTCCAAATGGACACCTGGACTTGTTCCTCCGCTTCCTCCTGGGTCTTTCACTGCAGACCAATCAGACTCTCCTACGAGGTCTGCTGACACAGACAGGAAGTAACTCACAGACCAATCAGGAAACAGTCCAGTACATCAAGAAGAAGCTCAGTGAGAATCTGTCTGCAGAAAAAAGCATCAATCTGTTCCACTGTCTGAATGAACTGAATGATCGTTCTCTAGTGGAGGAGATCCAACAGTGCATAACATTAGGACTTGTCTCCAATGGCAATCTGTCTCCTGCTCAGTGGTCAGCTCTGGTCTTCATCTTACTGTCATCAGAAGAAGATCTGGATGAGTTTGACCTGCAGAAATACTCTGCTTCAGAGGAGGCTCTTCTGAGGCTGCTGCCAGTGGTCAAAGCCTCCAACAAAGCTCTGTGAGTAAACATGTGATCAGGCTTTTATCTATAACATAAATAGTGTAATGTGTGATGGACCCTTAAAAACTTAAACATATTTATTTACATGATCATCAGCACTAAATACTAGGGGTGCAACGATACACAAAATTCACGGTTTGGTTCGGTTCGATACTTTGGTGTCACGGTTCGATATTTTTTCGATACAAAAAAATGTTCATGCCTTTTTAATTTGTCATTTATTAAAATTATAAATATATATTTTAACTCAAAAGTACAGTTTTTAAATTTAACCCTAACCTTTGTGCGTGTTTTTTATTTTGACAGCGAATGCGCACCTGCGGACCACTTATGTGCAGCCCCGGTTATTTAGCTCATCATATTGCAGCCACAGAAATTATTTTGTCCATGAAACCATAAAGCTGCACTTTCTTTTTGCCTTATAGTCTGATTTATCATAACTTCTCCTGCTGCTTTTACACACGCACTCACATAAGCTCAGCGATTCTCTGCGCGATCAACCTCTCACATGTTTAAGCTTGCTGCAGGAGATTTCACTTGTCATGTTTGCATAGTAAGCTAACGATTAATAAGACGATGTCAGAGGAATTGGTACACAAATTATCATCACTCACAGATCAGTACTGTCGCTCTCTATACACAGTTCGCACGATTGCAAAGTGAAAGCAAAAAAACAAGCGCAAATTCAAACGCGACTTCAATATGTCACATATTGACAGTGGCTCACCGATGCCAATGACATAATTACCCAGCTACATTTCTGAAAGAATGCAAAAGCATTGACATTTTTCCTACAATAGCCCGACGGGCAGGGAAGAGATAGATTTTGGTAGCCCGACTGAAAAAATCGCCAGCTCCGGGACGTCGGGCTAGCGATTTTGCGAGCCCTGTATCTGATTGAGGAATCACTCATATTTGGAAAAGAGAGTTTATTACAGAGAAATGGCGCTTTCCAAAATAAAAGCTATACTATCCGCTTCTTCTGGGCTATATTCTCAGCAGCATAAGGAGAATCATGTGCTAACAGCTGTCTAAATGACTCGGCTAAAGTTAGTAGCATGCTTGTTGTTTTTGTCTTTGCACTAGGATGATGTCTGCGTAAATGTGCAGTCATATTCGTTGTGTTCCCACTAGTGCTTTCAGGTTAATCTCGTTGAAATGACCTTAACGCCACAACACGGCAAATCTCCGTTAACGAGCTACCGCCGATCGCTCCGTGCATGGGGCTAGACGGCCAACACGTTAACGAGCTAACTGCGCTAACACACTAGTTCACACCAATGTAATTGAGCATTGCGTGACACATCCAACATACTGTTTTACTTTAGTCCATGACTCGCTTACCTTCAGGGTCATACGTCACATGAAAACCAAAATAATTCCAAACGCCACATCTGAATGAGAGTGGGGGAGGTCCATGTTGCTGAGAGCTTAACTTCTGTCTCGCTAGCTTGCCCTGTGCTCTTCCTCCTGACTATGCTGTCTGTGTGGAGCGCTCAGTGGATCTGCGCTCGACAGTACAGCCTAGGCGGAGTAGTCGAACACAGATTCACTGAGCGCTCCACACAGACAGCATCGTCAGAAGGAAAATTGATAAAATAAATTACAAATGTTGTATTGTTCGATACATATGCGTACCGAACCGAAAGCACTGTATCGAACGGTTCAATATCGATACGAATATCGTTGCACCCCTACTAAATACAGTATATTATAGTTAATGTTTGATAGCAGCAGTAAATGTCAGTGTCTTAAACATATCTGGGTGTCAGCTTTTATCAAAGTCATATCCAGAATCATCCTGTAAGTAAACTTTATTCATACAGCAGCTTTCACAGGTCAAAAATCACAAAGTGCTTTACAATAGAAACAGGCAATAAAAACATTAAACAGCAAACACTGAACATCATACAGCCTAAAACTAGTTAAAGGCCACTCTGAATACTAGAGTCTGAATAAATGAGTTAGTGGGACCAGTAACAGCCTTTAACTGGAAGATCTCAGATGTGAGAAGAGCTGTAGGATTGTAGAAAGTCAGAAATATAGACTGGGACTAAAAGTAAGGACTAAAACTTTAAATAAAGCCTAAAATGAACTGGTTACCAGTGTGAAGAGATTAAACTGGAGTAATGTCCAGTCTGTTTCATGTGCTGGTTAAAAGCCTCGCAGCATCATTCTGTACTGACTGAAGATGTTCAAAGACTGTGATGGAGCCATAGGTGATCAACTCCCTCATTCCTCCTCTGGTCTTATTGCTCAGCTGAAGAGGAGTTCACTTCTATATGTTACAATCAGCATCACCAGTACAGCTCCAAGGATCTGCAGCTGCTGGCAGATTCAGTCATGCATGCTTGATTGTTTTTCAGTCTCTCAGGTCAGATGAAGTCATATTCTTTATGAATCAGCATAAGAAGTCAATAAAAATTCAAAGCAAATCAAGATGAGCGTTTATTCTTGTTTTAACAAATATATGAGCGAGAGGGACCTTTTTGGTCTAAAGTTATAATCATCTGCCACATTTCTAATCTCTTTACTACGTGGACTTTTAAAATATTTTCTGTTCCCCCAGACTGAGTCTCTGTAACTGGTCAGAGAGTTCATTTAACTTGTCATTTGATAACAGTTTGTTATCAAATTACAGTTTTTCAAATTGTGTTTTTATTTTGTTTTTTAGCCTGAGTGTCCCTGATCTCTCAGACAGAGGCTGTGAAGCTCTGTCCTCAGCTCTCAGCTCCCAGTCTTCTACACTGAGACAGCTGGCCCTAAGTAACAACAACCTGCAGGATCCAGCAGTGAAGTTTCTTTCTGCAGGACTGAGAAGTCCAGACTGCAAACTGAATACTCTGAGGTGAGATCAAGTTATGTTGTGCTTTTCATCAATTGACAGAATTAACCAATAAGAATCCACTAAATGGGAAAAAAGTCAGTTAAACTTCTGTAATAGTTTTATGATAATTTAATGAGCAGAGAGTTATTGATCAATATGTCAGCTACTTTGGTGCTAATGCACTGCCCGGCACATGGAGCCCAATTGGCATTTGCAATAGAATACCAGAATTGATTGACCATTGTCAGTTAACAAATGTCAGCGTCATCCATTTGTTGACTCTCAGTAAAAACACAGGATTAATTGCTAAATCTAATAACTCTTTAGTGCACCCTCATTGCAACTTAACAACAGTGTTTGTTTAATGTTTATCTGTCATTTTTCAGACTGAGTCACTGTAAGCTCTCAGAGAGAGGCTATGAAGCTCTGTCCTCAGCTCTCAGCTCCCAGTCCTCTAGTCTGAGACAGCTGGACCTGAGTAACTCTGACCTGCAGGATTCAGGAGTGAAGCTTCTGTCTGCTGGAGTGAAGAGTCCACACTGTAAAATGGAAACTCTCAGGTCAGGATTTAAAATTTTCCAATGATGATCACGTTAAACCTGATTTCTATTACTGCATAAACAGGAAATTGATTTTTAAAAAAGTCTTAATGTAGAAATTAGTGTCTGAGGTTTTTAGTGATATTTGTTCACTTTCTGTCTTTCATTTGCAATGAAATGTCCCATCTGCTCCTCTGAGTCCAAAATCTTTATTTTAGCAGTGCTTCATCCACCAAACCTTCTAGTTCGATTCCTGTATGCTGAAGGTTTTTACAGAGCTGTTTGTTCAGATATCAGAATTTGATTTTCAGAAACATTTAGTAATAAAAATATGATCAATTGATTATTTCTGACTGAAAAGATGAAATATACAGGGAGTGCAGAATTATTAGGCAAATGAGTATTTTGTCCACATCATCCTCTTCATGCATGTTGTCTTACTCCAAGCTGTATAGGCTCGAAAGCCTACTACCAATTAAGCATATTAGGTGATGTGCATCTCTGTAATGAGAAGGGGTGTGGTCTAATGACATCAACACCCTATATCAGGTGTGCATAATTATTAGGCAACGTCCTTTCCTTTGGCAAAATGGGTCAAAAGAAGGACTTGACAGGCTCAGAAAAGTCAAAAATAGTGAGATATCTTGCAGAGGGATGCAGCAGTCTCAAAATTGCAAAGCTTCTGAAGCGTGATCATCGAACAATCAAGCGTTTCATTCAAAATAGTCAACAGGGTCGCAAGAAGCGTGTGGAAAAACCACGGCGCCAAATAACTGCCCAGGAACTGAGAAAAGTCAAGCGTGCCGCTGCCAAGATGCCACTTGCCACCAGTTTGGCCATATTTCAGAGCTGCAACATCACTGGAGTGCCCAAAAGCACAAGGTGTGCAATACTCAGAGACATGGCCAA
The DNA here is from genome assembly GCF_965226115.1 of Aulonocara stuartgranti. Classification (NCBI taxonomy): domain Eukaryota; kingdom Metazoa; phylum Chordata; class Actinopteri; order Cichliformes; family Cichlidae; genus Aulonocara; species Aulonocara stuartgranti. Next base: position 7,351,964 of record NC_138941.1, read on the forward strand.
GGTAAGAAAGGCTGAAAGACGACCACCACTGAACAAGACACACAAGCTGAAACGTCAAGACTGGGCCAAGAAATATCTCAAGACTGGTTTTTCTAAGGTTTTATGGACTGATGAAATGAGAGTGAGTCTTGATGGGCCAGATGGATGGGCCCGTGGCTGGATTGGTAAAGGGCAGAGAGCTCCAGTCCCACTCAGACGCCAGCAAGGTGGAGGTGGAATACTGGTTTGGGCTGGTATCATCAAAGATGACCTTGTGGGGCCTTTTCGGGTTGAGGATGGAGTCAAGCTCAACTCCCAGTCCTACTGCCAGTTTCTGGAAGACACCTTCTTCAAGCAGTGGTACAGGAAGAAGTCTGCATCCTTCAAGAAAAACATGATTTTCATGCAGGACAATGCTCCATCACACGCGTCCAAGTACTCCACAGCGTGGCTGGCAAGAAAGGGTATAAAAGAAGAAAAACTAATGACATGGCCTCCTTGTTCACCTGATCTGAACCCCATTGAGAACCTGTGGTCCATCATCAAATGTGAGATTTACAGGGAGGGAAAACAGTACACCTCTCTGAACAGTGTCTGGGAGGCTGTGGTTGCTGCTGCACGCAATGTTGATGGTGAACAGATCAAAACACTGACAGAATCCATGGATGGCAGGCTTTTGAGTGTCCTTGCAAAGAAAGGTGGCTATATTGGTCGCTGATTTGTTTTTGTTTTGTTTTTGAATGTCAGAAATGTATATTTGTGAATGTGGAGATGTTATATTGGTTTCACTGGTAAAAATAAATCATTGAAATGGGTATATATTTGTTTTTTGTTAAGTTGCCTAATAATTCTGCACAGTAATAGTCACCTGCACACACAGATATCCCCCTAAAATAGCTAAAACTAAAAACAAACTAAAAACTATTTCCAAAAACATTCAGCTTTAATATTAATGAGTTTTTTGGGTTCATTGAGAACATGGTTGTTGTTCAATAATAAAATTATTCCTCAAAAATACAACTTGCCTAATAATTCTGCACTCCCTGTATATTTGGTCATAGTGATATGACTCATTGCCTCACTTAAACATAAAATGTAAACAAAAATTCAAAACAATAGATTAATACAAAACAGAGTTTGACTGTTGAGCTTAAAGTGAGCTTGAATGTTATTCACTTCCTGTTTTATTTTGGTAGTTATCGTCTCTGATTTTTACCCCAACATTGTCTACATTAGTTTCAGCTGTAGAAGGTTTTATTGACTGTTTGATTTGTCACTTTATTTAACTATAATTGTTGACTTATAAACTATTGCTTAAAATGTATTTTCATTAAAATACCAAATAATTTATTACTTTATCATCTAATTAGATTATAATTCTGTAAATAAGAGTGATAGTGTGGCCTGTGTGGGTTGTCTTCAGGTTCTCTGCTTCCTCCCACAGTCCAAGAACATGCATGCTGGGTTAACTGGAGATGTGTGATTGTGAGCATAAATGTTTGTCTGTCTAGCTCTGTTTCTACCTGGCTACATCACCGTTACTGATGCTGAACCAATAACCTGGTCTGGACCAGGTTATGTTCAGAGTTTTTGTTTAAAATCAGCTGAAGTGCCTCATTTTCACTGATTCTTTCATTTACAGAAAGCTTTAAGTGAGATATAGATTCAGTCATATGTTACTAATATTACTTTTAACCTGAGCAGTGAAAATCCGCGGTGATCTGAAAATGTTGTGCCGGGAGTTGTGCCGTTCTCTGCGGCTTCAGTGACCCTCGAGCTCTCGACTAGCTGGGTAACAGACGTCGCTGAAAACGTCGAAGCACTTTTGCACTTTTGCAAATATGCGATATCTTGATAAACCGAGCGGATATTTGAAGTTTACACACCCACATTCTCCCCTGAAAATATGTTAAAAGTTTATTTTGTGACCCAGGAAGATTAATAAGAGTAATTTTAAAACTTAGTAGCGGTCGCCATTACTGGAAGCTGGAGTTTGGCTGGGCCGCACTATGAATTCTGGGATATGGTGGGCCACGAAGGACACACCCGACCCATCTTTCAAATTCAGGGAAAAGGAGGACGCATTTGTCGGCTGCATTCAGAGGAATTTGGACAGCCTTCGGTGCGTCGCTGTGACGGAATCCGTCTACAAATGTGTCCTCAGGAGGACGCAGCCCATGAATTTGGACACACCGAGCCTGCGTGCTGGTAGCAACTTAGCCACAGCTCGGGTGTGGAGGAGAAGCTGAAAAAGAAGGTTTTCTAGTTTGTAAGGAGGAAAAAACTGAGAGGACTAAGTGAAAGAGAGGCTGGAGAGTAACACAGAGCAGCAATGAATGCTGCTCACACAGTTTAGACAGTTTAGCATCAAATGTTCGAGTGAGTTAGCTCCCAGCTAACTAGCAGAGCAGCTAACTAGCAGAGCAGCTAACTAGCAAACCAGCCAACCGCACCCACAAGCTGCGACTGCGTCTTTCTAACAAGAGCATCAGACACTCAGACTGGTTTTCTTTGTGGATGATGATGTGTTCTCACACTGATCCTTCATGATGATGCTGCCATCCACCCACTGCTCCTGGTGTTGCCAATTCCTCAGTAAGGAAAATCGCTATTGGCTGTCCTAAAAGTCGCTGGAAGTCGCTAAATGATGTCATCGCCTAAGTTGGATAAATGGTCATGCTAATGTAATTGTAACGTACGTTGTAGGAGAGAAAAATAACATCGTGGAAGAGACATAGCGTGAGTAAAAAACGTCCTGGAATGCATTTAAATAAATAAATCATAGTTCTGTCTGTAACTATTACAACACTCTCACCACATTTGTTAACAATTCTCTCAACAAATGTGTTTTTCCTCGTTCTTTGTTATCCAGCTGCGACTTTGAGTATAAATGTGTCATAAACAGGATAAAGCAGTGCAGGTTCAATGTAATCAAACCTCAGACTGAGTTCAAAATCATCACCTGTCCCTGATACCACATCAGCACCAGAACCATGATGTGTTTACTCACATTTAAAAAGTTGGAGGTCAGTGTGAATGGACTGTTGTCATTGGTCTGAATGTGCCTCTATAAACATGTGCTCTTCATTATTGATGTTTTCCTAATGAACAGAAAATGAGACTTAATAAAATCCTTCTGACTGTTGTTGGAGCAGGTTGGGTCCTGGGTTTGAGTCCCCCGCTGAACCACAGTGGCTTCTAGCTTTGTTTCACAGTGTATAGAACAACAAATAAAACCAAATCACAAAAAAACACATCAGACTTTGAGGGTTGAACCAAGGATGAGGAAGCAGACTCGGCCCCAAACATCTGGATATATGGATGGTTACCAGAGCAACCACAGCAGTGTGCTCTCAGTATATTTAGTTGTATAAAGGTGTTTGTGGTGTGTTGCAGCTGAAGCATGTATGTTGACACAGGGAGAAAATAGTGTGAGGACACTGTTCACAGCAGTCACAGCTCGCTGCCTTCAACAGTCTCTTCCTTCCTTGTTTGGATGTCACTGATATCATCTTCTGCTCTCACACTGACCACCTGTTGGAGCTAACATGCTAACATGGAAGCAGCAGGTATGCCACCTGTGGCAGCTGAGGTCACGTGACCTGAGTGTTTGAACCACACGTTGGAGCAGCGTTTCCAAACATCTGCACTTCAGAAGCTCCAAAGTGTGGAAATGTCACTGTGGAGCGTCTCATCACTATCTAAGAGATTTTCTTGCCTCTGCAAAGCGAAGCTTGCAAACAGCACCATAGTTTGTCAATCCCAACCAATCAGAGCGCTCCTTATGTCACGTCACATGACTCGTGTGTTTTCCTCTTTGATTAGCACCCAAAGAACTAAAGAAAGGCTAAAAGGATGTTCAGCCAATCAAATCCCTCCTAGCAACAGGAAGTCTAGAGAGGAAATGGAGCAGAGAAGGAGAATCACCAGTTTAAATGTCTGAGTTTTAAACTGGTGACCCTCTAAAGAGGCTTTTATTGACTCTTTCTGTTTTCTTTACAGCTTTTTCCACCATTTAAACTGTTTAATATCAGATTTAGAAATAACTTTTGGACAGTTTTTCTACATTTGCACTAAAATATGACATCAGTAATGACTTTCTGACTTTACGTTGGACTAATCTAACGACTCAGCCTGGCTATGTTGGACTGGGTGTGGCAGCAGCTCCCAGTTTGAGTTCAGGAGACAGACACCCTCTCTACTTTGAAGAGCAGCTTCAAACTTTCCTTTTTGATAAAGCTTATAGTTCGAGCTGGATCAGGTGACCCTGAACCATCCCTTAGTTATGCTGCTATAGGCTCAGGCTGTTGGTGGACTTCCCATGATGCTCTGCTTTCTTCTCCCCTCTTTTCACTCCTGATGCTTTTATATGTCACTACTGCATGTCCTTAACTTTTGTCTCTCTGTTTTGTTCTTGTCTCTCTGAGCTCATCTCTTCTCTTTCCCCTCACCCTGCAACCAGTCATGGTAGATGCTCCTCCTGGAGCCTGTTTTCACTGGGAGGATCTTTGTGTCAAAGGGAGTTCTTCTTCCCACCATCACCAAGTGCTGCTCACAGTCGATTGTGTTGCGAAATCTATCAATGTAGAGCAGTGAGACAAACCACGGAGGCCCCAGAGAAATGCAATCAAACGATGAGTTTATTAACACACAGGAGAAAACATCAGCCTATGTCTTCTGACAAAAATACATGTTGTGGACACTTACAAAGCAGTGGGGTATACGCCCCCCCATGGCGTCAATAAAAATAGTCAGAGTAAAATATGTTCCAGACATTAGTCACAGTTAATGGTACATCTTGTACATGTTTAATGGCTATAAACAGACACAGAACTTCTCTTTTCTGTAACACCTTCCATACAAGGTAATAAACTTCAAGCCCTCAGGGTCTCTGGGGCTAATTATTGACTCTGGTCATCTGTTGCCAAGTAGAGTAAAATATAGTGAGACACCAAATGAGTTAAGGCCTCAGGCCTGACGCATTCCTAGATTATATGTGTTATATGTATTGTAAGCATGCATGCAATCATCCTGTTCTAGTTTCCCTCAGCATGTATCACCTGGACAGTCACGCCAGTGAAGCTTAAGACCCTTAATGAACCGAACATCAACTCGACATAAGCACAAATATGCAATGTGTATGAAATACTTCTGACCGTACTTGTAATAAGAGTTAACATAATTGAAGGATCCTCAAATGAACATGTTCAATAGACAACTTTAATGCAATATCAATACTGTGAGAAATATTATTAGATGGAATAATGCTGTAAAGAACATTATTAATGCAGTTATAATGATGCAGATTATATGGCAGCAATAAAAGAATTTCTGTATCTCCACAATTGTCTGATGTTTGGGGCTTTCTCTCTAATATTGGAGGCTGTTACCTTACACTGTTAAACAGCTTCAGATGACTGTTGTTGTCTGTTGGGTATTGTCACTTTTAAATAAAGTTACATTGAATGGATGTAAATGGATAGATGTTATTGTGACAAAGAGAAAACGATTGTTGACAGATTGATTGTTGTTTTGTGTGTCTGCAGTCTGTCAGGCTGTCTGATCACAGAGGAAGGCTGTACTTCTCTGGCCTCAGCTCTGAGCTCCAACCCCTCCCATCTGAGAGAGCTGGACCTGAGCTACAATCATCCAGGTGATTCAGGAATGAAGCTGCTGTCGGCTGGACTGAAGGATCCAGGCTGGAGACTGGACACTCTCAGGTATGGAGAGAATGTCTGATAGAGGAGGAAGAGCTGGAAACATTTCCTGTGTCCTTCACTCACTTCCTGTTTGTTTCCTGCAGATGAGACATGAACAATCACACATGCAGGAATATTTTCAGGGACAGACACACTAGTCTAGCTGGATAGTTCATGGATATTTATGTAGGGGGTCTCCAAGGAGTCTGGTTGCAGGAACATCTAGGTCACAGGTGTACCTGAGATAGATACCAGTGTACCTAATAAAGTGTCAGCTAACATTTGGAAATGGAAGCTTAAATAATGACAAACTCTACATTCACAGCTGAATTCACAATAAATTTGTTCTCAAGTGCACATTTTTCTGTTATTGTTCTCAAACAACAGAATGAGAATGAAATATTGATTCTAACAGGGCCCATAAACTTTACTAACTAAACATTACTGTGAGCAGCTCCTCCATCACTTCAAAACTGTCATCAACACCACGGACATACATTGGGAGCTGGGCAGTGTCGGTGATGTCTGTGGTCTCATCAAGAGCGACTGAGTATACACTGAAACATTTGGCTCTCTCACACAGTTGGTCATAAATGTCACTTGACAGGTCAGAAATGCGATCTGCTGCGGTGTTGGCAGAAAGGCTGATGTTGCTAAACTGACCTTTCTTTCCCGGACAGACTATATTTGCAGCCTGCAATATGCACTTTTAGACAAATGCACCTTCTGTGAATGGCTTCCCTGCTTTAGCAATCATCTCACTAACCACGTGGCTCCGACTGCTGCATTATTCTCTTTGGTTGCTTTCTTGGAGAAATCTTGCTGCCTCAGTAGATCTGTTTTAAGACTGGCAACCCGGTTCGCTCTCTCGTCTCCCTGGTATTTTGCATCCAGCTCAGCATGTCTAGTTGTGTAATGACGTTTCAAATTGTATTCCTTGTGCAGCGCAACTTTCTCTGTGCAAATAAGACAGGTCGGGGTGCCCCTGTGCTCAACAAAGAAATATTGCATTTCCCACTTTTCCTGAAATTGTCGGTGCTCATCACCAACCTTTCTCTTCACCGCAGGCTTTGAAAAAGACATGTTTGGGGCTATGTGACATTTATAATTCTACTTGGTGTCACTGTCGCATTGAAGTTTCAATCAAGCGTTTAGCCGACGGACGGGGAACGTCTCAACGCGTAGAGAACGTCATTTCTGCTTCTTTTTCTTGCAACCGTAGCACGGCGATCGGCAGATAAAAAGCCGGTAGCAGTCTCCTTTGTTTTTACGCTCGATGTTCATGTCTTTCATGACGACACGAACACCGTGGCGTTTGCAGATGGTAGAAAGTGCAGGGATAGCGAGCGCAAAACAGGCGACTGCTCACGGCGCCGGGCTGTTGTTACAGGAGAAAGAAGCGGAAATGACACCGTGACATATAACAAATAACATCAGCTGTTTCTGATGTTAGTTGTTTTGACTGCTTTTACATTATATTGAAATATATGTAATGTTCATGTTTGCTGCAATGCAAACGGAGTGATGCAAATAAAAACATCGAGCCACAAATTACGGTGCGACCCTATAATTAGTCCGGGTTACCGGGGACTGTTGTTGCCGATGAACAGGTGTCGCTATGTGACTGCAGACTAAATTGGGCTGCATTGAGTTCATGACTTTCTTTTATCCCGCCGCCTACGCATCACTGTGAGAGTTAATATGAGATCTCTCTCTTTTAAAAAATAACTTTAAATCCCACTGACGTGTGTATAAATCTATATACGTATAATGTCCCGCTGGGCAGCAACTTAAAAAAACAACTTTTTTTGAAGTGTTGTGAACGCAGCGCGCTGGGGCGAATGTCGGCGTTTGCCCAATAGAAAGGAGGAAGCCAGCCAGGCACAGGAAAGAAAGAAACACTCCAGGGCAACGCTGCTGGAACTTTGACTCATTGAGAAATGTTTCCCTGCTTGCATCAAGCCCGGCTGGTGTCCCCTGAGATCCATATCCCACCCTGATTGGTGGGTTAATTCAGCTCCGCCCACAACACTGTAAAGTGTCATACATTATCAAACTAACATTACATTTTCATGTTAAGGTGGGGCCAAAAACTATCGTCCTGCGGGCCGCAATTGGCCCGCGGGCCGCGAGTTTGAGACCCCTGGTGTAGGAGGACACCTGCTCTGTGTCTGGTTAAGTATAAGAGCCCTTTGTTAGGGGGACCGCTGGACTCTTAGCACCAGCTTTGGGGTCACAGGGTCACATCTGGAACACACACACACACGCACAGACACACACACACACACACACACACACACACACACACACACACACACACACACACACACACACACTATGCACAGACTGGTACTCTTTGTTCATACCTGTGTAAGACGTCATAATGAACTTGTGCATATTCATGTAAGCTCAATAAAGAGCAGTGTTACGAGGGAGCAGACGAGAGCGACTGAGGTCAAGTGAAGGAACGGCGCTGTCACAGTTCTCTCCCTCATCAATTGTCTGGTTCCAGCGGTGGGTCTGTGCTAGACGACCCATCACCAGCTTCTTCCACTGGTTACCAGTACGTGGTAGAATCCACTTCCAGATCTGGTTGTCTTTAAATCTGTGAATGGATTGGCTCCATCTTATCTCTCTTTAACAAAAGAATCCAAGTGGAGCCCTCAGGTCTGCAGATAAGCAGCTTCTGACCAGAACTAGACGTAAAAACAGAGGTGAGCTTTATCGATGGCTGCAGCCAAACTCTGGAACAGTCGCCCTTCACATCAGGTCGTCACCAACACTGGACATTTTTAAAAGCCGGTTGGAAACACATTTGTACTCTGTAGCTTTCAATCCTGACCAGTCTTTATAGTCATTACTGTGTATGTTTCCTATTTTCTCTCTACTCTGTGCAGCACTTTGGCTCAAGCTGTTTTTAAATGTGCTGATAAATAAATGTAGATTTCTTTGAATAAAACAGTGGAGCCGAGCTTTGAGCTCAGTGTGTAACAGTGTGTGTGTGAGAGCCATGTAATGTCCATGTGTGCATGCTGACTGTGCTGCTCTGACCCCCCTCCTCCTTTCAGGGTGGAGCCTGCTGGAGTCCGATGGTTGAGACCAGGTCTGAGGAAGTGTAAGTGTGTTTTTAATGGGATTCATGAAAACAAAGCAGCACACATTCAACCATCTTCATCATGTCAGGAGTCATCATCAAAGTGTCAATCAATGAACAGATGATGGATCAATAACTGCAGCTGGATTGTGTTTGTTCTCTCCATCAGATTCCTGTCAACTCACAATCGACACAAACACAGTGAACACAAAGCTCCAACTGTCTGACAACAACAGGAAGGTGACACGTGTGGAGGAGGTTCAGTCATATCCTGATCATCCAGACAGATTTGATGCTTGGGAACAGCTGCTGTGTAGAAATGGTCTGACTGGTCGCTGTTACTGGGAGGTCGAGTGGAGAGGAGTCGTTTATATATCAGTGAGTTACAGAAGCATCAGAAGGAAAGGAGGCAGAGACTGTGTGTTTGGATACAATGATCAGTCCTGGAGTCTCTTCTGCTCTGATGATGGTCCTCGTTCTGTCCTTCACAATAAAATTAAAAAACCCATCTCCTCCTCCTCCTCCTCCTCCTCCTCTGTCTCTAACAGAGCAGCAGTGTATGTGGACTGTCCTGCTGGCACTCTGTCCTTCTACAGAGTCTCCTCTGACACTCTGATCCACCTCCACACCTTCAACACCACATTCACTCAAACTCTTTATCCTGGGTTTAGGTTCAGTTCACTGTTTCCTGGTGACTCAGTGTCCCTGTGCTGAGTGGAGTGTAAAGAGTGTCTCCTGTTACAGAAACACTCTGACTGTTGAACAGATAGTTCAGTCTGTACATGTCTGTCTCTTTCACTCACAAACACGTTTTCAGATTCATGGATTCAATCAGTTGATGTTTGAAACTCTTCTAAATGATTCCTTGTAAACTTCTTCCTCTTCAGTCACAAACAAACAGGAAGTGATGTCACATGTGTTCCTGTCCACACAGCAGAATGAGTCTATTGCTGACAGTGATGTACAAACAGAGTGAGCATTTCTGAGGCCCAAAATAAACTGAGTAGTTCACTGAATGAACAATGGACTGTGAGCTCAGTTCCTTCATCATTAGTATGGATTATATATGTATATGTATTATATTAGTATCATATATATCAGGTGCTGCTGCTTTCAGTCATTGTGCAAATGTGCTGTTTGTAAGCTTGTAAAGCTGCAGTCAGCTGAGACTGAAGAAGTCACCTGATCAGTGAGCAAACGTTTCTGAAAACGTCCAGATGAACAGAATCAACCTTTTGGGATCAGCCAGCAATGCAGCATCATTGTTGTTCAGCTTCAGAGGTTTGCAGGAATGAACTGATGACCAGAAACAGCTGCAAAGTCCAAGAAAATACCAGCTGGAGTTCAGCTGCATTTGAAGAAGTCAAAGAAAAGTAAGGATGGCAAAGGGCGACGTTTTCTTCCAAAGAGCTGCAAACATGGTCGACGCCTCATTAGAAGAATCATCTGGACATTTGTGAGGAACTCTAACCAAGAAAGCAACGTCACACAGATCCAACAGACAGTTTCCATGACTGCAAGTGTTGAGTGGAAAAATGCTACATTGCATTATTGCATCCTCTCACCACAGGAGGCGCTGTTGGCACCACTGATTGCTGATCAGCTGTTCTCTGATGATCTGATTGATACTGTGAATAACGGGACTCACTGAACTCTGTGACACAGTGAAGATTACAGAGTTGAACTTCACCCTTTAAGACTGACCACAGAACCAAGTCCGCCAGAGCTTTTGTTATATTTTTACATGCTGTGGAGCCATTTGTGGGAGCATTTCAAGTTGCTATACATCAATACAACTGTTATAGCCCTAATTTTAATAATATGTATGCATTAAGTCCATAGTAACTACATAAACTGCAAAAAAAACCTCTGCTCATCCATCTCTGTGTGTATCAGGATACGTTTGGTTCATAATACACAGAAAAATCAGAGTTATTACCTGTAATAAATGTGAAAGATTCCTGCAGTGATAACCAGGCAGGACTGAAACACATCCAAGCTGTCACTACGGTAACAGCACCGCCCATCCACAGGTGAGGGGAGGAGCAAAAAGAGGGACTTTGACCATTTTATACTAAAAACACTCAACTAATGTTTCTAATATGAAACAAATAAGCCCACATTAATGTGAGCGTTTATTAAATAATAATAATGATGATTTCCTCCTGATCTCATTTCCACAGCAGAGAAAACTGTGGTGTATATTGAGGTGGAGGGTGTGGTCTGTGGCTCAGGTGTAGAGTGAGGGTGGGGTGCACCACAGCAGCATGCTGGGACTGCTGAGGGTGGAGGAGGGAGTGATGATGACATCAGAGCTGCAGCACAGAGACCAGTGAACACACAGTCTGTTCATCTTTGCATAGATACAATATACAGCACAATATTGAATGACAGACACGCTGTGGGAGCTTCCACAGATACACTGACGTCAGCATCCAGAGTCCTCCTGCTGCTCCCCCCTCAGAGCCCCGTGATCAGCACCAACACATTCAGTTAGATGACAGAGTCCAGCTGCAGCTAGAATCAGCTCCCCTCTGTGAACAACAGCACAGCGTCAGTGTTTCACACTCAGTGAAAGGAGGAAACAGCAGAAGAACACCATGTGTGCTACGTTTCCCAGGACACACTACAAACTGCACAAATACAGAGCAGCACGTGGAAGGACCTGGAGCTGCATTTACAGAGCTGCAGACAGCGTGATGTCCTGTATGGACAGGTGGAAGGAACCAAGTCCTCAGCTGGAACACTCGTGTTTGTCCACAGACAGGAAACACAGCAGGAAACTTCCTCACAGAAGTGCAGCTCATGGATAACACACTTCCTGTCAGTCAGAATGAGGCTGCAGCCAAACACAGAAAGGTGTTTTTGTCCAGATGAGCCCAGAGAAGAAACACGAGTGTTCACAGACATCAGAAGCTCAGAGAGGTGAAACATGAGGTTGGAGTCCTCGTCAGCATCCAGAAGAGCTGCTGTGAAACCCTGAGTACTCATGACAGACTCTGATGGCACAAACACATCATGATTCAAACAGAAAGACAAACATGGAGCTCCTGATCCTCCTGCATGAGAACAAGCTGACATGAGCGCTGTGTCTGAGAGTGTCTCCCTGTCACAGTGACAATAACACAGCTGCTGCTCACAGTCATTAAACTGACCTGAGGTCAGCTGTGCTCCTTACATATGAACCATGTGACCTCACATCAGTGCTGTGGATGACTGTAGTCATAGAAGAGTAGAGCTGTAGCAGGTGGTGTGAGGAGGAGGTGGTGTATTCTAGTTAACGCAGTACTGAAACACTCCAGCAGAGGGCGCTGTTAAGTCCTTATTGTAACACAGTTACTGTGTGCAGTTAGACTTCATACATAATCTGCACTTATTTCCATCAGACATGCTGTCAGTAAATGATTGGTTTCTATTGATTCTACTTCCTGTTGACTCGTTTGATGACAGTGAAACAATCACAGCTGATTGTGTGATGATGTAAACTGTCACTGTTACATTCAGTGTGTGTGACATAATGTTAGTGCAGGCTGATAACAGCCTGGTTCTGTTAGAAACACATGAACGTGTCCATAGATCAGTGTGTGTTTAACATGAGAGCTTCAGCCCTGCTGATGTGTTAAATAAAGACATGCAGGAAAACTGATGAGACTCTGAAATAACTCTTTATATTTATAATGTAACTCTGCATCAAAAGAACAACAAAGGATCCCAGACAGGTTTCTGTGAACAAAGACCATTCTGATGTTTCTGTGTTTCTAACACTTTGACATTATTAGTAAACAGACTGCAGTGAGCAGCATTTATAAAGAGCTTCTATATAAAGATATGACAGCTGTTTGACAAGTTTATCACTCTGTGTTTGGACCTGATCAGTCCAGCTGTTTACTTGAAACATGTTCATTTACCTGTTCTGTTATATTCATGTTCTTGTCTCTGTTGAAAACACATTTTAATGTCCCTCAGATTTTTCTCCCAGATGAATAAATATAAAAATGACACAAACTGACTGCAGCTACTTTTTGTCCTTTCTGTCAAAAACCTTCATGTGACTCATGAGAGACACGTTTCAGCTGTTTGTGACAGATCAGAGGCCAACAAGTCATTTATAACACTTTCCATCATTGTTTAGCACAAACACATGTTGACACAGCAGCGGGGCCGCAGTGAGAGTCAGAGCGAGGAGATAAAAACTCCTGTTTGACCACAGCCTCGGTTTGTTCCTGCACTTCAAACACTTCCTGTTGTTGACTGGGTGGAGTCAGGAAGCCAGCGAGGCCCTGCAGGACTGAGCCTGCAGACTGGGACGTGCTCTGTGATGGAGATCAACAGCATCACTGACTGTTTCTGTGAGGACACCATCATCCCAGCAGGGCTGTTTCCCAACAACAAGCCCTGGACCATCAGAGACCTGAAGCTGCTGCTGAATGAAAGAAGAGGATCTTCAGGTCTGGAACAAGGACCAGCTGAGAGTGTTAATAACGTTACTAATGTTCAGCTACACTTTACTAGGTCACATCTGTGACACACGTCACTTAAACAAAGAAGGAAATATTGGCTCTGTTTTATCTGCTGGGCCCAAAAGTGACTCCTGTATTTAAACTGCTATGAAGAACTTGTTGGTCTATAATATGTGAAACATGTGTCAAATGTGTCCATCATGAAAGATATCAGGTCATCTTGAGCCACAAAAACATTCCTATCATGAGGTAGAAGCTGGAATCAGTTTGTTTCAGACGTTTATATATCCGATATTTATCCATTTAAAAGCTGAAATTCAAAAATGTCTTTTCCAGAGTCGTCTGTCCAAGAGGAGCAGAAGCTGCAACAAATATAACAACAGTTATTTAAGGCTGTTTTAAACGGCCACAAAGGAGCAGATTGGTTATAATGCAGCTGCTTCAGAGGAACAAACACTGTTTTTATTTCATGTGTAACACCTTTCAATGATGTGTTGACTAAAGTCTATTGACCAGTATAAGTAAAGACATCACACACACACACATGGAAACACTGAAACCTGTTTGTGGTGCAGCAGCGGTCCCAGCTGCTCGCCTTTATCTAGACTGGGTCGGCTGCTGATCTCAATATAATCAATGTTTAAAGTTCTCAGTGTTTCTGTGTTGCTGCGTATAGGATCTCCCAGCATCATCACTGTGCTGTCCAATCATTGTGTGCGAGGTTACCCTTATAGTGCGATGTGTGTTTGCACAAAGAGAAGCATGTGTGTCAAATATAAATAAGCTCAGAACAGAAACAGCTGCTCGTTTCTTCTGTTTAGAGTCAAGTTAGTGTTTTGTGTCTTTGTTTGAGGCCTGATGTCGAGCAGAGGTGTGTGTAACTGCACTGGTCTGTTATATGTGTGAAGTGTGTGCTTCTCTTCAGCATCATCTTTGTCACTGCTGATTCCTTTGTGTCATCATGTGTTGAGAAGAGAGAACAGTTATAACGGAGGAGCAAAAGGAAGCCCTGAAATCTGCATCAACAAGGAAGTGTTGGCTCACCAGTGATCCCAGCAGAGCCACTGGTTTGGCTCCAGTTGTTCTAGATTCAATGATGTTGTTGCTACAGATACATGTCAGCATCTTTATTGTAGTAAAGTCTTGTAATGTGAAGATAGAAACAAGGCAGCAAACAGCTCCATGATCTAATCTTAATGATGTTGTTTTTATTCCTGTCTGTCAGAACTGGATTGGAAACTATCAAAGGTCTAAAAACAGCCTCGACCCTCCCACAGAGCAAACTTTACACACGTCATCTTTCAGCTACAATCTTTGTTGCAGGGATCTTCTGCCAAACAAGGCTGAGAGAAGATTTCTTACAGCTGTCATGTTGATGCTGTTTCAGTCTTTGGGCAAACACACTCATATATTAGGGCTGATATCAGGGCTGCACAAGTTCTTTGTGTTTGTGATCATGAATAACAGAAGTGTGCCTGTTGAAGATCATGTTGCTACATTATTATATGTCCTGTTATTGTTCTGTGTTATATTCAGCTTTCAGCATCCTTTCCCAGCCCCCTGTTACACCATCCATACAAAGCCAATCTGACTGTGAGCCAATGTGTTTGTTTGTGTTGGATCAATAGATTTGACAGACTTGGTTGATCCAGAGGGAAACAGTCCAGATTCAGATCTGAATCAGAATCAGAATCAGAATACTTTATTGATCCCTGGGGGAAATTAATTTTTGTTACAGTGCTCCATTTTAAACCAACATTAAGACAATACGCTAACTAAGAATAGTACAATATATACATATACATACATACATACATACATAAGTCACTCATAAATAAATAGTTGGAAAAGAAACATGTGTAGTTGTAGCAGCAAACAGTGTGTTAAGTGGATGCGTTGTACAGGGAGATGGCCACAGGCAGGAAAGATTTCCTGTGTCGTTCAGTGGTGCATCATGGGTAATCTCAGTCTCTCACTGAACGAGCTCCTGTGACTGACCAGCATGTCATGGAGTGGGTGGGAGGTGTTATCCAACATTGTCTTTATCTTGGACAGCATCCGCCTCTCCGACACCACCTTGAGGGAGTCCAGCTCCATCCCCACAACATTGCTGGCCTTACGGATCAGTTTATTAAGTCTGTTGGCATCTGCGACCCTCAGCCTGCTCCCCCAGCATGCAACAGCATAGAGGATCGCACTGGCCACAACAGACTCATAGAAAATCCTCAGCATTTTCTGGCAGATGTTGAAGGACCTCAGTCGCCTCAAAAAATAGAGACGACTCTGGCCCTTCCTGTAAAGTGCTGTGGTGTTTTTAGCCCAGTCCAGTTTATTGTCAATGTGTACTCCAAGGTATTTATAGTCCTCCACAATGTCAACACTGACCCCCTGGATTGAAACAGGGGTCAAGTGTTTCCTGGTCTTCCTAAAGTCCACGATCAGTTCCTTGGTCTTTGCCACGTTGAGCTGCAGATGATTCTGCTCACACCACGTGACAAAGGAGTCGATCACAGCCCGGTACTCTGTCTCATCATCCCTGCTGATGCATCCAACCACCGCAGAGTCATCAGAAAACTTCTGAAGATGGCAGGTCTCTGTGCAGTGGCTGAAGTCTGTGGTGTAGAGGGTGAAGAGGAAGGGGGAGAGGACAGTCCCCTGTGGTGCCCCTGTGTTGCTGATCACCTTGTCAGACACACACTGTGGGAGACGTACATATTGTGGTCTTCCTGTCAGGTAATCAACAATCCAGGACACCAGAGAAGTATCCACCTGCATCGCTGCTAACTTATCACCCAGGAGGGTCGGCCTGATGGTGTTGAAAGCACTGGAAAAGTAAAAGAACATGACCCTCACAGTGCTCGCCGGCTGGTCCAGATGGGTGTAGACACGATTGAGCAGGTAGATGATGGCGTCCTCAGTTCCGAGGCGAGGCTGATAAGCGAACTGAAGGGGATCCAGGTGTGGTCTTACTATGGGTCGCAGCTGGTCCAGGATGAGCCTTTCCAGGGTCTTCATGATGTGGGAGGTCAGTGCCACGGGCCTGTAATCCTGGGGGCCACTGGGACGAGGCGTCTTTGGTACAGGGACGAGGCATGATGTCTTCCACATCACCGGGACCCTCTGCAGACTCAGACTCAGCATAAACAGTTTATGAAAGACTCCACACAGCTGGGGGGCACAGGCCTTGAGGACAAGGGGACTCACTCCGTCTGGTCCAGCAGACTTGCCTGAGTGAAGTCTCCTCATTTGCATCTCAACCTGGTATTGAGTGAAGGTGATGGGTGGGGGAGGGGTGTCAGGAATCTCACAGGAGGCAACAGCGCCATGTGAAGAGAGAGGCTGGCACAGTGGTGTGGCTCTGGATTCCAGGCTGACTACAGGTGAGGTTGTGGGGGTGGGAGCAGACACTGTGGTGTCGAATCTATAGGGCTTTGGAGCGTGATGTCACGGGGGTGGGCGTGGAAAGGATTTTGGCCCGATCCGCCATTTTTGGGGTCTAAGTAAGGAGCGAAAGCATAGCCATGGTTCGTACTTGCTGTGTGGTCGGCTGCAATGTTCGATCTTACGACCGGCACGGGAATAAGTTTGGATTGTCTTTTTATGCTTTCCCAACCTGGAAGCAACATGAAGGAGCTCATGTATCGGATATTACCAAACGAAGGCGTCTAGCCTGGATAGGAGCTGATATCAAGTTCTGTTACGTCTCCAGATATCAGTTGGTGTGCTCAAGACATTTTCATTCCGGTAAGTTCTAAATATGTTCACATCACACTTTATAGCTGAATAATATCATCGTTGGTGGTCTCGGAAGTTATAGAAATTGCGATCAAACATCGAATGGAGTGACTTGATTGGTTGATGTAAAGACAATAAATGAAATGAGACAGGAAGGACACAAATTGGCGTTAATAATTTGCCCGATTATTAATGTGTTAATTTGCATCTACTTTACAATTATGGGCATATAATATGATAACAATATTTTAGCAGTTCAATGATAAATGTATAACATTAATTATGGTGGGGGGTGGAAAATGGCTATTTCACTCGATGCACTCCAGCTGACTTGCCTTGGTATGAATGACGACGTACTCAGAGTTTGGCGGCTTGAAAATAGCCAAATCTTACACCCAGCCATTTGTAAATTGGATGTGCGCCTCCAGTGACTTGTAATTACGAAACTGGTTCGCTGTGTAAGCGCTTACTCCACAAACAAGATACGTGAAGATATCGGGGTAGGACAGTGGTGGTAAGTCGTCTGGGTCTTTACTCCACTGCCGTATTTCAAATGGGTCCAGATTTGCGATGCACTCTATTTTTTTTCAAGTACCGCTGCTTCGCCTCTGGACGCAATCGGTCTCTATACCGTCCGTTTTCTTTTGAGCTGCTTTTAAGCATGTTTCTTGTCGTTGTCGTTCCAAGACAGTGTGTTTGTTTTGATTCGTAGACCCCGAAAATGGAGCTGCGCTCCCACAATGCATTGCGGCATGACGTCAACTCCAAAGCCCTATTGAAAAACAGATTCAACTCATTGGCTCTATTCTCACCTCCCTCAGCTCCCCTGCTGTTGGTTGGCCTGAATCCAGTGATGGTCTTCATGCCCCTCCACACCTCTCTCATGCTGTTCTGCTGGAGTTTCCACTCCAGCTTCCTCCTGTAATTGTCCTTAGCCTCTCTGATCTTGTCCTTTAGTAACACCTGGATCTTCCTCACCTCCTCTTTGTTGCCCCCTCTGTAAGCCCTCTTCTTGTTGTTGAGGAGGGCTTTGATGTCCTTAGTCACCCACGGCTTGTTATTTGGGTAACAATGAACAGTCTGAGTTGGAACAATGGAGTCGGTGCAGAAAGTTATGTAGCCTGTGATACACTCAGTAAGCCCATTGATTTCCTCGGCGTGAGGCTCACAGAGTGTTTCCCAGTCGGTCACCTCGAAACAGCCCTGTAGTTCTGCTAAGGCCTCCTCTGACCACCTCCTGACAGTCCTGGGCCCTGTTTCAGGAAGCCGGTTTAGTGGAAAAACTGAGTAAGTATACCCTGAGTTAACGAAAACTCTGGGTTTTCGGTTTCACAAAGCGAGTTCAGCTGAAGCCTGAGTGAGTCACTATGACGACACACTCCGTGAAGCTAACCTGCCCCCTAGCAGGTTTACTACAACTATCCCTGACTGTCTCCGCCCCTTTGTCGGAAACCTGACTGTAGGAAGTGTCAGACATGGCGTGTCCCTTCCTTGAAGAGCCAGTAGATCGTGAAGCCCAAATTCTCCGCAGAGCTCTCCGCCGGGAGAGAGTGATCAGAGCGCGTTTGGACATTTTATAATTTCCTGATGATTTCCTGTGTGAACGTTACCGTTTCTCAGCACAATCTATAAGTTATTTGGATAACATCCTCAGGCCATATATTACGCATGTGACACATCGCGGACATGCTCTCAGTTCTGTACATATTATTTGTATTGCACTTCGGTTTCTTGCAAACGGGAGCTTTCTGTATAATATTGGTGACGCTGAGCACGTTTCCAAGGCTACCGTCTGTCGGGCAGTCAGGAATGTTACAGTTGCACTGAAACGTCTCCTGTACTCGTCTGTGGTGTTCCCCGGTCATAGACCCACAAGATTCATCAAAGAGGGATTCCACAAAATTGCAGGTATCAGGATGACCAAAACTTAATTTATGATGTGGTGATACTTGAACTACTACTTAAATTTTACATTTATTTTCAGGGTTCCCAGGCGTGATTGGCTGTACAGATGGCACTCACATTCCAATCATTGCTCCTTCAGTAAATGAAGGAGACTATGTGAACAGGAAGTCTTTCCACAGCATTAATGTACAGGTACATAGTTCCCTGTAGCATTTCAAACTAACAAATTATTTCATCATAGTAATGGATGCTAATTTGTGTTCTCTGCACTGTGAAGATCATATGTGATGCTGCCAACATTATCACAAATGTGGAAGCCAAGTGGCCAGGCTCTGTCCATGACTCACAAATATTCCGTGAATGTACACTGAGCACAAAATTTGGACATGGTGAGTTGAGAATACTTTAAAATATATAAAGACCAATTGCTTCAGGGACATTTGAACTGAAGTGTATCCTTCTGTCTTAGGAGAGTTCACTGGCTACTTGCTTGGTGATAGGGGGTATCCATGTTTACCCTATTTGCTTACCTCTTACCCTGACCCTGAACCGGGCCCACAGCAGCGATATAATCTGGCTACTTACAGGACAAGAGCCAGAATTGAAATGACTATCGGAATGCTTAAGGCCCGGTTCCAGTGCCTGCAAAGACTCAGGGTCACCCCAGAAAGGGCATGTGACATTATTGTGGCATGTGTGATTCTTCACAACATTGCCACAATTAGAGGAGAACACTGTCCTTCTGAACCAAACAGCAGTGATCCAAACCATGAACATCCTGACCCTCCCACGGACATACAAGATGGAAGAGCAGTCAGAGACACCATATGTCACAATCATTTCTTTTGACCCATCACCTCAACATGTTGAAAGAAGAATAAACAGATTTTTTGTTCAACTGGCTTTATTGGTCACCTGTGTTTCCTGTACACAAAGTATTAAAAGATGTAAACCTCATAAAGTGTCTCTGTTGCTTCCTCCTCTGTAACAGCTGTCAATGTTTCTTCATTATTTTCCTGCAGTAAAGAAATAAACAACATTGCTGTTCTACTGTAAACTCATATAATCTGTGGAGTATTACTCACAACTGCATGTTGGTCTGGCTCAACAGGAGGC
Organism: Aulonocara stuartgranti; assembly: GCF_965226115.1. Lineage (NCBI taxonomy): Eukaryota > Metazoa > Chordata > Actinopteri > Cichliformes > Cichlidae > Aulonocara > Aulonocara stuartgranti. The sequence goes on from NC_138941.1 coordinate 7,371,952, forward strand.
TGCACCAGATGCAGTACACCATCACCATCAACTGATAGAATATGAGGTTTATACAGGTCACTTATAACTTACAAGGGACCAAATGGCAATTAACAAACATACCAATCACCTTACACTTCATTGTCATTATGCTCTCAAAGACAACCAAGGCTGAGGGAAGGCAAGATCAGTCGGAAAATAACTTCACTACAAAATAATCCATTATGGTAAAGAGTTTATCAAATGAATGAGTAGCACTGCAAAGGTGACTGTGAAGAAAGGATGTATGCACATCATGTATTATTTTGAATTTACCCCCTATGTAGGCACTTGTGTCTTGCGGGGTTATTGACTCAGAGGATGTCCCCACAGAGATGCCTTCGGCCACAGGGCGCCCACTGTTTTGGCTGAGGGCCAACTGCTCAGCCTCTGTGAGTGGTGGTGGTGGAGGACCCCCACCTGTTTTTCGGGCCTCCGCTTTTTTTCTGTTGGCTATAACGGCACACATTTGAGCATACAGAGTAAGCAAATATGTACTTGTAATGTGCTCAGATAATTTCAATAAGTGCTTACAGACAGAAAATTAATGTAGGCTCTAACTGCAATTGATTTACATGGGACAAACAGACCAAGCACTATGGCTCATAATACAATTACACCTTACCTGTTTGGACTATATTTTTATATTTCATTTTTACTTGCTGCCAGGAACGTTTGGGGCCTGTTGGGTTGCACCTGCGCTCACATCACATCACAAAATAAAATGTATAAAATAACAAATAAAATAACATATGATAAAATAACGTGTTAAATGGGTGGAAATCCCTAGATCAATGTTTAAATTAACACTCACGCATTGACTCTGTCGGCTATGTTTTGCCATGCATGCTCCCTTTCTTTTGCAGCTTTCGCTGTGTTACTTTTTTCCGCGGAATTTGCATGTTATCGGCATATGCTGCCATCAGAATTTCGGCCTCAAGCGCTGTGAAATACATTGACCGCGCCTTCTTTCCCTCCGTCTCCATGGTGACTCGCTTAATCTGTGCTCCACTGATCAGGGCTTTATGTATCCTCGTCCGCGCGCTTCACTTGGGGTTAAAGCAACTCCGCGTTGACTGAACTAATTGTTATCAGCCTTTCTGAAACTGAATATTCCGAGGTGGACAGTTCGGGGTTACTCAACCCTGAGTATCGTTTTTCACTCTGAGTTTTCTAAACCAGCTTCCTGAAACAGGGCCCTGGTGGTCACAGGTTCCCTCCTCACAATTGGCACATAGCGGGGGGTGAGGTGAATCAGGTTATGATCTGACCTACCAAGTGGGGGGAGGGAGGAGCTGTATGCATCCTTGACGTTAGCATACAGTAAGTCTAAAATTTTCTCTCCCCTGGTGGGACAGTCCACATATTGTTTGAATGTTGGTAGTGTATTGTCCAGTGATACATGGTTGAAGTCACCCGAGATCACAATAAAGGCACTCGGGTGCTGAGTCTGTAACCGAGCTATGGCAGAGTGGATAGTATCACATGCAGCTGTGGGGTTTGCAGAGGGAGGAACATAAACAGCCACTAAGATGACGTGAGAGAATTCCCTGGGTAAATAATACGGCCTGAGTCCAACAGCACACAGTTCAATGTCCGGGCAACAAATCCTTTCTTTGATTGTTATGTTGGCAGGGCCTGGCCAGCGAGCCGGCCGGCATCAGGGCGATCAGCTGATCTCTGGAGTAAACAGTCCGTGAGTGTAGGAGATGTGCCGCGGTCCCGTTCCTTGATAAAAGTAACAGTTCCACGGCCACCAGAAGAACAAAAACTCTCTCAATCCACATGATTGAGTAAGAGATAGAAAACGGAGGAAAATACAAGTCAGAAAAAAAAAAGAATACGTAAGAAAAAAGAGCTAAACTAAGAGAAAAGCAGGAGCGACTGTAACAGGCTGCACGCTGGTTGGCGCATGTGCACTAGATCTTATGAAATGATGGAGGCTGTTTCCTACCACGGTGCTGATGTGTGACTAACAAGGCTCATGGTCTCCAGCAGACAAGCGCCTGGAATGAGGTGAGCTGAGTGTTGCTTTGGTGGGTCTATGCCCACCAGGGGCGGATCTAGAAGGGTGGCATGGGGTGGCAAGTGCCACCCTAAAAAAGATCCCTTGCCACCCCAAGTGCCACCCCAGTTTTGCATTTGACAGTGTTGTTTATTAAAATAAGATAGCATTAACAGTTTGAGCGTAGTTACAGTCAGCAGTGAATATAAATGCTAAAACTGAATATATTGCATAGTGTTCCCCCCCCCTCTATCAGTAACAAATGGTTCAGCCCATAGCAGGACGGCTTTTTTCTTGTTTTCAGCAGCAAGCGATGCTTATGATCGTGCCAGAGCACATTTTGAACAACACCATGGGAATTTCTGATTTTACACAGCTGGGTGGATGTTACACTGTGGAAATGGAAGGACGGTGAGTGTTATTAACCCTCTGTGGTCCACGGACACGCTGCACCTCCAGATCACATGACTGATGTGAGCTGACACAGCAACAAGCTGCAGCAACGCTGAGTCTGTTTCAGCCACATTGAAAGTTCGGACTTCAAAGTTTTTACATTTTAATTACAGGCCAGTAAATCCAGAGTTATGATCATATATATCAGCCACGCTTTGTTCTAAACACTGTCATCACGTTTGTGTGTGTTTTAAGCTCGAAAACAGGAAAAAAAGGAAAAAATCCACATGTTTCCTATCGGTGGAAAAATGCACCATGTCGACCAATTAAAAAAAGTCAACATTTGCTTGTTTAGGAAGAGGGAAAAGTTTTGGGAGTGACGGTAACGACAGCGAGACAGTGAGAGTGAGAGTGAGAGAGAGAGATAGTTTAGATGTGGGAGATTTGTGACGTTTAGTGTGGAGTGTTTACTTAGTGTGTTGTATTGTCTTGTGTAGCTGTTCTGTTGTGTAGTCGTTGTTTTGTGTGTCAGTGAGGGCACTAAAGGCACATTTGTAAACACTGTCACTAAGTAGAAAACCAGCGGAGTGATACGCCTGCTGTTGTCAGGCCTGCAGGTTTCTCCCTGTGCTCTTCTGTCTTTTGGTGGACAAACTTGTTTTTTACTGACTGTGACAAAGTGGGTGAGAAGACCATTTGTCTACATTCTTAGTTAACATTCTTGTTTTGATTTAACCATATTTCACATGTAATCTGCAACAGGCAAACATCTACTATCCCGGGTTTGTTTATGTTCTGCACTTTTACAGATTATATAATATAACATCTTGGTTTAAATCAATTCATACACATTTGTTAAGTTAACATGTTCTTTATTTCAACTGTTAATTGGTATTGTTTAGAACTTACCTTACCTACCTGTCTTCCAGAAGCAAAAGGAGGAAATGTAGTTTTACTTCCTGCTTTATACCTTCTGGGTTCATCTGAGGTCACAGGAAGAGACCAAGTGCAGAAGGGGAAGAATTCTTATAATTTAATAAAGTTGATTTTAGAGGGTTTATAAAGAAATAGATTTACTGTTGTGATATGTATTGATTACACCACAGAGTTTATGTTGCCAGTCAAGAGGAGTAGTAGAGGATTGAATATAATCATGTTCATCTTACCTACCTACTGAATGGAATACTCCAGAGGAGAAATTGTTTGATTAAGTGGACTATTTAAGCAGAAGAACTCAGGTGTTTCGAGAGAGAAAGGTTCAGGTCAGCGTAGCTGTGTGCAGTTTGACCTTAATTTCCGTTGATTTAAGTTCAGTTATGTTTATTTGAATTGAGTTAATTATAGAGTTGAGTTTCTTATTTGTTTCTTTGTAAATATTGTTGGGCCACAGAATGGTGAATAAATCACTTGCTACACTGGACAGCATCAGTCTCCTGCACTTCTTTGACCGCTTAAGTCGAGTCTTACCACACTGGCACACATCATTTGTGGAGCATCTTATTGCGACACCTGATTGTTCTCTCATTTTAGTTTTAGTAATATTTTAAATGGTTGTAGAAAATGGAAAAAAACAGCAGGTGTATTGGCTGCATTTTTAGATAAATAGTTGTTTATGTTTACAAAATCTATAATTTATATTTGCATTTCAAGTTATAAACATTTACTCAACATGTCTGTGTTTCTTTACAGTAAAAGATGCTGCTAGGATTTTAGGTTCTTTGTGTGATTTCAGATCAGTAATAGTTATATTAATAGTAATACTAATGCAGTATGTCAGTGAAAACACAACTAAATTCAGTTGAGCTGAAAAGATACAAACAAGGCGATGGGGGAAAAAATAAAATGAAACAATCTGAGGTTGTCATGGTCCTGGGCCATGTTGGCCCAGTATTCTTAGTTTCATGTATTTTTGTATTTTGTTCCTTATTTAGGCCATGTTTCCTGGGTTGCCCTGTTATGTTGTTCCCTAAGTGTTTTCCCCTTGTGACTCTCACCCTTGTGTGCCCCTCTGTGTATTTGTGAGCCCTCGTCTCTCCTTGTGTTTATTCCATGTTTTCCCCAGCCCGTTATGTCTGTGTTCTCCCTGTGCTCTCTCTCCTCCTGTCTGAACCTCTGTGTACTTCCTGTTTTACTTTGATAATCTCTCGTCTGTATGCGTCATGTTATGTTCACTCCTGCCCTGTCTCGTTATGGTTATCTGTGTCAGCTGTGTTTCCCGTGTGTTCCCACTTCCCTCGTTAACCCTCTGTGTATTTATGTGCATGTCTCCCTCAGGTCAGTGTTGCGTCGTCAATGTCTCCTCCCCGAACCTGTGTGTCTTTCTGTTCCCTTGGTCTTCAGTTGGTATTCCCGGTTTTGTTCTGTTTCTTTGCAACTCCTGCAATAAAGCTAGTGATGGGCAGATGAAGCTTCATGAAGCACTGAAGCTTTTCATCCAATTGGTTCACTCCAGTGCAAAGCTTCTTGAAGCTTCATTTGCTCTAGTAGGACATCTACTGGACGTAAAAATATTAGTTGGCATGAATTTGAAGAGTGTGGCCTTTTGCACACAGCCTGTAAATGTCAACAACAAAAGGAGTGTGTAAAACATGTATATTGTAGTGATGCAGTATACTGTGTATATTTATACTGGCAGTATGGAAAATGATCATTTGGAAATGCTTAAAATGGAAATGATCATTCACTGTGAGGTGAGGTGTGGTTGGGGTGTGGACAGTGGTTGTGCTTTTGTAACGTTGAGGTATGGACAGCTACACACTGAGGCGTCAGTCCTGCCTGTTCACATTTTATTCTGTAAAAACTAAATTTTCACTGCTTTTATGACCTTTTAGTGGGGAGAACATAGCTAGGATTTAATGATTTAACAAATCTTTTACATCCTTTGTCCTCCACAATGCTAAATGGCTGGGAGTCCTCAATCACCATGCTAACCAGGTCTTCATCTATTTGAGATTGTTCTCTGAGGAAAGACAAAGACAAAGCACAAATATAAATATCACACACATAACTTATTGCATTGTATAATATTGTTATATCATTTAGTAACATTACAGCATGCTATATTATCCTGGCATTTGATGGCTCACCTGGTCTTGCTCCACAATCGGTGTTCCCCTTATTCTCATGCAAAGCTCTGTAGTGCCTAAGCATGGATGAGGTGTTGTTGTTATATCCCAGCTCCCTGGCACATAGCAAACACCTCACCTTGTACAAAAGTACAGACAGCTTAACATAGGTTTTATTGCACCATCAGTATTATGAAAATACATCTTCTGTGGAAATTTACATACCTTGTTGGGAGATATAAGCTCAAAATGTTCCCACACAGGGGAGGACATCCTCCTCTTCTTAGCTGGCTCCATTCTCTCCTGACTTTCTCTCCTCACTCTCATAAACCTCCAAACTCTCTCCAAACTCTCACTAACCGCAGCTCTCCATCAAACACCCACATTTTGAATGAAGTCTGAGGGGTTTATATCGCTGTCATATCTCGCGGCAAAGTTCGAACCACTTCATGAACCAGTCACGTGGTACAGCCGGGCAGCGAGGCTTCGGACGTCATCATTTTCAGCTCCTCCCATAAATGAAGCAAGCCTCGATACGCGCTTCGCGGAAACGCCCCCTCCATTACTCGACACACGCTTCGAAGCCTCGATACAGAACGTCACATCACTATAAAGCAGTAATTTTGAGTTCAGTTCCTGTCTCCGTGAGTTTTGCGTTTGGGTCCTCTTCTGCCTCCACACAGCTTGTTCATGACAGTACGACGCAACCAGTAATGGACCCAGCAACTCACAACCCCTCCGCTGAGCTCCGGGAGGATTTGATTTATAGAGTGGAGTATCACTGTCAGGAGTGGGTGGCGCTGCCAGGGGATGAATACCGGGAAACCGTAGCCGTCCGTCTACAGTGGATGGCCACTTGTGTTTTGCCATTAGTTCTGTTCTCTGACTTCATGCACTTACGTTTTATTTTTATATTTTTTTCCAAAAAAAAAATGTTAGACAATCATATTTTAACTTTGGATCACATCTTGACTAAAAATGACAAATGTAGATATATGCATAATTAAGATTCTTTAAAATCACAATTTCCAGAACTGACTTTTAATTATAAGATTGACTTTGCGCTTTTGCTGTAACCTTGAAAGATAGTACCTGGAGAAGTGACTGAATTTGTTCATTTTTCTAACTGACCTGAGGTATGGTGGAAGAGAGTGTGGATTCCAAGTGCCTCAAGAAATCCTGCACCAGTTTGATGACATTCTACCTGCTCAGTACAGTCTATGTGGGGACGACAATCTCCAGGTTCATTTCACAAACTTGGAAAGACAGAGTGAGCTCCCTCGACCAGTCAACTGGACTACTGCAGTTGAAAATTATATAACACTCAAAAATATGACTGGACTTTAGAGGTCAATGTAAAATCATCTGCTAGATGTGAGTACAATTACCACTGACACTAATTGTCACAAACCAACTTTAATGAGTATTGAAAAAAATAGTACCAAAGTTTTTATATAAATAGTTTCACTACCGTCAACTTTTCAGTGTGTACGCTTTCTACCTGAAGAAATCAAAAGACCATACTGTACAAAATAACTTGTTCCTTTTAATTAGGTGTTGTAACAAACACGTTGATTAATTTGGAGATCTGTTTTACAAACAAAGGTTTACAAAAGCATTCAGCGAGACCTGTATTTATGTGGGTTTTTCTTTTTCTAACTCCAAGAACAACTTGCACATCTTACAAAAAAATTTAATCAAACACAAAAGTGTTTGATTAAATAAAGCCTTTTAAATGAATTTATCAGATTTTTTTCCCTGTGTTATTATACTAGCGTGTCTCAGTACATTAGAATACTTCAGAAATGTTTTATTTTGTTACATTGGCAATTTCTTAACACAGTGAAATATGTCTAACTTGTTCAATTGTCCCACTATGATACTATGCTTTTGAAATTCCAAAACCTGATTGAACTTTCTGCGATGCATTAAACTTTATGTGATTTACAGAAATTATTAGAAACAAAATTTTCAGATTTTAAAATCACAAACTTCAAATGTTTGCTAAAACCATAAATGTGGCTTAAAAGCAAAAGGACTTGGACCTTAGGGAAGCCCAAACCCAGGAGAGTTCTGGATGCCATAATCCATGGCTTCTTGGAAGTCCTCATAACTGTGTAACACTGGGATTTTGATAGTATTTGCACAGACATCTGCTACAGGGAAGCGTGAAGTGGTCTGGAAGCGTGAAGTGGTCTGGAAAAGAAGTTGTGGCTTTGGCTGAATTGCTGCAGGAGGAAGTTCTCTCAGTCCAGTTGCAAACATAAGGATGTCTTCAAGAGACAGACTTCCATTTCTCTCTGAAAATGTAAAGAGAATAAAAGTTATTTCTAATGATAATAAACAGGAAACAGGGGCCATTACACTTTGCTGACATAAATGTACTCATTTCAACATTTTCAACCAAATTTAATACCTTCTACAGAAAGCAGATAGTCTTGCCAGTAGCTTAGTACTCTTGTCTCCTCTTGACGCCTAGAGCTGCCAGGTGGACCAAATTGCACATGGAAGATGTTCTCAAGAAGATCAGCTGTCAGCCTGGTCTCAGTGTAGCACATGAATGAGAAGAAGAGTGAAGGATGCTGTTCCAGGGCGTTTAGAAAATCGAGTGTTGCTAGACCCTTTCTGAAACTAGAAAACAGTCTAATTTTTAATAAAATGTTTAATGTTATTTGTACAAGAAAGCAAAACTTCACATCGGAAACTACTGTGTTAAGAAAGTAACCAACATTCTTATCTAGCTAAGACACTCATCCTGCTACAAAAAAAAGTCCTCCTGAAAAAGGTCTTGCATTTAGAATATGTTTTTTCCATCCTTTAAATTTCACAGGAATAAAAAAAAGTAACAATTTATTCTTCTGAAAAGATTTCGTTAAATGGGCACATAATAGTCTGAATTCTATACCTTTGGATGGAAAGATGTTTTCGGTAGATGAAGTACCACTGAATGTAATCCGCTACTACCTTCTTCCTATCCTCCAGTGTCCTCATGAATCGAAAGCATCCTGCTGTCTGGAGCATGCTTGAGTGTTTTTCTGAGATTACTCGGAGCTCACTTAGAGATGTTGCATTCTTTATCTAAAGAGAAAAATATATATTACACACACATACAAGTGACATCCTTTGCATGCTGTCTATTAATGTGCGATGTAACAGTCTTGGATTACACAATCCGTAATCAATTCAGGCATCAGTTAGTTACCAAGATTATGTTAAGTGGATAACTAAAACTAAAAATTTGCATTTATTGGTGTTTGTCATAATCATAACATCATAAATTTACCTCTAGTAGAGCCTTCTTGATTTCTTCATCTGGTATATCATCAATTGGTGCCTCGAATGTCTTGTCTTTTCCAACAAGGTACATAAAGAAGTTTGGAGATAAACAACAACCCTGGACCACCATGAACAATGGAAACTGCAATCATTCTTCCAACGTAGAAATATTCATTTTCATCTGCAGCTAAAGATAAAGACAATTCATTATAATAAAGTAATTTTGACCATGGAAAAAAATGTGAAAAAAATAGATACAGGCACTGTTTTTGGCTGCAGTGGTTATTATTATATTTACATGCTTCCATCTCCCTTTTCTGCTAGGTGAGAACTCATACTTTTCCACTTTCCTTTTCCTCACTCCCTGGCTCACAGAAACTTCACGTGTATGGCAGTCCATTCTCCCTGCAGCACGGACTACATGAGGGCACATCCTTTATCGCTATGCCTGTAATACTCTGCCTATTGCCTTCATATTAAATAATTTTTTGAACAATAATTATTGAAAATATTTTGTCATGTCATTATACTGCCGCAAGTAGAGGTGGCATGGGCCGTGAAACTGAGACACAGGCATAAGAACCTCTTAATGCTTGTTTTGTTTGGGTTTACACCAGAGTGGAATTAACAAAAAATAGAGAGGGCATAGCCTAACATACGAAATAGGAAAATAATGATGTGTAATCTATTTATTTCAACAAAAAACTGTATTCTGAATACCACCTATTTATCTGTAGTATTATTAGAATCATGAGATTACAACACATTTACCTCTCCTCCACTTCTTTGAAGTGTGTCCCAGTCCTAGCGCACTGGTTAGCATGTTTTGGTTCGTGCAACTGGTCCGTCGGGTTATTGTCTCCCCAGGAACATTTCCGTTTTCTTTTTTCCTATTTCCGTTGTGCTTTGTGTGTTTTTGCAGCGCTTTTCTTTTTGCAGCGTTTTCCTTTTTGCAGCATTTTTCTTTTTGCAAGTGTTTTCTGAAGTTGCTGTCCGTTTGGCCTCTCAGGGCCACCGTATGTATCAGTTAACGACAGCCGTTAGCATCATTTCAGTGTTTCAGTCATAAAAACACTTCCTGTCTCTGTGGTGGTTACAGTGACATCATGCAGTTTGTGCTTTGACCTCCAGAGGGCGACAAATCAGCACAGACAGAGAGCTCCATTCAAACTTTGCTGCCATCAGGAATAATTCTTCAAATATAATCATCAGTGTTTGAGCAGTTATGATATCAGGGACAATCTAGACATGTGTGACAATACTGAACATGTCACATGACACACCTTAAACATCATGTGATCCACTCTCAGTCTGCACTTTCAGTCATGACTTCATGAATTTATGATCAGTTTACTCCTGAAATATTCAAATGCTGCAGGGTGAAGAACAACAAAGTGCTGACACATGTTTGTGTTTCAAACAGGAAAACCAGCAGAAATAAATCATCTTTGGACAACATGACAGAGATTAGTGAGTTTCCAAGTTGCACTTGAATGCAGCACAGACAGATTCTGATGTTCGTGGTTGTAAACGTGTCCTCAAACGCCGCTCTGACTCTTTCCTTCCTGCTCAAAGTTCCTCTTTTCTGAACTTGGTGTTTGTGCCTGACGCTGATCGTCTCCGTGTGGAGCTCCGTGTGAAGGTAACGTTAGCAGTGTGTAATGTTTCCTGGCTAACATCAGCTGTGTGCAGCTCAGTTCCAGCACAAATCTGCCGCTCCATAGTTCACGGTAACGGACTCATGAGGTCGACCGTTAAACGCTCTCCCGCCATTTTGTCTGTGTGCGCGGATGTGTACGTTTTTGTTACCACTGTCATCTCATCAATAGCTTATTTTTAAAAGATCTCTGTTCATAATTTAGTTGGATTTTAAAACTCTGTAGTTGGACAGTTTTATTTTGGACTGATGCTAAAATTCTTGCTGATTGTTTCTGTCGAGGTTTTGTACTTGACATCCGCCATTTTGGATGTGATAAGCTGTAGAGAGTGCGTCCAAAAAGAGAAACCAGAAAGAGAACCTGTTTTATTAATAACCTCTTGCAAATAGAAGAATATGAAAAAAACAACAACAAATAGGATAAAACCTTTAAATTACTTGAATTTCTAAAATCACCATCATCTGTTAACACAAATTTGATCATTTCAAATTTTTGTTTTCATTTTCTCTTCCCAGTTACTTCTTTCTCATTCTCTTCATTCTCCTTGTCACCTTACGTCTCACTCCTTAACTGAAGTTGTAGTTCTAACATAAGAAGTCCCACCAACGTCCTTTATTTAATCTCTGTGTTGTCACAGTTATTATCATCAGATCAGACATGAGACCCAGACAACAACATAAGTTTACAAGCTAACATCATGTCAGCTAACATTAGACGATAGCATCATAAACTTTAAATTACTTTGCCTCTGATCAACAGTTTGATTACATTCTCACATCACAGGTTTATTTGCTAAGTGTGAGTCTGCCCACATTAGATCCACTTTTCAGCAGGTGGAATAATTTGTATTACTGCTGTGTTTAGCAGCATGTTTTACAAATTACTGCATTTTGTTTGACTTCCTTGTGAAATCCAACCCCCCCAATAAAATTATATAAGGTATAAATAAAAGCCAAATAAAAGAAAGAAAAAATAAATCCCGCCTGGATCTCGGTACCTCCAGGAGCAGCTGGTCAGCTGACCTGAGACTGACACGGTGTGTGGAGATGAAGACGCTCAGAGAGCTAAAGCGGGGCAAGACTGTGAAAGCATTTAGAGACAAACGGCACGAATTTTAAAATGAACTCTAAAAGACACAGGCAGCCAGTGCAGGGAGGCCAGCACAGGGGTTATATGCTCTCTTTTACAAGTTCCTGTTAGGAGTCGTGCAGCAGCATTTTGAACCAGCTGCAGACGTGAGAGCAATGACTGACTGACCCCCACATAAAGTGCGTTACAGTAGTCCAGGTGGGAAGAAATAAAAGCAGAAAGAAAGAAAGAAAAGATTTGCCAGTCGCCTTAAATGATGAAAATTGGACTTCACCAATCAGACTTCACTCTGATTTGGTTCTCCAATTTCAAATCATGTCCAACTTAAAACCAAGATCAGTAACAACAGGTTTAAAATAAACTACCAGGATTCCCAAATCTACAGAGGAGGACTCACAGGGACCAGTGGGTCCAAACACCAACAACTCGTTTTCTTTTCATTAAAATTTAAAAAGTTTAGAGCCAACCAAGCTTTAATGTCATGAGAGGTTTTATGGAGATGCCACCCTTCTGCTTCAGTGGCAAATGAATTTGGCAGTCATCGGCATAACAATGAAATGAGATCCCATGCCTTCTAAAGATGGAACCCAGAAGCAATAAATACAGTAAAACAAGCAATGGCGTAAAATTGAACCCTGTGGGACGCCGCATGACAGAGGAGCAGAAGATGATTTGGAACCGAGAAGGCTGACAGAGAAAGTTCTGACAAATAAACCTAACCAATTGAGTGCAGTGCCACCAACAGTTTTGGGAAGGTTAGTTTTAAAATGTATTCCATTACAGATTACAGAATACATGCCCCAAAATGTATTCTGTAACGTATTCCATTACGTTACTCGATGAGAGTAACATATTCTGAATACTTTGGATTACTTAACATATTATCATGCTGTTTACAACTACATGAATGTACTACTGCTGTGATTTATTACTATTACTGAAGGTCCGCGGCTCTGAACCGTAGTAAAGCTAATACGTCGTGTCGGGCTAGTAGCTGAAAACTAACTTTACTCTGTTGTCTGGGTCAACTTTGCTAGCGAGAGACAGAGAGAGGCGTTGAAAGGCTGCTCCAACGGAATTTATTGTTTCGGAGGAAAACACGAACACGGTGTACAGTCGAGTCTTAATAGCTTACTTACAGCTGGGCTCTTCAGGCTCTCTTCTTGGCTGCAGTGGTTATTATTATATTTACATGCTTCCAGCTCCCGTTTTTGCTCGATGACAGCTCGTACTTTTCCTTTTTCTCCCTCCTCGCGCTCACAGACACATAACGGGTATGACGGTCCATTCTCCCTGCAGCACGGACTACACTGCCCATGATGCTACATTCTTTAGAGCTATACCTGTAGCATTCTGCCTGTTAGCTTAGCACAACAACAACAACAGCAACAACAAAAAGGCGCTCTCTCACCCAGGAAACGCACAGAGAGAGAGCATCACCCTGTAACCATGGCAACCGTAACACTGCCGCTTGGAACAACAGAACGTAGCTGTCAAACAAAACCCAAACAGTCCTGACCCGCGACAATATGAAACAGGAAAGTACCGCAGTGTAATCCATTTATTTCAACAAAGTAACTGTATTCCGAATACCACCTTTTTAAACGGTAACTGTAACGGAATACAGTTACTCATATTTTGTATTTTAAATACGGCCACCAATACCCACCACATCACTTAATTGAGGAATTAGAGTATTGTGGTCTTCGGTGTCAAAAGCAGCAGTTAGGTCAAGCAAGACAAGAACAACATGGTTACCAGAATCACATGCCAGAAGGATGTCATTAAAAACCCTTAATAATGCAGATTCATTGCTAGGAAGGGTTTTAAAACCTGACTGAAAAACCTCAAGGATGCCGTTATCATCTAGTCATCTTTCAGTTGACTAAAAACAATTTTCTCTAAAACCTTGGAAACTAAAGGCAGCTTGGAAATAGGCCTATAATTAGCTAAAACGTTGTGATTAAGGCCAGGTTTCTTAGCCCTTTGAGGTCCTCACCAAGAAAAAAAAGCAATGTAATTTTCTTTTTTGCCTTTCTTATTGATTTGGGTGAGTAATAACCACAATCATTTTTTTCAATAGACCCTGTAGTTTTTAAAATATTGATCTGTACCAAACGGTTCAGTGTCATGCAAATACAAGTACATAAGATAATACAGTTGAAAAAAATTAAATAAAGTGCCGAATTAAAATTAAACGAATAACAAAACCTATCCAGGGCATTGGATACAGTTTATTTCTAGCAGCATGCCAGTGAACATTGCTGTTTTCATTCCATCAAAGGACAGTATAATATCAAACAACAAAATACATCGTTTTTTCATCTGCAAATGTGAAAAATGTGCTACAGCACAAAATACTCACATTCAGGCCACTTCTGATTGAATGCTACTGTGCAAAATCATTTTTGTTTTTTTAAAAAAAGAGAAAAAAAAACAGTGCAAATCAAGCATATCTGCTTGTGGTTTTGGTCATTGGGGTCTTAGGGTGTAGCATTTATTCTGTGGTCTTGGAGAGCTGGATCATGTTAATCAAATTAACACTTAATTTGATTTATCAACAGCAATGGATAAACAATGATTTTATAGCAAATAATCAACATTAATAACATTTAGGTTATGTTAGCATTAGCACCATGAAGGGACAAATCAACTGTTCGGCTGACCACTTTTTAAAAAAAAAAATTAAATATTTAATTTCACTTTCTTAATGCTGTCAAGTGACATACATCTGTTTAGTAAGTCCTCTAACACTATCATATATCAAAAATTATATCTTCTTATCTTAGTTTAATCAAAAACACTGAAAATATGTTGGATGTTTTTTTTTGTTTCTGACTTCCTGTTTGGGAGAGGTATAAGAAGAGCCAACCGTTTACATTCACAGCGCCTTCTGGTGGATTTTTTTGGCATTACAGATGTAAACCAGGCCATCTGTCAGCTCTTTGTTACTTCGGAAACATGGATTAAACAATTTCTCTTCCACGACGCAATCCGATAAAAACCGATCTCTTTACCCGTCGGCTTCCTGTGGCTGTCATGCGACTATTGCACTTAATAATACAACAGCTTCTTGCCATTCTTTGTGTGTCTTTTTATCGCTGTGTGACTGTTTTCATGTGAAAGCCTGCTTGCACTAGTACCGCTTGCCACTCGTTCCCAGAATCCTTTGCGCTTTTACCCTGGACTGACGTCACATTTTCAGTCTCTATAATGGCAGTTGTTGATGGATGTGGCTCTGATGCAGCCGTGGTAGCTGCTGATAATCACGATGCTATCAGGTACTGGCAAAAAGGAGGAAATCTGTCTTAGCACATTTGCGCCGCTGTGTGTTTTTGTGGTCTTCTTTTGGAACTATTTCAGTGAGTTTTAGTCGGAGTGCGGTGAAACTTGGTGTTTGGAATCGGTGATAGCTCTGGGAGCTAACTAGCCTTTCTTTAGCCGGTTACATGAAGTCTGTTTGGTTTTGTTTGTTTATGGACTTTTGGGCATTTATGTAACTACTCTTTTAATCATTGCTTGTTTCGTGTGTTTGGTGGTTGTAGAAATGTTTTCTATCAGACTTTAGCAGAGATTTCTGTGGATACCACACATGTCTTTTGCCCCCGGTACGGGAGCGTGGGGCTTATTAAAGTAAATTTGTAAGAATCAGCAATTTATTTAAGCTTTTCTCTCTTTTTCATTTTCTTTTGCTAACTGTGTTTAACAGGAACGTGGTCATTGAGAGCATCACAGTCGGTGCTGCTGTTTCCTGTGTCTGTACAGAGTTTGATCTTCAGCACATGATGTTCGTCTGTCTCTGCATCTGTTTCTCTGACTGCAGCTGTGTTTGGAACATCCAATCCTCCAACACCTCAACTCTGCTGATCCTCTTTGAATCCTGGATCAGGAAGTTGAATATTTGGTCTTTAAGTTTCTGTCTTAAACTCAGTCTTACTTGGAGCTTCATGAGTGCAGCTCCTGTTCAGACAGGTGTTCACAGAGACAGGTATTAATGACCTTCCTGTTCCACATGTGTAAATGTGCACACTGCTGTTTGTGCCATGTGATGCTGCAGGATCTGTTAACATGATGGTAACATCTGTTCTAACAGCAGCTGTCACAGAGTGTTTGTCAAATGGCTCTCTGGCTGTTTCCTTCCTGTTCAAAGTTTACTTTCACTTCCTGAACTTTGTGTCTCTGACTGATGCTGATCGTCTCCGTGTGAAGCTCCGTGTTGAGGCAATGTTAACAGTGTGTAATGTTTCCTGGCTAACATCAGCTGTGTGCAGCTTAGTTCCAGCACAAATTTGCCGCTCCATAGTTCATGGTAACGGACTCACAGCTGGACCAACGAGGCCGAGTGTGTCCGCCATGACCTGTTAGTCTGTGATCAGAGTCTGAATGAGAGCAGGAGCAGAGTTAGCTGATGGTCAGCAGCTGAACTCCGAGTCATTGTTACTTCCTGATGACTGAAGGCAGTTTTTCCTGCCTCCATCAGTCTGTGGAGGAGGTGGAGAGGAGCCCCAGCTTTCCCCTCACTGACTCTCTGTCTGTGGCCTGAGCTTGATGGAGAGACTCTGAGTCTTTATACCCACAGACTCACAGAGAGGTCACAGCTGGTTTGATAGATTATTTATCACAGGTGGAGTTTAGACACAGATTAAACACGTAAACGTCTGATTTTATAAAAACTGCATCACAAAGAGTTGGCTCCGCTCCAACAGGAAGTGACATTTCCACCACAGAGAGTCATGTGACTCAGACTGTTTCCTCCAGCAGACGGTTGCCTGCTAACCAGTGTAGAAACCAATGACTGTATAAAAGATGTACGACGCGACCCCGCCTCCTCCCATTGTGCAAAAATGATGCCAAAATATCCCACTTCTGGAGGCTGCCATCTTGCAAATTTGGAGCCAGAGTCTGCACATTAGTGACTTGAGGTGGAGCGACTGTGTAACGCTCCCGCCCACACACCCGCTGGATGTGACCGCAAACACGCCCCCCTACACTTTCTACGTAGCCCGGCTGCTCGAGTTTTTTTGCTGGTTTACCGCGACTGAGAACTCGTCTAATTAAGGTAAATGTCACTGTTATAAAAAAGACACACAGTTTATCATCGTATAGTTCTAAAATCACTCTGTTGTTAATTCGTTAGTTAGATTAGCCACTAGCATACGCACTGTGTTGGAGGCTTGTTGCTAGCTAGTTAGCGATGCTACACACCTGCTACTCTTAATAGTCTTCAACACTTATGTTTTTTTATCCATTTTTAGACAGCGATGAGATCAGCTGCACACTCCACAGAGGCCCAGAGTTACTGTTAATATCAAAAATATAATGCTGTCCTTTGAGATTTTAACATAAGAGTGTAATGGATCTAAAACTGTTTAAATCTCTAGTCTACAGCCTGGTAACATGGAGACTTTAAAAACATCAGCAGAACGTTTCAGTAGTATAGTCTAATTTGGTCTTTTCATTTAATAATAGAGTCCATATTATATCAACAGCTACATTCACCCTGGAGAGAAACTAGTGAGGGAGACCATCAGGACCAAGCTGGGTTTCCTGCGTCCAGAGGTTTGGAGAAACTTCTTCCCTTTCTTTCATCACAGCTGTCCTGTGCCAGAAGTTCTGTTGACCCACTGAGAGAGTCTTCATTTAAGAAACACCACGAAGACTGAAGCTCATGTTATTGATTGTTACATCCTGTGAGGCTGTGGGAGTGTGTGGGCGTGGTGTTGTCTTGCCCCTCCCCTTGTCTCTCTCTGCCCCTGCCTTCTCCTTTAGGACACACCTGCTGCTCATCTGCCCTCGTTTACCACCAATTACCCTCAGAGGTGATATAAGCTGGAGAAGAGCAGTGTGGATGTGGGAGAGGCTTCTGGTGGATTTCCTCTGTGCTGGTTAGTGTGTGATAGTGATGGCCAAATGAAGCTTTCCGAAGCACTGAAGCTTGTATTGAAAAATGGTTCATTACTTGAAGCTTTTCAACACAGTCCTCTCTGGTGACATCTGGTGGTGAATATTTAGAAGAGCAGCTTGAATCTGCAAAATAAAACGGACTGCTCAATTATCACTGCTCACTCAAGAGTGGAGTTCTCTCTGATATTGGGCCACCGTTCCGTTGCTTTGAACATGTAATTGATTTTGTTTTCTCGATTGGGGGGGCTGAAAAAAATGTAATGCGTATTTGCGTAATACATTTTGATCAATAAACTTTCCCTATTTAAACATGCACTATGGTGTGGCCTTTCTTTGCTCATAACTCCTTGATGTTGGTAAATACAATAAGTGAGCAATATATATAATATACATATGAGAATGCACAGCACATTATGGAGTATGCCCCTGCTGTGAAGTCCTGCCTCCATCTACTTGTCGTTTAATCACTGGACAGCTTGACAGGTTCATACAAAATATTAGATGAGGCCGATTGTCCTATACATATTTTTGACCTAGGGGTGGGATTGATTGTGAACTGGAAAGGGAAAATGCTTAGGAAGCTGAGTACGGCTGCATCGTCACTGATTTGTAGAATCATTTTGATTCGATACAGGATCCGATTCAATTTGATTGGAATCTGGAAAGTTTTGCCTCAGTCAGAAATATTACAATTCTGGTCATGTATCAGTATATATCCATAATTTCGTATCTATTAAAAGAAAGCTGACACACGTGAGACTTAATTAGAGATGTAAACAGAGAGTTATGAAACCTGCAGCTGCAGAAGCCAGCGAAAAAAAAAGAGGCAAACACAGCGCGGACCCGCCGACGCACCAAAATCTGATTCTGACACGTCTGTGTTCACGTTTGTATGCAGAATCCGTAAACCTGCTCCCAGTTACTGTTTTAGCTGTATGGTGTTTGACGACATGTTGTGAGGTTTAACCTGAGATGCTGGCGTTTCAGGCATAATAGTTCAAGTTCAAGTTCAACTTTATTGTCACTTCAACCATATACAGTTTAAAAATACACAGTGAGGCGAAACAACGTTCCTCCAGGAACCAAGGTGCTACAAGACAAGTTAGTGCAAAAAAAATAATAATATATAATATATCTAGTAATAATATTGTGCAAAAGAGCATTTACAGGTTGGTGTGTGCGATGGTTTGGTGGTGTAGGTCAGTGTGTTTGCGCTTGTGTTGGTTAGTCAGTCCAGTCTCAATGTTTTGAGGTATTTGAGTTAAGCTGAGTGATAATGTTAGTGTATGTGTGTGTGTGCGTGTTTATCAGTCAGTCCCTTTTTGCTGAGGAGACGGATGGCTTGTGGAAAAAAGCTGTTGCACAGTCTGGATGTGCGTGCCCGAATGCTTCGGTACCTTTTTCCAGATGGCAGGAGTGTAAAGAGTGTGTGAGAGGGGTGTGTCCGATCAGCCACAATGCTGGTGGCTTTGCGAATGCAGCGTGTGGTGTAGATGTCCTCAATAGAGGGTAGAGAGACCCCGATGATCTTCTCTGCTGTTCCCACTATCCGCTGTAGGGTCTTGCGGTCTGATATGGCACAGCTCCCAAACCAGACAGTGATGCAGCCGCTCAGGATGCTCTCAATAGTTCCTCTATAGAAGGTGGTCAGGATCGGTGGTGGAAGCCGGGCCTTTCTCAGTCTTCTCAGAAAGAAGAGACGCTGTTGGGCTTTCTTGTGCAGGGAGCTGGTGTTGAGGGACCAGCCGAGGTCCTTCTCCAGGTGGACGCCCAGGAATTTGGTGCTGTCGACGATCTCCACAGAGAAGCCGTTGATGCTCAGCGGTGAGTGGTCGCCTCGTGTCCTCCTAAAGTCAACAACCATCTCTTTTGTCTTGTCAACATTCAGAGACAGGTTGTTGTCTTTACACCAGACCGTTAGTCTCTGCACTTCCTCTCTGTACGCTGACTCGTCGTTCTTGCTAATGAGACCCACCACGGTCGTGTCATCAGCGAATTTAATGATGTGATTTGAACTGTGTGTTGCTACACAGTCATGAGTCAGCAGTGTGAACAGCAGAGGACTGAGCACACAGCCTTGTGGGGCCCCAGTGCTCAGTGTGGTGGTGCTGGAGGTGCAGTTCCCGATCCGTACTGACTGAGGCCTTCCGGTCAGAAAGTCCAGGATCCAGTTGCAGAGGGAGGTGTTCAGGCCTAACAGGCTCAGCTTTCCGATCAGTTGTTGGGGGATGATCGTGTTAAATGCTGAGCTGAAATCTATGTACAGCATTCGGACGTGTGAGTCCTTCTTGTCCAAGTGTGTCAGGGCAAGATGGAGTGCAGTGGAGATGGCGTCGTCCGTTGAGCGGTTATGGCGGTATGCAAATTGCATTGGGTCCAGTGAGGGGGGCAGCAGGGTCTTGATGTGTCTCATGACGAGCCGTTCGAAGCACTTCATGATGGTGGGTGTAAGTGCGATAGGGCGGTAGTCATTGAGACAGGACACAGAAGACTTCTTGGGCACGGGGACGATGGTGGTGGCCTTGAAGCACGTGGGGACAACGGCACTGCTCAGAGAGATGTTGAAGATGTCGGTGAGAACATTTGCCAGCTGATCAGCACATTCTCTGAGCACTCTGCCTGGGATGTTGTCTGGTCCAGCAGCTTTACGTGGATTGACTCTGCGTAGAGTTTTCCTCACCTCAGCTGTAGTGAGACACAGGACCTGGTCGTTCGGAGGAGGGGTGGTCTTCCTCGTTGTTAAGCACATCTGGGAGGGAGCCGTCACTGTCACAGGCAGGTGGTGTCGTCCTGTAGTTAGCGATGGCTTGTAAGCCCTGCCACATGCGTCGTGTGTCGCCGCTGTCCTTGAAGTGGTTGTGGATTCTCTGGGCGTGTGCGCGCTTCGCCTCTCTGATGGCCCGAGAAAGTTCAGCCCTCGCTCTTCTAAGCGCCACCTTATCTCCCTCTTTGAAGGCAGAGTCTTGGGTCCTTAGAAGTGCACGCACTTCCGCAGTAATCCACGGTTTCTGGTTGGGTCGTGAGATGATGATCTTGGAGACAGTGACGTCATCGGTGCACTTGTTGATATAGCTGGACACTGATGATGTGTACTCCTCCAAGTCAGTGAAGTCGCCGTAAGTTGCAGCCTCTCTAAACATGTTCCAGTCAGTGCTCTCAAAACAGTCCTGAAGAGCAGAGATGGCTCCTGCTGGCCAGGTTTTCACCTGCTTCAGAACCGGTTTTGATCGCCTGACGAGTGGTCTGTATGCTGGAATTAGCATAACAGAGATGTGGTCTGAGTAGCCGAGGTGGGGGCGGGGCTCTGCCCGATATGCGCCGGGGATGTTTGTGTAAACAAGATCTAGCGTGTTTTCTCCCCTCGTTGCAAAGTCCACATACTGATGGAATCTAGGAAGCACTGACTTGAGATTTGCATGGTTGAAGTCCGCAGCAACAATAAACAGTCCATCCGGGTGTGTATTTTGCAGTTCACTGATCTTTGTATACAATTCCCATAGCGCTTCCTTAGCATTAGCGCTAGGTGGAATGTACACTCCGATAATGAAAACAGTGGTGAATTCCCGTGGTAAGTAAAAAGGTCTGCATCTAACAGTCACAAACTCCACCAGCGATGAGCAATAACTAGAAACTAGCACAGAGTTCTTGCACCATTTCTCGTTGATGTAAACACACAAGCCGCCACCGCGAGTCTTACCACACAGAGCTGCATTTCTGTCAGCGCGAAACGAGGCCAGCCCGTTTAGCTGAATAGCGGCGTCCGGTACTCTTTCGCTGAGCCGTGTTTCCGTGAAAACAAAGACACAGCAGTCTCTAATCTCACGCTGTGTGGCCTGCTGGAGTCGGATGTAATCCAGTTTGTTATCCAGGGAGCAGACGTTGGATAAGATGATGGACGGTAGAGCCGGCCGGCTAGGGTTTGTTTTTAGCCTAGCACAGACTCCCGCCCGCTTGCCGCGCTTCCGCTTCCTCGCGCAACGCTTCCGATGTCTCCACCTCCGTCCGCCGGCATCAGGCAACGCCGAGGCTTCGAGGCCTGGTTCGCGGAGCAAGCCGAGTTCACGCAGCGTTTCCGCAGCCCCTCCTGGATGTCGTCAACTAGGTTATTTAGGTTGAAAAGTGTCTGGCTGTTGTATGCACGAACACCGACACCAGTTGCGACGTTATCCATACATAGTGCAAAATAAGCACGCTACACACAGAAACGTAAACAATAAACAATGCAGCACCAGTTTTGGCTCCGGAGTGGCCGCTGCGTGCTACTGCCGCGCCGCCATTTGTAAATTAATAACGTTAATTTACAAATCGACACGGGATTTTAATGAATCAATATCACTTTATTCAATTTAGCATGGATTGTAATCAGAAAGGCGATAATCAAAACCCACCCCTAATCAAGAACTTGCAAAGTAAAAACATGCTCTATGTCAGGTAGCCCTTTTGTTATTTACATTTAAAAAGAGGATTAGTGTTACTGTGCGCTGGCTGAGTCTGTTTCTTTTCTTAGAAATAGTTTCTCCTGCTCTGGAGAAAATCCACTTGCATGGAACAGAAGAGGCTGTGGAGTGCAGGAACTACACTGCAAGCTGGTAGATATGCAGGTATTCCTGGGTCCTGCAGACTATCACCTAAAAACAATAAACAAAATGATTTTCTAAACTGTGTAGCAATGTAATGTACGTATAGTGTCAAATACATTGTTGTAGTCTTCATTAGCTTTAATTCACATGGAAGTGTTCCTAAAGTCATGTGCTGTAATGATATTTACATTATGAAAACATGATTTTGGACATTTCAGGTTTTTCACTTCGGCAGATAAAATTAATTGAGCAAAATCAACTCAAAATCCCGTGGATGATTCACTTCCTTATATCCGTTTGAATCAGGTACCAAAGCAGTTACGTGCGTAATGAAGCTTCGGACGTCACTGGTCACGTGACTTTTGCCAAACGAAGCAAGCCTCGACACAGTGCTTCTGAACCAGTGTGTTGTTTTTTTCGACACAAGCTCCGGAGCGCCAGCTTCAAGCGGGCCATCACTACTTTCCACCCAATTGATGGCGTTCTACTGCGCCATCAAGTGGACAATTCAAGTGAAGCAGGCTCTGTGATTATAATGATGTGTAAACCTCTAAACTGAATAAATAAATTGTTTTCTTGGTTATTTATCCTGAATATTGTCTCAGTATGTGTGATACAAAAGAGAAAGTGGAAAGTATCAGGACAGCGTTTTGGTATGATTGTGTAACTGTCAGCCTCAGACAGTCAGTCAATACTATAATTCAGATCATAGATCAGTACATTTGCATATTTGTATAACTATAAAAAGAAAGCTGACACTTTCAAGACTTTATCTAATGTGTAAGCATCACAGCAGATGCCTTTGTGTCAACATAGCTGAGGCTAAAACAGAAAAACGATTTTATAAAAATATTCAGCAGTAGATCAAAACCGAAAGAAACCATTAATCAACCAATGAACATTACCTGATGCTGCTGAATTGAAGCAGAGCAAATAGAGGTTTTATTAGAGACACACCTTAACGTTTTGCAATTTTGCATAATGTTAAAAAGTTTCAATTATTTTAGTAGGCTATTGAACGGCAGAAATTAGGTTTTCTTTTCGGAAGTATTTAAATGGGAAAGAACAGCGGCTGACAAACAACGGAGGTCTTATGCGTAACAAACAAGCGAATAATGCAGAAAACTGATTTTTAGACGGGAAACTGTTCTTGAAGTATTGTGTGTGTGTGTGTGTGTGTGTGTGTGTGTGTGTGTGTGTGTGTGTGAGAGAGAGAGAAAGCTGTGCATGAAGTGTGATTTTATCCTGGTGAAAGCAAAACAGCAAAAGTCAGAGGAAATTCATGACGATGTTTATGTGAAGCGTAGTTTGGATCTCCTTTTTCTGCTGGTTCGGTCAATATTGTTTGAAGAGAAATAAAACCTGCAGCTTCAGAATCAGCGCAAAAAAGGCGTAAACACGAAGCACGGACCCACCGACGGATTAGAATCAGTGAGCTGTCGGCTTTCAGCCCCGACCGTGTCCGTGCTGTCTGGTGAGAAAGGCGACATCTCACTGATTCTGATCCGTCAGCGGTCCGCGCCTTGTGTTTACGTCTTTGTGCAGAATCGGTGTACCTCCTCTCATTTACTGTTTTAGCTGTTTGGTGGTGGTTGAAATGTAGTAATATTTATATTAAAAACCGATTCAGGATTTTAATGAATCGATATCACGTTATCCAAGCTAGAATCGATTTTAATCGATAATCAAAACCCGCTCCTAGTACCTGTGTAATCATGCTTATGTACATCTGGATAATGACACAAACTAGTGTTTGGTGCTTCACTTTTTAATAAACTAAAAGACAGAAATCAGATTATAGGATGTGTAGTGTTGTTTATTTATATTTTGGTGTTTATCATTTGTGATATTTATTACTGTGTGCATACTTTATTAGGAGAGACAAAATTAAAAAAAAAAACATCTCTTCCTTGCTGGTTCCATCGAAGAAGAGACAAGTAACTGTGTAGCACGTACGTAATCCAATTCCACAACACAGTGTGATGGGGAATCAATCAATTTTCCTGCCCATTTTATTTCGAATCTGGCGCGATCCGGTGAACCAGTCCCTGAATCAGTCACGTGGTACGGACTGCCCGCGAGGTCTCGAACGTCACTGCATACGTAATCAAAGCAAGCCTCGATAC
Source organism: Aulonocara stuartgranti (assembly GCF_965226115.1). Classification (NCBI taxonomy): domain Eukaryota; kingdom Metazoa; phylum Chordata; class Actinopteri; order Cichliformes; family Cichlidae; genus Aulonocara; species Aulonocara stuartgranti. The sequence goes on from NC_138941.1 coordinate 7,396,066, forward strand.
GCGTTTCACAAAAACGCCCCCGAGATTACCCGACACACGATTCAACGCTTCGACACACAGGACACATCACTAGTGTTTCAGTCATAAAAACACATCCTGTCACTGTGGTGGTTACAGTGACATCATGCAGTTTGTGCTTTGACCTCCAGAGGGCGACAAATCAGCACAGACAGAGAGCTCCATTCAAACTTTGCTGCCATCAGGAATAATTCTTCAAATATAATCATCAGTGTTTGAGCAGTTATGATATCAGGGACAATCTAGACATGTGTGACAATACTGAACATGTCACATGACACACCTTAAACATCATGTGATCCACTGTCAGTCTGCACTTTCATTCATGACTTCAACAGGTTGAAATGAGCTTTGAAGAAACATTCAGTGAAATAAATCTTTCATGGATTCATGTGAGCAGCAGATGAACTTTGTACCAACAACATCTTCAATAACAGAGTCTGAATGAAGCTCAGGTGTTGATGCTGCTCACTGATTGGACGCTTGGTTTCAGCTCTGCTCTCAGTCTTTACTGCACAGGTGAAGGTAGAAAGTGTGACTGGATCTATAGACTGGAAACAGAGAAACATGCTGAACATTTGAAGCTTTGCAGCAGAAATGTTCATGTTACAAATACAGCAGAGCTGATCTGGGATCAGTGTGTTCACACCTGCAGCTACAACAAGGTTTCATGTCTCCACACGTCAGCATGTGAACTTTACTCTGAGCAGTCAGACGGCATATTTTTAAAGTTAACACATCAGCACACACAGAGCTGAGCCCCTCCCACCTGTGCTGAGTTTCAGGTGGAGCCCCGCCTCCTTCCAGGAAGCAGCTCACCTGTGTGTCCGTGTTTAGTGTCCAGGGGCCCGTTCTTCGTACGTCGCTCACTACATCCAAGATCAAATGACACATCCAAGACCAAACCATCGCGCTAACCGTGAGCTCGCTAATCCGGTTCCCCGAACACACCTGCTGTTGACGATTAGTACAGCTGGACGCAGTAATGTGACATCACTGGGTGTCGTAAAAGGGGCTACGCATCGATAGTAGAAACATTGATCGGCAACCCGCTGATTGGTTGGCGAAAATGTCGAAAGGGCGCGCTCGGTATTTTCCGGCAACAGAGCAAGAACTCATGAGTGAGGGATTTCAGGAGTTTCAGAGTTTAATTAAAACGCAAGGGAACACTGCAAAGGCTGCAAAAGCAAGGAGAGAGGGCTGGCAGAAAGTTGCTGACAAATCAAACTCGTAGGTAATTTAATAATAATAATAATAATAATGGATTGGGTTTATATAGCGCTTTCCAAGGCACCCAAAGCACTTTACGATACCACTATTCATTCACTCCCACATTCACACACTGGTGGAAGCAGCTACGGTTGTAGCCACAGCTGCCCTGGGACAGACTGACAGAAGCCAGGCTGCCATATCGGCCCTCTGGCCAACACCAGTAGGCGGTAGGGTAGATCTATCATATGACACTATATTGTCCAATATTATATTACATTATATTATATTATAATATGTTATATTATATCCCCTTTCACATTAGAGCCACAGCAGGACCCACAAGAACATGGGAACAAGTAAAAGTGAAATACAGGAGTATTCTACAGAATGGTAATATTTGTCTCTTATATTGCTTTTCGTCTCTTGGCAAGGGACCCTGTAATACTCTGTTAGTTTGTTCATAACAGCAACCAAGAAAAGGGCAGAGCAAAAAAAGACAGGTGGTGGTCCTGCACCCCCTCGTCAACAAGTTGGTTAAGTAAATAATACCCTCACGGGAATATCGATATCTCTCAATGAGCACACTGTCGCGCTGAGCTAAAGGATCCTGTCTATCCCGCAATATACGCTGGATTCTGAGGACTCTCCTTATCAATCCTGCACCTTCTGCAATGGGTGGCTCGCGCATACGGACAGGACATGGCTGCGACAGACTTCCCAAATCCACCTTCGCTTTTATAGCCGTGGTCTCTCATCTTGATTACACGACGTAATTTACAATTACTACTCTGAAATATGAATTACATCTGTAATAATCACATACATGTAATAGAATGTTAATAGTACATTTCCCATTTTGCTGTGAGACAAAACTGCACATTCCAGGGTGGCCTTTTGTTGTGGGCAGTCTGAGGTACACCTGTGCACTACTCATGATGTCAGATCAACATCCTGATGTGGCACACCTGTGAGGTGGGATGGATTATCTCAATATGGCAGATGTGCCCACTACCACACATTTGGACTGATTTGTGACCACTGTTTGGGAGGGATGGTTATATTGTGTATCTGGACTGAATTTTAGGTCTCTACGTCCATCCCATGGGGAATGGGAGCAGTAACAAAGGTGTTGCGTTTATATTTTTGTTGAGTGTATCTGTGTGACATCAATAAAAGGATCAAGTGCTGCATTATCTTTAGTTACATTGATGTTATTTATTTATGGTGAAACAGTGGTGGAATATCGCTGTTGCTTTCGTATAAATGAAGCGGACATACCTGCGTGGCCGCGATCTAATCCTGTTTACATAAAGTAAACCTGCTCCCGAGCAGGTTTACGCTTACGGCTCTGTTGCTATGACAGCAAGTCCCGGATGAGCTTCGGGGAACCGAACGATCCAAGATCACGCGAAATCGTCAACAATCAAATCCAGCTAACTTACTTAGCGAGGTACGAAGAACGGGCCCCAGGTGTGGAGTGGAGCTTGTTGTTGGTGTGTGAAGAAACTGTAAGTTTGCTTTGTTTCCTCCTTTAACAGTTTGTCTTTAGGAACTTTACTGTTTGTTCAGCTCGTGTTTGATTTCTTCACACAACAAACTGTGTGTGTTTGTATTTCCGGTCTCTCCATTAAAGTCAGTGTGTAATGTTTCCTGGCTAACATCAGCTGTGTGCAGCTTAGTTCAGCACAAATCTGCCGCTCCATAGTTCACGGTAACGGACTCACAGCTGGACCAACGAGGCCGAGTGTGTCCGCCACTCTGAGCTACGTTCGTGTTTGTGTACTTGTAGTTTGTACTTTGAGTTCACTCAGAGCCCACAGAGGACGCAGCGTACGTGATGACGTCACAGCCCTTTACCTCCTTTACTGTCACTGTGATTAATATTTACACACGAGACACCTGCAGAGCTCTGACGCTAAGCTAGCACACAGCATGCTAACACTAAGCTAACGCTAAGCTAACGCTAAGCTAGCCAAGAACCCAGAGTGAGTTAAAGCTGAGTAAACACTGACCCCAGACCAGCACCGTGATAAAGTGAGCTGCTGCTGCTGAACTTGAACAGGTAACAAAGTGATGAGCAGTCAGGCTGCAGGTTTCTGCCTGTTCATGTTTCTACAGTAGAATCACTTTGAAGTGTCTTTGTGCTGTTTCATCTTTGATTTGTGTTCATAAACACTCAGAGAAACATCACGTGACCTCATCAGGATCTGTGTTGGTGTGTGGGGCTGTACCTCAGCTTTATGTTGTTACATGCTCATTTGTTCATTTTACACAGTAACATCAAAGTAATGTTATGAGGAGTAATGAAGTAACATACTCCATTACTTTTAATTAAAGTGTTTTGTGTAATATGTGTAATAATGACTGTTTTGAGTAATGACCAACACTGATCACAACAAACAGGAAATGCCTCCAACATGCACAAACATTTGAGCCACAACATGCAGTTAATGTGCACAAATGTCTTTGATATGCTGCTCAGTGATGGTGGTGACTGTCAGAGCAGAGCTACTGAGAATCAATAAGTAATATCAATGATGGGATCAGAATCACTAAATTCTTCTCATCCCTGTCAGTATCATACATGTGCTGTATAATGTGATAAATGTAGAGGTGCTGGCTGTTCTCTCACTCTGCTGTTTAGCTGTAAAGGACGCCTCCCTGCCTTTGTCTCATTCATGACCTTTAATAGTCTCTTCTAACATGCAGAGATCTGTATGATCTGTTTCATAGAGTCTAACCAGCCTGTACAGGTAACAACAACAGTCACTGCATCACTGACACACAAACGTCATCTCTGTCAATAACAACATTCATACATGGAATAAAAACACATCAGTGGATCATTGCTGGAGCTGATGTTTGTGCTCCTGGTGCAAAGGCTCTCAGTTTCCTCCTTGAAATAACATCAGTGGTGGGTCAGCGACATGCTTTCTTTCCCTCTCAGGTTTAAATATCTGGGACTCTCCACCGTTTGGTTTTAGAGCTGAAGAAGCTTCTCTGATGAAACGTCTTCCAGAAACCTAAAGACGTCTCTTTTCTCTCCAAGCTCCTTAGATCACATGACCTGGATGACTGACCCTACAGACATATTGACCTGGTTTCTAGGTCACATGACAGGTCAGAGGTCAGCGACTGTAACTCAGTTCCTCCTGTTAATGTGAACTCACTGAGTGTTTGTGGTTTACCTCTCAGACTGACTGAAGATGATGATGGAGGAAGAGGAGGACAGAGCAGAGTCTGATGGGTCCAGCTGTCCGTCTGTGAGGAGTGACTGGTCCAAACCTCTAAATCCTCCAAACTTCAGTGGTGAACCTGGAGCAACGAGGTCAGAGAGCTGAACTCACTGAGTAACAGAAATAATTCTGCACTGACATTATAATCAGTGTTGACTCTGGTTGATTGTCTGACTGTGTTTGTGAGCTGAGAGGAAATGAAAATGAGTTTGTAACAAAAATCAGTTTTGTCCAGTTTTCCTGTAAAAAGCTGAACTCTAATCTAAGAGGATGTTACTGACAGGAAACAGCTGCATTATCTGCAGTCTGTGTGATCACAGCTGCTTCAATCATGTTTGTGTCTGCAGAGGTCAGAGGTCACAGTCTGCAGGGTCCAGCTGTCCGTCTGTGAGGAGTGACCGGTCCAAAGGTCGACCTCCACACTTCAGTGGTGAACCTGGAGCAACGAGGTCAGAGAGCTGTGATGACTCCTTTACATGTTTGTGTTTCCTGGATAAATATGACCTGAAACATCCTCAGATTGTTACAAAGATTCATTAAAAAGAAAACAATGAAAGAGAAAAGATCCAAATGTTCGACTTGGTCATTTGCTGTTTGAGGACAGTGATGCTCATATCTGTGGGGAAAGTGTGACCTGAGTGGGTTCATGTTTGTCTTTAAAGAACAGAGCTGCTCTGATTCTCTTTGTGTCTGATCTGTTAAACAGTCTGAGAGGTCACACAGAGACCCAGCAGCTAAAGCCTGGATCATACTGGCTGCTGTTACTCCATCAGGACAACACTGAACCACAGTGGTGTGGATGTAGTGGATAAATCCCACCATACTGATGCTCAGAGTTAACCACAGGGAACAAAACCAGATGTTACCTTCAGATTGTGACCTTTGGAGTGGACGATGCAGATTTCAATAGAGAATAAATGTTGTTGTTTTTCAGCTGTGAAGAAAGAATCTAATTTTCTGAACTTAAGAATTTATGATGCTGGAAACAACATGGAGACTATAACACAACATTTCCACTGTGTTCATAGAATGAATGTAAAACTGTCAGACATTCATTAAATATGCAAAATGTCTACAGAAGCATCAGAGGGTCAGACGTGAAGCACTCAGTGATTTTGATCAAATGACTCATCAGTTATTGATCTGTACTACACTGATCTACCACGTTAGTAAAGCTGGTGTTCTGGTGGTGGAGGGAGACTCGGATCATGTTCTGGTTTTGGAGCAGTGATCTGCTGATGGTTCAGTTTGATGAGCTTCTTCAAAATCATCCCTGACATCACCACTGAAAGGACGTCCATGAAAACAGACTGAAAATTACTGATATGTTCACAATCTGAGAGTTTAAAACTTGAAAGACTTGATTCAGATGAAGTTATTTGAGCAGAAACTCCTGGATCTTTATCCTGTGTTGATCTAATCCTTCATGGTTCCTCCACAGAGTGGACCAGCAGAGCTCAGAGGTTCCCAGTGGTCAGTCTGCCGAGCAGCATCAAACACAGCTGGACTCCATATTTATGGTCTGTACATGTACAACAACTACTTTATTATTAGTATTAATAATAATACATTTATTTATAGGTCCTTTTCAGAACACCAAGGACTCTGTAAACTAAATGACCAAAAGAAAACAAACTTTGAAATCAGACGGTGCAAATGTGATCACAGGGAAACGTTTTAAACATTGAGGCTTTAAACAGAAACCAAAGTGAAACAGTTTGTAGTCGAGATCAGTGGGAATGAAGCTGAATAACTGTTTCTTCAATATCTTTGAGCTCTTAAAAAAGAAAAACTAGCTGAAAGTCTGGCTGCTCTTATGAAAAGTATTTAGAAATTATGGGTCGCTCAACACTGCACAATATAGGAGTTTAAATAAATCTGAAGAATAACTCAAAATCCTACAATCTTACTGAGAAAATCATCGACAGCTAACTATCTTTGTGCCCCCTTTTCCCTGTTCATGCCCTATCGGCCCCCCTGGCTAAACTTTGCTAGATCCGCCCCTGCACAGTTACCAGCCGTCAGCTACGTAGAAAAGGATCCTGGTGTAGAAAGTAATATTAAATAAATTCTAACCACAGCTTATCAAGCTTAAACGTGCTGCTGTTGTTCAGCCGCTGGTTTCCTCTTTCTGGTGCAAAGTGGGCCAAAAACAAACAAGAGAGACGGACTCGCGACAGAAAAGCCGATCAGCTGATCATTAAGCAGTTTCATGATTGAAGTAGCAGCAGGAGAAGGAGAGAGAGAGGCAGTCGCTTCATATATCGGTTGTTAGGCTTAACGCTGGAATGCTTTACAAACATTCAGAGATGAACTTACACACTTGCTTTACTTCTCTCTGGGAAAACTTCCTCGGAGATGAAATGACGGGTTGTTAGCGAAGCTACAAATACATACAGCCGCTCTATCACGTGAGCACACTGCTCCGACGTGCTACGGTTATGAGCCGAGTTATGCCGTGTCGCAAGTTCTGTGAGGTGCTTTTTTGATATTTAATGGATCAGATTACATTTTTTATTCCTCTCCGTTATCCGATCCAGTAATTTAGGTTAGTATCGGACCGATACGTAATATCTTAATATCTACCTTTAAGACCAGTTGTCTGTATGAGTCACCTGAAACATCTCCAAGTTTCTGGCTTCGATTCTCAACCTGTTGGTAGTTCAGCTCTGAACACCAGTGAAATGTTTCTCCCACTTAAATCACTGCATTCATATGAACAGCATCAACGTTTTGGGATCATGGAGTTGTGGAGAAAGTCTCAGTTAATAAGATAAAGTCAAACCTATAATTGGTAAAGACTTCGTGGATGATATGCCCCTTGATCGTACGGAAGTGGATGTTGTGGAGACTGAAGTTCAGAGTGGTGGGTCATTCATAAAGTATTCTGTTCCAGCTGCTGGAGGACAACATCATCACTTTTGTGAAGAATGAGCTGAAGAAGATCCAGAAGGCTCTGAATCCAAATAAGCCCCAGTGCTTGGAGTTTCAGAGGGAAGATGATGAGCAGAGGAGAAACAGCAGAGAGGCATTTGTGAAGATCACAGTGGACTTCCTGAGGAGAATGAAGCAGGAGGAGCTGGCTGACCGTCTGCAGAGCAGTAAGAGGATTTATCTAAAGATTTAAGCTGCTGGATAAATGAGAGACTTGTGACACCAGTGTGTTCAGTCATTTCTCAGTGGGTCAGAAATTGTCATCAGCATTTTGTAAAATGTGATTGTTGAAGTTGTATTTTTATTATTATTATTCAGAACTTCCAGCTGCTGTTTGTCATCGTAACCTTAAATCCACCCTGAAGAAGAAGTTCCAGTGTGTGTTTGAGGGCATCGCTATAGCAGGAAACCCAACCCTCCTGAATCAGATCTACACAGAGCTCTACATCACAGAGGGAGGGACTGCAGAGGTCAATGATGAACATGAGGTCAGACAGATGGAAACAGCATCCAGGAAACCAGACAGACCTGAAACAACCATCAGACAAGAAGACATCTTTAAAGCCTCACCTGGAAGAGATGAACCAATCAGAACAGTGCTGACAAAGGGAGTGGCTGGCATTGGGAAAACAGTCTTAACACAGAAATACAGCCTGGACTGGGCTGAAAACAAAGCCAACCAGGACATCCAGTTCATATTTCCATTCACTTTCAGAGAGCTGAATGTGCTGAAAGAGGAAAAGTTCAGCTTGGTGGGACTTGTTCATCGCTTCTTTACTGAAACCAAAGAAGCAGGAATCTGCAGCTTTGAAGACTTCCAGGTTGTGTTCATCTTTGATGGTCTGGATGAGTGTCGACTTCCTCTGGACTTCCACAAAACTACAATCCTAACTGACCCTAGAAAGTCCACCTCAGTGGATGTGCTGCTGATAAACCTCATCAGGGGGAAACTGCTTCCCTCTGCTCGCCTCTGGATAACCACACGACCTGCAGCAGCCAATCAGATCCCTCCTGACTGTGTTGGCATGGTTACAGAGGTCAGAGGGTTCACTGACCCACAGAAGGAGGAGTACTTCAGGAAGAGATTCAGAGATGAGGAGCAGGCCAGCAGGATCATCTCCCACATCAAGAAAGCTCGAAGCCTCCACATCATGTGCCACATCCCAGTCTTCTGCTGGATCACTGCTACAGTTCTGGAGGATGTGCTGGAAACCAGAGAGGGAGGACAGCTGCCCAAGACCCTGACTGAGATGTACATCCACTTCCTGGTGGTTCAGGCCAAAGTGAAGAAGGTCAAGTATGATGGAGGAGCTGAGACAGATCCACACTGGAGTCCAGAGAGCAGGAAGATGATGGAGTCTCTGGGAAAACTGGCTTTTGATCAGCTGCAGAAAGGAAACCTGATCTTCTATGAATCAGACCTGACAGAGTGTGGCATCCATATCAGAGCAGCCTCAGTGTACTCAGGAGTGTTCACACAGATCTTTAAAGAGGAGAGAGGACTGTACCAGGACAAGGTGTTCTGCTTCATCCATCTGAGTGTTCAGGAGTTTCTGGCTGCTCTTCATGTCCATCTGGCCTTCATCAACTCTGGAAAAAATCTTCTTGAACAAAAACAAATAACCTCCAAGAGTTTTAGCTTTTTAAACCAAAAAGAATCTTTTCACCAGAGTGCTGTGAACAAGGCCTTGCAGAGTCCAAATGGACACCTGGACTTGTTCCTCCGCTTCCTCCTGGGTCTTTCACTGCAGACCAATCAGAGTCTCCTACGAGGTCTGCTGACACAGACAGGAAGTAGCTCACAGACCAATAGGAAAACAGTTCAACACATCAAGGAGAAGCTCAGTAAGAATCTGTCTGCAGAGAAAAGCATCAATCTGTTCCACTGTCTGAATGAACTGAATGATCGTTCTCTAGTGGAGGAGATCCAACAATACAGGACTTCAGGAAGTCTCTCCACAGGTAAACTGTCTCCTGCTCAGTGCTCAGCTCTGACCTTCATCTTACTGTCATCAGAAGAAGATCTGGATGAGTTTGACTTTAAGAAATACTCTGCTTCAGAGGAGGCTCTTCTGAGAATGCTGCCAGTGGTCAAAGCCTCCAATAAAGCTCTGTAAGTAAACATGAACTCATTGCTTAAAATCTTATAATCGATAAAAATCTTAAAACCATGGGACATAAATCAGAAATGCTGAGTTCAAAGAACAGTTAAAAAACATAAAAATAGTGAATTAAATGATTATCATTCACTCAGTAAATATTTTTCAGTCCAGCAGGCCGTGTCAGTATTTCTGACACATTTTTGTCTATATCTCTTATCAAAGTACAATCCAGGCCCAGCCAATAAGAACATGAGCTCTGATCCTTCAGCCCCTCTGACAGGTTTATTATTGTCAGCTTGTTCACGTCTCCAAATCCAGCAGTTTGTTTTTTATCTCACTTTCAGTGCACACTCTCCCTTTTTTATTATAAATCTCTGCTGTGACTGTCCTGTTTTCATCCAGGATGGAGGGAAAACTTGGGCTTCATAATTGAAATTGCCACTCAGGTCCTGTTTCTTGACAGTATTCATATCTAACTGTAAGGCTTCCATAACCAGTGTTCCCACAGAATTACAGTGGGTTGTCTCTGGGTCCTCTACAGTTTCTTCCCACTGTCCACAGACATGCAGTTAGATTACCTGGTGATCTAAACTTCATGCAGGTGTGTGTGTGAGAATGGTTGTCTTTCCCTCTGTGGGCTTAGTGGAAGAGACTGGATGGATCTCTGCTTTGTCTTTGATATATCCTGACAGCAAACATTCTCCATGAAGTCTGCATTTCAGCTCATCTCCTTTATACACACCTTTAACAGGAGGAGTTTTATACAGCTAGTGTTTAAAATCCAGTGTTACTCACAGTTAAATAGCATAACAATCACTGAATTAGTAAGATTTTCTAAAATAATTGTTTTAGTTAATATTGTATGATAGTGTACACAGAAGTATTAGCTCAGTAGGCAGAGTGGTCGCCCCATGATCATAAGGTCAGGGGTCGAATCCACCGAACAGCTACCTTGATGGTACCCCTGAGCAAGGTACCATCAAGGTACCAATCGTGTGCACTGGACTGGTAGCACTCATAGTGTCATAGGTTTTTTTTTTTTTTTTTTTTTTTAAAGGTTCAACATATAAACAAATTTCATTTGATCACATATATTGTTTTTTGTTTTGTTTTTTCCCTTTCTCTCTCAGACTGAGCAGCTGTAACGTCTCAGAGGAAGGCTGTGAAAAGTTGTTGTCAGTGGTCAGCTCCCAGTCCTGTAGTCTGAGAGAGCTGGACCTGAGTACCAACATCCTGAAGGCTTCAGCAGTAAAGCGTCTGTCTGCTGCAGTGGAGAGTCCACACGCCAAACTGAATATTCTGAGGTCAGATCAATTTGTATTCTGTTTAGTTCTGTTTGTTTATATGTTTGATGTTTGGTTTTGTTTATATCAACTAACAAAAATAATCAATTATTTAACCAGTAAAGGTAAACTTTATCCAGTTATCCTTGTTTCATAGCATTTTTATTCATTTCTAAGTTAAAGTGAAGCTTTACTAACCTGCTCAGCACAAGACAATAAGCTATTGCACCCTGATTACACTTTAACACAGAGGCGGAGCCAGACATTTGAAACACCCGGGGCTTAGCCCTAAAGGGTAGTATGCATGTGGGATTATTATTTTAGAAATGACTGAAAGACTGAAAGATTAATAGGCTCTGTTTTGAGTTTTGTTCAAAAAAGAATGACTTCATATAGGAAAAAAATATATCACATATGCAGGACACCATAAACTAGTTTTTTAATTAAGCAGCAAGGCAGAACAAAGTCGGGCCTGTATCAAGACACGAGGACTAAACCCCAATTCAACCAGACCAAGAACTGATCTGGAATTAAAACAGGACTACAACAGTTCAAAATCAGGACTACTGAGGACTTAACCAAGACAGAACCAGAATCAGAACTAGATGATAGTAGCACTAAAAATCATCATAGACCTGCACTACACTTATTTTTTAATTCTACCAAAGTCCACTATTTAGACTGAGAAAAGTTTATGTAATTATTTAGCCTTGTTGTGCAAACAAGCCTGCATAACTTAATATAGAATTTGAAAAATAACAAACCTAAAAAGAAACACTAGGTACAAGATACATGAGTACCTATGATACGGTGATACTTTTGGTAAACAACCATTTGACTAACATGTGTGTCTCACCTGCTCTTGTTCCATCTCTGTTCTGTCCTCATTCTCCTCCATCTCCCTCTCTGCTCCTCTCTCTCCCTCTTTGTGCTGACAATCATCAAATATACAGTTGAAACCAGATATTTACACACTCTTCAGATAAAAACACTTTTTTAATTGTAACATCAAATCAGACTAAATGTTTATTTTTTTAGATTGATAAATATAAAAAACATTTGTTAATTTTAAGAGTAAAGAGATAAACTGTCTGTATTTCTTAATTGCAAATGGCACCAAATTGTATTCAAAATTGAGCCACACTTATGGAGCTCCACAGTTCTTTTCCTGGTGTTTTGGTTGACATCTCTTGATTTTCCCATTTCAAAGAAACAGGCTGTGTTTTGCCTTATATGCATCCACAGGTGTGCCACCAATTTACTCACATGGACTCTGCTAACCTATCAGAAGCTTCTTCAGCTCAGAATGGAATCGTCTGGAGTTTTCTTATTAATTAACAATAAACTTAGTGTACATGTACTCCTAAATTTGATGAAAGTGATAAAAAATAGAAGCTCTGTCTCTCTTTATTCTGACATTTAACTAATTCAAAAGATATTTCAATATTTATCCAAAACAAAACAAGTTTACTCTAAATTGATGTTGTACAGTAAAAAAATGTTCTTGTGTTTTCCATAAAGTGTATGTAAATATCTGGTTTAAACTGTGAATATACTGCTGTGTATTGAAATTCCTCTTGTTTTGCATAGAAATATACTGAACAACATAGTAAGCATAATATATAAAATAACATTTACCTGAGTTTTTTCTTTGAAAGAAGCCTCTAATGTCCATTCTTATATTTCAGTAGGCTACATAACTGAAACCGATTTAGTCGGGGAGGGTAAGAACTGAAAATATGAAATAAACACACGTAAGCTAAGACTCTAAAAAAATAGCATTTGTTCTGCTTTTCATTTCGCCATTTGTTGATTCACTTGAAGAGCAAGTAACGTAATATTGGTCAAGTGATCAGTTTGATATCAATCTTTCGTGGTTCACCGTCATATTTACATTATTTGTACGGTACGAATGATTTGCTTTGGTACCTGGTCAAACTTAAGCTCTCCTTAGTATGGCTAGCTCTGTTTCTCCAACAGCGCACACAGGCAGCAGCTGCCCCGCCCTCTCGCTCAGTCGCTTAGTGCCTGAGCTCGGATCATACCAATATCAGGGGGGATTCACGCACAGTCGTAAATTCCCTCAGTGTGCACTATGTGCTTCGAATATTGTGTGTACTTTTTGTTTTATACAGTTGTCAGCCAGGCATCTAACTATGAAAAAATTGCACTCCAAAAGACCCCGGGCTTCTGACAAAACAACCCGGGCTTAAGCCCAGTAAGCCACCCTCACGCTCCGCCCCTGCTTTAACATCAATCTTTATTCATGTTTTTATCTTCAGACTTAACATCTGTGAACTCTCAGAGGGAAACTGTGAAGCTCTGTCCTCAGTTCTCAGCTCGCAGTCCTCTAGTCTGACAGAGCTGGACCTGAGTATCAGAAAGCTGCAGGATTCAGGAGTGAAGCTTCTGTCTGCTGGACTACAACGTTTAAACTGTGAACTGAATACTCTGAGGTCAGATCAGAAAACAGTTTGTTGTTAGAATTATTCAATTATTTAAGTTCATACATATGATGTTGTTTCTTAGTATGTTTATGTTTCCTCTAAAAATAGAAAGTCAACATTTAATGTTGTGAAATGTATTAACAAACTCTACATGAGTATTTGTTGTATAGACTGTCTTTTATTTTTCAGACTGAGTGGCTGTAACCTATCAGAGAGAAGCTGTGAAGCTCTGTCCTCAGTCCTCAGCTCCCAGTCCTCCAGTCTGAGAGAGCTGGACCTGAGTAACTCTGACCTGCAGGATTCAGGAGTGAAGCTTCTGTCTGCTGGACTAAAGAGTTCACAGTGTGCAGTGGAAACTCTCAGGTCAGGATTCAAACTTTTCCACAGATGATCATTTGAAATGTGACTTATATTATTGTATAAACAGGTAACCTTTATACAGCTGTCAAGTGAACTTTTATTTACATTTGAGTGGATAATTGGACTCTGAATTACTTATTACAATATGGCAGCCTCGCTTCTGTCTGTCCCAGGGCAGCTGTGGCTACAACTGTAGTTGCCTCCACCAGTGTGTGAATGTGAGAGTGAATGAATAGTGGCATTGTAAAGCACTTTAAGGGCTTTAATAATAAATGCAATCCATTATTATTATTATTATTAAAATATTATTAAAATATTAAAATTCACCATTTATATTTAGATTTCAAGTTAATGATTTATTAAACATGTTTGTGGTTGTAACAGTAAAAAATATAACTTTTTCTACTCATATTGTTTTTTGTCTGATTTTAGGTCAATTGTGTTAATACAGTTTGTCAAAATGAAAACATAGCTATAAATTCAGACACGTGAGGTTGTGCTGAAAAGAATGATACCAAACAAGGCAAAGTAAATAGTTTTTAAAGGTGGAATATAGAGGTCAAAACAAAAGTAGTTAAAAATGGCCAATTATACCCTGGACCCCAGAGGGTTGAACTTTTTTTAAAGTAACACAATAGTTACTTTTCAAGTAATTAATTACTTTTAGTAACTTACAATATTTTAACTCTAAGTAACTATGTAGAGTTAACTATAGTTAGTAGTATAGTTACTAGTTACTTCTTGGTAACTACTAACTATAATTACTTGTTCAAAGTCACTTGCCCAACACTGATCCCAAACCATCTCCACTGGGTTTAGGTCAGGTGACTGTATCATCACTACAGACCGAATAAATCAGCTGAACTTGGAAGTCTGCCTCCGTGTTCTTTAACCGGAGCACACTCACCGTACCTGGCCACTCTAAATCAGCTAAACTCTTGGAGACAACACTTTGTCCACTTTATTTAGATACAGCGGCACCTCTGAAGCAAAGTGTTGTCCATTCTTCAAATTTCTATCCCTGGATAAATGAAAATACTCAAAATTTCAGGAGATATTCTGTCAAGTTAGAACGTTTATGGAAGGCTTCCAAGCTTGAGGTTCATCGAGTACATCTCAAGGAATCAATATCCTCACTTAACGACATGATAAAAAAGCTGGAACTGAATATTTTTCAAATCTAATGGCTTCAGAAAAGAACAATCCCAAAGTATTGTTTGATACAATTATGAAAATTGTCTCTCCTGATATTCCTCGTGTACCAGTCTATACTAAATCTGATTGTAATGAATCGTTGAACGAACTTGGAAAAAACAGTTGCAGAACAACTTATCGACTTTCTGGAGAAAAACAGTGTTCTGGACATTTTCCAGTCTGGTTTCTGTAAACTGTCCTCCACTGAGATGGCTTAACTTAAAGTGTGTGGTGACATTCTGATGGCAGCAGACTCTGGAGAGTGTACTGAGTTGGATCTCTCCTCTGCTTTTGATACTGTTGATCACAGCATCATGATAAATAGGCTGAAGGACTTGTTCAGGATTACTGGTGTTGCTTCAAAATGGTTTGTCATATCTACTGTATCTGAGAGATCTTTGACTGTCTGTATGAATCATGTGTTGTCTGAAACATCCGTTCTGCCTTCTGGGGTACCTCAAGGATCTGTTTTAGGCCCGATTCTCTTTTTGGTTTATATACGTCCTCTAGGCCACAGGTGACAAACGCCAGGCCTCGAGGGCTGGTGTCCTGCAGTTTTTAGATGTTTCCTTGATCCATCACATCTGATTTAAATGGTTAAATTCCTCCTCAACACGTCCTGAAGTTCTCCAGAGGCCTGGTAATGAATTTGATTCAGGTGTGCTGACCCAGGGTTAGACCTAAAACCTGCAGGACACCGGCCCTCGAGGCCTGGAGTTCCCCACCCCTGCTCTAGGCCAAATTATCAGATATTACAATAATATTTCTTGTCATCTCTACGCTGATGACATTCAGACATTAAGTTATACTGTTCTTTCAAAGATTCTCAGTTTGATACATTTTCTTGTTTAAATTATTGTCTTTCAGGAATCAAATAATTGTGAAACTTCAACTTTCTCCAGTTTAATACGGATAAACAGAAACTTTGATCATTGCTCCTGATCACATGTCTTCAGAAATTAGGCAGCAGATCAGTTTTTAGGTCCTTCCATTAAATCGAGTCTCAGAAACTTAGGTGTTATTTTCGACAGTTCAATGTTGCTTGAGAAACTCTCTAAACAACTGTTTCAAAACTGTTTTTATCATCTAAGAAACATTTCTAAACTCAGACTGGTGTCAAAGGCAGAACTTGAGATGATTCTTCATGCTTTTATCTCTTCTCACTTGGAGTATTGTAATGGTCTTTTTACTTGTCTCAACAAATCAGCTCTGGAGCGTCACACTGTACAGAATGCTGCGGCGAGACTTTTAACTGGCACAAACAAGAGGTCACACATTACTCCAGTTTTGGCTTCTCTTCATTGGTTGCCACTAAATTTTAGGGTTCATTTTAACATTATACTCATAACTTTTAGAGCTGTACATGGTGAAGCTCCTCAGTGCATCGCTGACCTGTTGAAACCTCATGTTTCATACCGAGCACTTAGGTCTTTAGGTCAGAGGTCACTGTTGGTCCCACGGATTCGGTTCAACACACGTGGATATCGAGCTTTTCAGGCACCGAGGCTGTGGAACTCCCTGCTGTTATCTTTATGCTGTCTAGACTCCACTGACTCTTTGAAAAAGCAGCTGAAGACATTTCTATACAAACGAGATTATGTGCTATATAAATATATTCTACTTACTTACTTGAATAATAAATGGTAAATGGCCTGCATTTGTATAGCGCTTTTCTAGTCCATAGCACCCCAAAGCGCTTTACACTACATTCAGTCATCCACCCGTTCACACACACATTCACACACTGGCGATGGCAAGCTACATTGTAGCCACAGCTGCCCTGGGGCGCACTGACAGAGGCGAGGCTGCCGGACACAGGCGCCACCGGGCCCTCTGACCACCACCAGTAGGCAAACATGGGGTTAGTATCTTGCCCAAGGATATTTGGCATGCAGCCAGGGTGCAGCCTGGGATCGAACCACCGACCTTCTGATTAGTGGCTGACCTGCTCTGCCACCTGAGCTACAGCCACCCATTTGAATAATAGTTCATTTATGAATATTTTTTTATTAAAATATTTATTTTCTTTACTTTATCACCCAATTAAATTATAATTCTGTAAATAAGGGTGATAGTGTGGCCTGTCTAGGTTGTCTTCAGGTTCTCTGCTTCCTCCCACAGTCCAAAAACATGCATGCTGGGTTAACTGGAGTGATTGTGAGCATAAATGCATAAGTGTTTACCTGGCTACATCACCGTGGTTACTGATGCTGAACCTATAACCTGGTCTGGATCAGGTTATATTCAGAGTGTGTGTTTTAAAATTGACTGAAGTGCCTCGTTTTCGCTGAGCCTTTCATTTACAGAAAGCTTTAAGTGCGATATAGATTCAGTCATATCTGACTAATGTCAGTGAGTGAGGCCGAGCTGTAAAGTCACATTTCTGCTAATTAGCACACCAGCTAACTAGCACACCGGCTATCTAGCAAACCAGCTAAGTAGCAGACCAGCTGACTAGCGAACTGGCTAACTAGCACACTGGCTAACTAGGACACCAGCCGACTAGCGAACCGGCTAACTAGCATACCAGCTAACTAGCACACCAGCTGACTAGCGAACCGGCTAAATAGCACACCGGCTAACTAGCACACCAGCTAACTAGCAGACCAGCTAACTGCAGCCACAGGCTGAAGGACGATTAAATGTAGTGGAGATATCAGGGATTACACTGGTGTGTCCGATTCACTCTTTAGCACTCCAGTCACTCTGGTGTGTCAGCCAGAGCACCACTGAAGGCCCAGCGTGTGGAATAAGGAGCTTAAGGTTTGGTTTGAGGCACTTTATTCTTTCACTGATTGATTCTTGTGGCTGTGATCACGTGTGTGGTTTCTTACAAAAAGGAAGTACACAATACAAATACATGACAAATAAGATGAATAGATAAGATACATATCCAGTTATATGCATACGTCAGTATAGCTAACATAACCATATATAAGGTCAAAGATCACAGTACTATAATGCAGTAATGTTAAACACAAAGGTGTATATCTACATAAATCTATCCTATCAGTGATCAGGGTACTGTAGTATACTTCTACTACTTACACTATACAAACTAAACTGCATTAGTGTGACTTTAAGTTACCATCAGTACAGACGAACTGATGGTAGTTGGACAAAATAAAGGCTTTGCAATTACTGTGAAGGGCTTCCGGTTAAAGTAAGATCAGCTGATTACCTCATAACAAATTGTTTGCTATAGAATGCAGCTCCCACTCTTCATTAATATCATGTACTGTAACTCCCGGGTCTACAGAGAGACCAACAGCTGGTGCACGTTGTAACGCCGTGGCTTTCGTAGTCTCTCCTTTTTCTACAGCTCATGTGTTCTTCTTGTGATGGTGCGTCTTGAGGGAGGATCATACATGCCGTCATTTGTTGATCCTAAGAACGTTCCTCAGACCGACTTCTTCAACAACACTAATCGGCCTGAAGTTTGTAGCTACTCACTTCACTCTGGCGTCTGTTAGCTTGTCTTTCTTTGGTTTATCTTGACTCCTCCCACTAGCTGAATCTACGTAGTCTGCCCAAGCCTCCCAACTCTGTTTGTTTGGGTGGTTTGTTTGCTGCTATCAACAGCGTGTAATGCATTTAAGTGATACTTCAGACATGAAGTACTCCGACGATAAAAAACTCAACTTTGCTTAAAAATAACTTTAGTTGTATCAACACTGCCCTCTGGAATAATTAGACTTTGGTGACAAACTGATGTGATCTCCATGTTTCCTTTGTTGGACTGTGGGCGAGTGTCAGAACTGAATGTACTGAGTGACATGTAGAGTTTAAATATGTGTCAGTTCCAGTTTTAGAGTTCTAAAGTGCAGCTATCATGTTAGGAATATGTTAGGAATAGACAGTAACACTGAGCACACTGAGGTCAAATCTTTATTAATCCAGTTCATCTGTAGGCCGAGCTCAGTCCATCCATTTAGTGAAATGATGTTTAAAGGTCTCCTTGTTCTGTGAGCGTGCACAGATCCTGAAGTAGAAAGCCTGGGTTACAGAGAAATGATCATCACTGTGATGATGCTCATCATCTCTGACTGGGATTTGTTGTTTTGTCAAAGCAGCAAAGAAAGCCTGGCTATGTTGGACTGGGTGTGGAAGCAGCTCCCAGTTTGAGTTCAGGGCCCTATTTCAGAAAGCCGGTTTAGAAAACTCAGAGTGAAAAACGATACTCAGGGTTGAGTAACACCGAACTGTCCAACTCGGAATATTCGGTTTCAGAAAAGCTGATAACAAGTAGTTCAATCAACTCGGAGTTGCTCTAACCCCAAGTTAAGCGCGCGCACGAGGATACATAAAGCCCTGATTAGTGGAGCACAGATTAAGCGAGTCACCATGGAGACGGAGGGAAAGAAGGCGCGGTCAATGTATTTTACAGCGCTTGAGGCCGAAATTCTGATGGCAGCATATGCCGATAACATGCAAATTTTGCAGAAAAAAAAGTAACACAGCCTCAGCTGCAAAAGAAAGGGAGCATGCATGGCAAAACATAGCCAACAGAGTCAATGCATGAGTGTTAATTTAAACATTGATCTAGGGATTTCCACCCATTTAACACGTTATTTATTATATTTTATTTTTTATTTTATACATTTTATTTTGTGATGTGATGTGAGCGCAGGTGCAACCCAACAGGCCCCAAACGTTCCTGGCAGCAAGTAAAAATGAAATATAAAAATATAGTCCAAACAGGTAAGGTGAAATTGTATTATGAGCCATAGTGCTTGGTCTGTTTGTCCTATGTAAATCAATTGCAGTTAGAGGCTACATTAATTTTCTTTCTGTAGGCACGTATTGAAATTATCTGAGCACATTACAAGTACATATTTGCTTACTCTGTATGCTCAAATGTGACCCGTTATGGCCACTAGAAAAAAAGCGGAGGCCCGAAAAACAGGTGGGGGTCCTCCACCACCACCACTCACAGAGGCTGGCCACTTGGCTTCCACATTTGTGATAATGTTGGCAGCATCACATATGATCTTCACAGTGCAGAGAACACAAATTAGCATCCATTACTATAATGAAAAAATTTTTTAGTTTGAAATGCTACAGGGAACTATGTACCTGTACATTAATGCTGTGGAAAGACTTCCTGTTCACATGGTCTCCTTCATTTACTGAAGGAGTAATGATTGGAATGTGAGTGCCATCTGTACAGCCAATCACGCCTGGGAACCCTGAAAATAAATGTAAAATTTAAGTAGTAGTTCAAGTATCACCACATCATGAATTAAGTTTTGTTCATCCTGATACCTGCAATTTTGTGGAATCCCTCTTTGATAAATCTTGTGGGTCTATGACCGGGGAACACCACAGACGAGTACAGGAGATGTTTCAGTGCAACTGTAACATTCCTGACTGCCCGACAGACGGTAGCCTTGGAAACGTGCTCAGCGTCACCAATATTATACAGAAAGCTCCCGTTTGCAAAAAACCGAAGTGCAATACAAATAATATGTACAGAACTGAGAGAATGTCCGCGATGTGTCTTATGAGCAATATTAGGCCTGAGGATGTTATTCAAATAAATTGTAGATTGTGCTGACAAACGGTAACGTTCACACAGGAAATCATCAGGAAATGATAAAATGTCCAAACACGCTCTAATCACGCTCTCCCGGCGGAGAGCTCTGCGGAGAATTTGGGCTTCAACATCTACTGGCTCTTCAAGGAAGGGGCACGCCATGTCTGACACTTCCTACAGTCAGGTTTCTGACAAAGAGGCGGAGAACGTCAGGGTTAGTTGAAGTAAACCTGCTAGGGGGCAGGTTAGCTTCACGGAGTGTCATAGTGACTCACTCAAAATTAATCTAAACTCGCTTTGTGAAACTGAAAACCCAGAGTTTTCGTTAACTCAGGGTATACTTACTCAGAGTTTGCCCTAAACCGGCTTCCTGAAATAGGGTCCAGGAGACAGACATCCTCTCTACTTTGAAGATCAGCTTCAAACTTTCCTTTTTGATAAAACTTATAGTTCGAGCTGGATCAGGTGACCCTGAACCATCCCTGAGTTATGCTGCCATAGAGATGGATAACAGACGGATTGTTGTTTTGTGTGTCTGCATGAGTGCGCATGCGCCAACCAGCGTGCAGCCTGTTACAGTCGCTCCTGCTTTTCTCTTAGTTTAGCTCTTTTTTCTTATGTATTCTTTTTTTTTTTTTCTGACTTGTATTAAATAATTTCCCCCAGGGATCAATAAAGTATTCTGATTCTGATTCTGATTCTGCAGTCTGTCAGGCTGTCTGATCACAGAGCAAGGCTGTACTTCTTTGGCCTCCGTTCTGAGCTCCAACCCCTCCCATCTGAGAGAGCTGGACCTGAGCTACAATCATCCAGGTCCCTCAGGAATGAAGCAGCTGGAGACTGGACTGAAGGATCCAGGCTGGAGACTGGACACTCTCAGGTATGGAGAGAATGTCTGATAGAGGAGGAAGAGCTGGAAACATTTTCTGTGTCCTTCACTCACTTCCTGTTTGTTTCCTGCAGATGAGACATGAACAATCACACATGCAGGAATATTTTCAGGGACAGACACACTAGTCTAGCTGGATAGTACATGGATATTTATGTAGGGAGTCTCCAAGGAGTCTGTTTGCAGGAACATTAATGATAACTGATAAGTCATGTTGAGAGTTTCATTAAAAGTAGACCTACAGTTAGGTCCATAAATATTTGGACAGAGACAACATTTTGTATCTTTAGATACACTTTATTAGGTCACAGGTGTACTATACCTGAGATAGTGGCCACTAATACCACCTAATAAAGTGTGAGCCATGTGTATGTTTCCCATGCTGTATGTCCACAGTCACAGTGACAGTCAGTGACACTGACAGAAGGATGAAACAAGGCTGTGAATCATTTCAGTCTGTGTGTGTGAAAAATAGGCAGACAGGAGCAGCTAGCCTACCTAGCACTAGCTGCTCGCATTGTTAAAAGGGAAGAGAAAACAATATTAGCATTAGCTGCTAATAATTATTCACCCCTAATTAGAATAAGCCGCTAAAAGCAGCCTACTTACCATTAACTCCTCACTTTGTTGTTACCCAACGGAAAAGAGTATTAGTATTAGCTACTATCATTTTTAATAAGTAAGAGAAAACAGTGTTATTGGATAATGCTAACTCACATTAAATTAGCATTAGCTATTTACAGCAGCGTACTTAGAATTAGCCACTCACATTGTTAAAAAGTAAGGGAAAACAGTATTAGCAGTAGCGCATAATGCTAATTCACGTCAACGTAGTATTAGTTAATAATGGCAGCCTACTTAGCATTAACTGCTTACAAAATATAATGCTATTAGCATTAGCTGCTCAAGTTGTTATAAGGAAAAAGAGAAAACGATATTAGCATTAGCTGGTAATAATTATTCACCCCTAATTAGAATTAGCCGCTAATGGCAGCATACTTAGCATTAACTCCTCACATCGTTATAATGCAAATGAGGCTAACTTGCATTAAATTAGACTGCTGTTATTAGCTAATGCTATTTAGCAGTAGCTGCTCACATTGTTATAAAGCAAAGGAAAACGATATGAGCATTAGGTTCTAATGCATATTTGCCTTAAATTAGACGTAGGTGCTAATGGCGGCCTACTTAGCATTAGCAGCTCAGATGTTGTAATGCTAGGAAAAAGAGTGTTAGCATTAGCCGTTCACATTGTTATAAAGTTAAGGGAAATAGTGTTAGCATTAGCTACTCACATTGTTAAAAAGTAAGCGTTAGCATTAGTGCATAATGCTAATTCACATCAAATTAGCATTAGTTAATAACGGCAGCCTATTTAGCATTAGCAGATAATGTCGACCTTGGCCCACTGGAAAAGTTCAGAACTAAAGATTTAGGAGTGTTTCTCGATAGTTCTTTCTCATTTGAGAAACAAATCAATTCTGTTATCAAAACCAGCTGTAAGGTTTATATTGTTGATTGTCATTTATGCTTAGAAATATTTACTCATACATGCTTAATTTTATAATCGATTGCATGATGATAGAGATTTGATCCTTAGTAGTCTGTAAAGACTCTGCGTGCCTTCCAGAGTGCTCTGGCATGCACACACCACTTGGGGCCATGAGAGAGGTCGTACCCTTTCTTACTGATTTATGGTGTAGGACAGGGGTCTCAAACTCAATTTAGCTGGGGGCCGCTGCAGGCAGAGTCTGGGTGAGGGTGGGCCGCATTAGGTTTTCCACAAGAAAGGCATGGTTAAAAAATTCCAGTCTTCTCAAATCTCTTTATTTTTATTTTTTAACACAAAATATGAAAAATAAATAAACAAATTAAGAATTAATAAGAAAATAAATCAATCTGTAATACATAAATAAAACAATAATAAGATATTTTTAGTCAGTGAACTTGTGTGTTTCTTTCAGTCTTCTATATCTGCTGTATTTAGATTGAAATGTCTGTATTAACAGTTCTATAACCTTCTTCTGAACATGAATGGAACACTGTAGAAAATGAACTGTTCTTCTGAACATGGCTTCTCTTGCCTACTCCTTGCTGCTAGAGACCTGGCAGCGTTTCCTCTCGCATAGCCGAGCCAGATTTGGCCTGAGGGAGGAAGCAGTTGCGACCCTCAGTATGTCTTAAAGATGATCATCCGCAAGTCTGGACCTGTACTTGGACTTATTGAAGTTCAAAGTGAAGAAAAGCTTTTGGCACAAGTATGTGCTACCAAAAAGGCACATGGTCCGCTTGAACATTCGGGAAAGCCGAGGGAAACTAGGGCTCAATTCTCTCAAAAATTGTCCAAGCTTGTCTGCTTTTCCACTCACCTCCCTGAACGTTGCTTTGAGTTCAGAGTTGCACTGCAGCTCAATGAGCTCCATTTGAAGCACAGAAGGGGCATCTTGCACATCAAAGGAGAAGGGGTCCGCAAAAATGTGAAAGGTGGCTCTGTGTGTCTTGAAGTCAGCAAACCTGTGATCAAATTCCTCCTGTAGCATCAAAATGACATCAACATACTCGTCAGCACTGAATGGTGTGCCTGCATCCACGAGTGCCTTGCATGCTGGGAAATGGCAAAGGTTTGTCTGAGAGAGCTGAGCTTTCCAGAGCGCCAGTTTTGTGGAGAATGCTCTCACGTTGTCATAGGCAGCACTGACAAGTTGCCCCTGGCCTTGTAACGTCTTGTTCAGTACATTAAGCTCATGTGTCATATCAACAAGAAAAGCTGAGTCCATGAGCCATTTGGGATGAGTTAGCACAGGAACACTAACTCCATCCTTCTCCATGAAGGCTTCACTTCTGCTCTCAACTCAAAAAGTCTCTTTAATACATTTCCCCTGCTGAGCCAACGTACCTCAGTGAAGTCGAGCACATCCCCATATTCTGACTCCATTTCCTCTAAAAAAGCACAGAACCTTCGGTGCTTTAAGCCCCTGGATCTGATTTGGTTGATGCATTTCACAACAATAGACATCACATTGTCAAACTTCAGGCATTTGCTGCAAAGGACCTGCTGATGGATGATGCAGTGCAGAGCAATGGCCTCCTCCACGCCTTCCTCTTCCAGTTTGTTTTGTGCCACCAGTCCATGTTTCCTCCCTGTCATTGATGGCGCTCCATCTGTTGTTATTCCAACAAACCTCTTCCATGGCAAACCAACATTCTCAATGGCATCACACAGCTTGTAAATATCTGCTGAGCGGTGGTCTGGCCATGCATTGGAATTACTGTGAGCAGCTCCTCCATCACTTCAAAACTGTCATCAACACCACGGACATACATTGGGAGCTGGGCAGTGTCGGTGATGTCTGTGGTCTCATCAAGAGCGACTGAGTATACACTGAAACATTTGGCTTTCTCACACAGTTGGTCATAAATGTCACTTGACAGGTCAGAAATGCGATCTGCTGCGGTGTTGGCAGAAAGGCTGATGTTGCTAAACTGACCTTTCTTTCCCGGACAGACTATATTTGCAGCCTGCAATATGCACTTTTAGACAAATGCACCTTCTGTGAATGGCTTCCCTGCTTTAGCAATCATCTCACTAACCACGTGGCTCCGACTGCTGCATTATTCTCTTTGGTTGCTTTCTTGGAGAAATCTTGCTGCCTCAGTAGATCTGTTTTAAGACTGGCAACCCGGTTCGCTCTCTCGTCTCCCTGGTATTTTGCATCCAGCTCAGCATGTCTAGTTGTGTAATGACGTTTCAAATTGTATTCCTTGTGCAGCGCAACTTTCTCTGTGCAAATGAGACAGGTCGGGGTGCCCCTGTGCTCAACAAAGAAATATTGCATTTCCCACTTTTCCTGAAATTGTCGGTGCTCATCACCAACCTTTCTCTTCACCGCAGGCTTTGAAAAAGACATGTTTGGGGCTATGTGACATTTATAATTCTACTTGGTGTCACTGTCGCATTGAAGTTTCAATCAAGCGTTTAGCCGACGGACGGGGAACGTCTCAACGCGTAGAGAACGTCATTTCTGCTTCTTTTTCTTGCAACCGTAGCACGGCGATCGGCAGATAAAAAGCCGGTAGCAGTCTCCTTTGTTTTTACGCTCGATGTTCATGTCTTTCATGACGACACGAACACCGTGGCGTTTGCAGATGGTAGAAAGTGCAGGGATAGCGAGCGCAAAAAAGGCGACTGCTCACGGCGCCGGGCTGTTGTTACAGGAGAAAGAAGCGGAAATGACACCGTGACATATAACAAATAACATCAGCTGTTTCTGATGTTAGTTGTTTTGACTGCTTTTACATTATATTGAAATATATGTAATGTTCATGTTTGCTGCAATGCAAACGGAGTGATGCAAATAAAAACATGGAGCCACAAATTACGGTGCGACCCTATAATTAGTCCGGGTTACCGGGGACTGTTGTTGCCGATGAACAGGTGTCACTATGTGACTGCAGACTAAATTGGGCTGCATTGAGTTCATGACTTTTCTTTTATCCCGCCGCCTACGCATAACTGTGAGAGTTAATATGAGATCTCTCTCTGTGGAAAAATAACTTTAAATCCCACTGACGTGTGTATAAATCTATATACGTATAATGTCCCGCTGGGCAGCAACTTAAAAAAAACAACTTTTTTTGAAGTGTTGTGAACGCAGCGCGCTGGGGCGAATGTCGGCGTTTGCCCAATAGAAAGGAGGAAGCCAGCCAGGCACAGGAAAGAAAGAAACACTCCAGGGCAACGCTGCTGGAACTTTGGCTACGTTCACACTGCAGGTCTTAATGCTCAATTCCGATTTTTTGATCAAATCCGATTTTTTTGTCTGCTCGTTCACACTACAAATAAAATGCGACAGCAAACGCTCTCTAGTGTGAACGCTCAAAGCGGCCCGCATGCGCAAAAGAAGATGTCACACACAACGCGCTCTGTTTAGACCCAGAGCAACAATATTGTTTGACTGATGGCCCTTAATATAAAGACTTCGGACTTCACGTTTCCCAATTTTTGCTTTAAGTTATTTTGTTATTTACATAATAATGTAGATAACCTAATAATGATCCTTATCGCCGTTTAAGAGAGGAGCAGTGCTTCAAAGGATAGCTGTAGATTTCTGTCAGAATCTGCAGATTATACAGTACAAATAAAATGTTTATGTTGTCTTCCCAACAGTTTCACTGACATCTACACTGGATGGCCAGGAAGCGTTCGCGATGTCTTCTCGGGCGCTTCTCTGGCGCTGATAATTGGCTTCAGTCTTGTGTCGGTGACGTAAAAGGCGGATTTAATGCGACTTGACCGTTCAAACAGCAGTCGCTTTCTAAAACATCGGATATGTATCGGATTCAGTACCACATACGAAAGTGACCCAGATCGGATTTGAAAATATCGGATTTGCGCCGTTCACACTGTCATAGCATGATCGGATATGGGTCGCATAGGATCAAAAAAATCGGATTTGATGCGCTTTCGCCTGCAGTGTGAACGTAGCCTTTGACTCATTGAGAAATGTTTCCCTGCTTGCATCAAGCCCGGCTGGTGTCCCCTGAGATCCATATCCCACCCTGATTGGTGGGTTAATTCAGCTCCGCCCACAACACTGTAAAGTGTCATACATTATCAAACTAACATTACATTTTCATATTAAGGTGGGGCCAAAAACTATCGTCCTGCGGGCCGCAATTGGCCCGCGGGCCACGAGTTTGAGACCCCTGGTGTAGGAGGACACCTACTCTGTGTCTGGTTAAGTATGAGAGCCCTTTGTTAGGGGGACCGCTGGACTCTTAGCACCAGCTTTGGTGTCACAGGGTCACATCTGGAAAACACACACACACACACACACACACACACACACACACACACACACACACACACACTATGCACAGACTGGTACTCTTTGTTCATACCTGTGTAAGACGTCATAATGAACTTGTGCATATTCATGTAAGCTCAATAAAGAGCAGTGTTACGAGGGAGCAGACGAGAGCGACTGAGGTCAAGTGAAGGAACGGCGCTGTCACAGTTCTCTCCCTCATCAATTGTCTGGTTCCAGCGGTGGGTCTGTGCTAGACGACCCATCACCAGCTTTTTCCACTGGTTACCAGTACGTGGTAGAATCCACTTCCAGATCTGGTTGTCTTTAAATCTGTGAATGGATTGGCTCCATCTTATCTCTCTTTAACAAAAGAATCCAAGTGGAGCCCTCAGGTCTGCAGATAAGCAGCTTCTGACCAGAACTAGACGTAAAAACAGAGGTGAGCTTTATCGATGGCTGCAGCCAAACTCTGGAACAGTCGCCCTTCACATCAGGTCGTCACCAACACTGGACATTTTTAAAAGCCGGTTGGAAACACATTTGTACTCTGTAGCTTTCAATCCTGACCAGTCTTTATAGTCATTACTGTGTATGTTTCCTATTTTCTCTCTACTCTGTGCAGCACTTTGGCTCAAGCTGTTTTTAAATGTGCTGATAAATAAATGTAGATTTCTTTGAATAAAACAGTGGAGCCGAGCTTTGAGCTCAGTGTGTAACAGTGTGTGTGTGAGAGCCATGTAATGCCCATGTGTGCATGCTGACTGTGCTGCTCTGACCCCCCTCCTCCTTTCAGGGTGGAGCCTGCTGGAGTCCGATGGTTGAGACCAGGTCTGAGGAAGTGTAAGTGTGTTTTTAATGGGATTCATGAAAACAAAGCAGCACACATTCAACCATCTTCATCATGTCAGGAGTCATCATCAAAGTGTCAATCAATGAACAGATGATGGATCAATAACTGCAGCTGGATTGTGTTTGTTCTCTCCATCAGATTCCTGTCAACTCACAATCGACACAAACACAGTGAACACAAAGCTCCAACTGTCTGACAACAACAGGAAGGTGACACGTGTGAAGGAGGTTCAGTCATATCCTGATCATCCAGACAGATTTGATGTTCGTCAGCTGCTGTGTAGAAATGGTCTGACTGGTCGCTGTTACTGGGAGGTCGAGTGGAGAGGAGGCGTTGATATATCAGTGAGTTACAGAAGCATCAGCAGGAAAGGAGGCAGTGATGACTGTGTGTTTGGAGGAAATGATCAGTCCTGGAGTCTGAGCTGCTCTGATGATGGTCCTCGTCATGTCTGGCACAATGACATACAAACATCCATCTCCTCCTCCTCTGTCTCTAACAGAGCAGCAGTGTATGTGGACTGTCCTGCTGGCACTCTGTCCTTCTACAGAGTCTCCTCTGACACTCTGATCCACCTCCACACCTTCAACACCACATTCACTCAAACTCTTTATCCTGGGTTTACAGTCTATCCTGGTTCCTCAGTGTCCCTGTGCTGAGTGGAGTGTAAAGAGTGTCTCCTGTTACAGAAACACTCTGACTGTTGAACAGATAGTTCAGTCTGTACATGTCTGTCTCTTTCACTCACAAACACGTTTTCAGATTCATGGATTCAATCAGTTGATGTTTGAAACTCTTCTAAATGATTCCTTGTAAACTTCTTCAGTCACAAACAAACAGGAAGTGATGTCACATGTGTTCCTGTCCACACAGCAGAATGAGTCTATTGCTGACAGTGATGTACAAGGCCCCATCCAAAGTTGTGTTTCTTAATGTTTACAGGCCTCCCAAATACTGCACAGACTTTTTTAATGACCTCAGTGAACTGCTGTCTGTGATCTGTGTTGATTTTGACTGTGTAATTATTGTTGGGGATTTTAACATTCATGTGGACAACCCTCAGGACAAAGGGACTAAAGACCTGAGTAACACTCTGGGCAACTTTGGGCTGACTCAGCATGTAACAGAGGCCACACATAATAGAGGACACACTCTTGACCTACTGATCTCCAAAGGCCTGAGCATTTCAAAGGTTACTGTGTCTGATGTGGGCCTGTCTGATCATTACTGTGTTTTCTTTGAAAGTAAAATCTCAGCCCACATAAATATATCAACAACAGTGATCACAAAACGGTGTATAACTGAACACAGTAGTGCAATTTTTAACCAGGTCTTCCCATTAACACCTGACCTGTCCAGAGGGTCAGTCAATGAGCTCGTCAATAGCTTCAATGCTAACATGTTAAATGTAATGGACACTATTGCTCCCATTAAGGTGAAGGTTATCTCTGGAAGGAAAAAGTCTCCATGGAGAAACTCCACACTGGTGAAAAATGAAAAAAGAGAGTGTAGGAAAGCTGAGCGCAGATGGAGAAAAACAAACCTCCAGGTTCATTATGACATTTATAAAGAGAAACTTCACAATTATAATTTACAACTGAGGAATGCAAGGAGGTCCTACTTCTCTGACATCATCACTAAAAACAGCCATAATGCTCGGGTCTTATTTTCTACAGTTGACAGGCTAACGAACCCTCCTGTGTCAGTGGCAGCTGAACTTCATTCGACCATGGCCTGCAATGACTTTGCCAAATTCTTCACAGAAAAAATCCAAAAAATTAGACAAGCAATTGGTACATCAACAGCAGATCCAGGATATGTACTGTGTCCACCAAAAAACTGTTTAAACACCATGAAACAGTTTCAACCTATTAACAGCAAAGACCTGGAGGACATCTTAGGTCAACTGAACTCCTCCTCCTGCTGTTTAGATGTCCTGCCAACAAGTTTTTTCAAAAAGGTCTCAAAGACTTTAGAGTCAGACCTGTTACAGATCGTCAACTTTTCTTTATTATCAGGTGTGTTTCCAGAACCACTAAAAACTGCTGTAATCAAACCTATACTGAAAAAGGACAATCTTGACAAGACACAAATGAACAACTACAGGCCGATCTCAAATCTCCCATTTTTAAGTAAGATCATTGAAAAAGCAGTTTCTCAACAGCTCAGTTACTTCTTAAAACAGAATAATTGCTACGATGCCTTCCAGTCAGGTTTTAGACAGAACCACAGCACTGAAACCGCTCTGACCAAAGTGTTTAATGACATATGTCTGAATACAGACAGTGGAAAAATGTCAGTCTTAGTTTTACTGGATCTCAGTGCAGCATTTGATACAGTTGACCACAACATATTACTCAGACGACTGGAGAACTGGACAGGTCTTTCAGGAACTGTACTAAACTGGTTCAAAACATACGTAGAAAACAGGAAATACTTTGTATCAACAGGTAACTTCACATCTGAGCAGACAAGTATCACATGTGGAGTTCCCCAAGGTTCCATCTTGGGACCCCTTCTGTTTAACATCTACATGCTCCCACTGGCACAGATTATAAACAACAACAAAATAAACTATCACAGCTATGCAGATGACACACAAATATATATCACAATGTCACCAGGAGACCAAGGCCCTGTGCAGGCTCTTGGTAAATGCATTGAGGAAATCAATGACTGGTTGTGCCACAATTTTCTCCAGCTAAACAAAAACAAAACTGAGGTAATAGTCTTTGGCGCCAAAGAAAAACGATTACAGGTCACCAGAGAACTTCAATCTATACATCTAAAAACCACAAACCAGGCGAGAAATTTGGGTGTAGTGATGGATGCAGACCTAAACTTAGAAAAACACATTAAGACAATAACAAAGTCAGCTTACTATCACCTCAAGAATATTTCAAGGATAAAAGATCTGATGTCTCAACAGGACCTGGAAAAACTAGTCCATGCATTCATCTTTAGTAGGCTTGATTACTGTAACAGCATCAACAACAACAACAACAACAATCTTTATTTATAGAGCACATTTAAAAGCCTTGGGCATACCAAAGTGCTTTACATAAAACAATAAAAAGGTTCAAACATTGATAACGGAAAAATAAAAATAACGAGTTATGTTCACAGATAAAAGCCACCAATAAGAATGACTACAGCACATGGGTAATAGCAAGATAAAAGCTGTACCACCATAATAAAAGACACCAATAGAAAGATAGGAGGGAATTAATACAAGGGGTCAATAGGTCACAGCAACCAAACAAACAAACAAACCAGCAATTAAAAGGTGGAGAAGGCAAGTTTAAAAAAATATGTTTTAAGCTGTGATATAAAAGAATGAATAGAATCAGATGCCCGGATGCCAATCGGGAGATTGTTCCACAGCACAGGTGCGACAAGAGCAAACGATCGATCACCTCTAGTCTTAAGTCGAGATCTGGGCTGAGCAAGCAGTAACTGTGACGATGACCTTAAAGCCCTAGCAGGAGCATAAGGGTTTAAACTTTACAGGTCTACCTAAAAAATCAGTCAGACAACTACAGCTCATTCAGAACTCTGCTGCTCGAGTCCTCACTAAGACCAAAAAAGTGGACCACATCAGTCCAGCTCTGAGGTCTTTACACTGGCTGCCTGTCCGTCAGAGGATAGACTTCAAAGTTCTGATGCTGGTCTATAAAGCTCTGAATGGATTAGGACCAAAATACATCAGTGACCTCCTGACCCAGTATGAACCTTCCAGATCACTCAGGTCATCTGGATCCGGTCTTTTATCAGTTCCCAGAGTCAGAACCAGACACGGAGAAGCTGCATTCAGCTTTTATGCTCCTTATATCTGGAACAAACTCCCAGAAAGCCTCAGATCAGCTGAAACACTCAGTTTATTTAAATCCAGGTTGAAGACTCACCTGTTCTCAGCTGCATTTGAATAAAGCACCAAATCCACACTTTTAAGCTTAAATTTCAAAACTTACATTTAACTACTGATTTTATCTGTTTTGATTTTATCTGTTTTGATTTTATATACTGTTTTGTTTGTTTGTTTGTTTGTTTGTTAATTAGTTAGTTTGTCACGGTCTGGCTGGCAGACCGTGGGGATGTGGGGAAAGGAGGACCCAAAACGCAGACTCTGCGATGCAAACAGTGCTCTTTATTTACAGTGAAAAGGCTGTAAATACAATAACTCCCCGTTGCTCCCTCGAACCCCGTGTGCGTGCTTCCCTCCGATATCTGTGCTCGTGCTCCCCCGCTGTTGTGTTTCCGCACCCCCGTGCGTGCTGCCTCTCCGGACCACTCCTCCTCCTGTAGGAAAACCAGAGACGCAGCCGTCAACACTAACCCTCGACGGGCATATACGAACAACACAGACATATGCTGACACACTAACTTGGTACGATAACTCAATGATCCCGCGTCGGTGGGAGCTCCAAGACTCTCCTAAGTAGCTCCCCCGACGAGCCCTGATCAGCGGCAGGTGTGTGGCTTCAGGTGTGGCCAGTCCCTCCGCAGGGCCACACCCCTCAGGCCTGCAGGTGGCCGAGCTCCATCCTCCAGGCACACCCGCAGACATACACACCCATACCTCGCCTAAACATATGAGTGGGACACAGACTAACACAGCACAGAGAAACACACATATGTACATGCACAGAGAAGGAGAAACGACACCAAAAATACATAATAATAATACACAGGTCCATGACTGCCCAGGGATCCTGGGTCGCCCAGTCCCAGGACCCTGACAGTACCCCCCCTCTATGGGTCGGCTCCCGACGACCCAAAAACACAAACCAAAAACAGTACAACCAACCCAGGGCGGGCGGCGGGAGGTCCAGGACGGAGGGCAGAACCAAAACAAGCAAAAACCCCCGAAGAAAACAACCCCCCCAAGGTCACAGTCCCAGAGTCTGACCGCGCATCCCGCAGCGGAGCAACAAAAAGAAAAAATGCCACAAAACAGTCTCAGGCGGCCCATCAACATAACAAAAGAGTTCAGGGGGCCTACCTCGAGCCCAACGGCGGCGACGTAGCAGCTCCGGCGGACGGCCCCGGGTTCGGCAGCAGCAGCAAAACAGTTCAGGGGGCCTGCCACGGGTCCGGTGGCAGCGGCGCTGCTCCTCCGGCGGCCTGACACGGGTCCGGTGGCGGCGGAACGGTTCTGGCGGCCTGCCACGGGTCCGGTGGCGGCGGCGCTGCTCCTCCGGCGGCCTGCCACGGGTCCGGTGGCGGCGAAACGGTTCTGGTGGCCTGCCACGGGTCCGGTGGCGGCGGCGCTGCTCCGGTGAGCAACAGCGAGGCGTGGCACCAGGTCCATGACGCGCCGATCGCTGACGTGGACGCACCGGACGTAGATGGCGAGGAGGCCGCGCTAGACGTGGAGGTCCCTCCGGTCCGCTGATCTCCGGCTCCGGCTGAGCGGGTCCCTCCTCGGCTGCTGGCAGCGAGAGCTCCTCCTCGGCTGCTGGCAGCGCCGGTTGTTCCTTCCGCTCGCCGAGCTCCTCTGCTGGTGGTTCGCTGAGCTGCTCCTGCTCGCTGAGCTCCTCGGGCATGCTGAGCTCCTGCTCGGGCATGCTGAGCTCCTCCGGCTCGCTGAGCTCCTGCTCGGGCATGCTGAGCTCCTCCGGCTCGCCGAGCTCCTCCAGCATTAGCTCGCTGGGCTGCTCCGGCTCACAGTGCTCCTCCGGCTCGCCGAGCTCCTCCGGCTCGCTGAGCTCCCGCTCGGGCATGCTGAGCTCCTCCGGCTCGCTGAGCTGCTCCTGCTCGCTGAGCTGCTCCTGCTCGGGCATGCTGAGCTCCTCCGGCTCGCTGAGCTCCACAGCTGGCGACGCGGGCTCCTCCCGCTCGCTGAGCTCCTCCCGCTCGCTGAGCTCCTCCCGCTCGCTGAGCTCCTCCGGCTCGCTGAGCTCCTCCGGCTCGCTGAGGTGCTCCTCGGCTGGCGGCTCGCTGAGCTCCGGCTCCCGCTCGCTGAGCTCCTCCTCGGCTGGCAGCGCGAGCTCCTCCGGCTCGCCGGGCTCCTCGGCTGGCAGCGCGAGCTCCTCCTCGGCTGGTAGCGCGAGCTCCTGCTCCGGCAGCGCGAGCTCCTCCCGTTCGCTGAGCACCCACTGGGGCCCGCAGAGCTCCCACTCGGGCAGGGCAGGTGCGGGTGGTGAGGTAGCGGCCAGTGAAGCAGACGGCTGAGGGGTGACTGCAGGCGGATGAGTTGACGGCTGCGCTTCAGCCACAGATGGATGATCCGGAGGCGACGATGGTGTGGCAGCCACTCCCGGTAGACTGGACAGCGATGCAGGGACAGATGGGTGAAATGATGGCAGAGGTGGTCCGGCCGGCATATCGACCTCCAACTGAGGATGACGGTGAGAGGCTGACAGGACTGAAGACTGAGCCACTAGCTGGGCAGCAGGCTGAGGTGAGGGTGAGATGGCTACTATGAAGGGTGGAGAGGATGAAAATGTTACAGCTGGCCCAACAAATTCCAGGGGTCCAGAGGCAACTGAGACCTCCAGTTCGGTCTCTGGGGAAGCCCTGGGGAGAACCTCCGTCTCCATGCGGCCAGACTGAGCCAAAAAGTCATTTGGGTCTGTATGCTCGGAACTCCCTAGCTCCCAGCTTATAGTCTCAGAGGGAATATTTGCTGGGTCTTTGGAGGTACAGCAAACAGTTTCTATTTTTATGTTTACAGAAAGGGAATTTATAACACCGGCAGAGTCCATTTTACTCACTGTGGCATCCAGAGCCGCTGGTCCTGAGTCTTCGACCAGCATAGGAGTGAGTGTGGATGTGGTTGAACGCTGCTTGCGAGGACGCCTTCTCCTCCATGAAGGCGGGGCCGGGTGTATGGAAACAGTCTTCTGCTGTTCATCTGGGTTGTGATTTTCAATGACATGATTAATAGACACAAACGAGTCGGGTTTACTCACTGCGGTGATGAGCGCTGTTGGTCCATTGCCAGCTGACTGGGCTGAAACCGCAGGAGTGGGTTGATAATGTAATGGGATGATGGTAGAGAGTGCGGCATGCCTTCCGTAACGGCGGATCAAACGAATGTGCCGCGAGCACCGACGGGAAAGCCCTCCGCCGACGCGTGAAAAACCAAGCGGCTAGAGTCTCTAGGAGAGCAGCCGAACTGTCCATGCTCGGACCACCCAAGCCAAATAGTTCAAAACTCGAGCTCTCCCTTAAACTAGCGACCAGGTGCCTAAGTTTGTTAATGTCCAGAATGTTCATGGTGAAGGTAGTGGATGAGAGATAATTGTCAAAGAACACTACCTGTATATGTCTCTTGGGTGGGTCTACAGCCTGGATTACGCTCCGGCAGTAATCCCATAGCTGCGTGAGCGATCTCTCCTCCGTGGCAACTCCTGAGTTTGCTGGGTCCATGGTGGTTGGCGGGATCATTCTGTCACGGTCTGGCTGGCAGACCGTGGGGATGTGGGGAAAGGAGGACCCAAAACGCAGACTCTGCGATGCAAACAGTGCTCTTTATTTACAGTGAAAAGGCTGTAAATACAATAACTCCCCGTTGCTCCCTCGAACCCCGTGTGCGTGCTTCCCTCCGATATCTGTGCTCGTGCTCCCCCGCTGTTGTGTTTCCGCACCCCCGTGCGTGCTGCCTCTCCGGACCACTCCTCCTCCTGTAGGAAAACCAGAGACGCAGCCGTCAACACTAACCCTCGACGGGCATATACGAACAACACAGACATATGCTGACACACTAACTTGGTACGATAACTCAATGATCCCGCGTCGGTGGGAGCTCCAAGACTCTCCTAAGTAGCTCCCCCGACGAGCCCTGATCAGCGGCAGGTGTGTGACTTCAGGTGTGGCCAGTCCCTCCGCAGGGCCACACCCCTCAGGCCTGCAGGTGGCCGAGCTCCATCCTCCAGGCACACCCGCAGACATACACACCCATACCTCGCCTAAACATATGAGTGGGACACAGACTAACACAGCACAGAGAAACACACATATGTACACGCACAGAGAAGGAGAAACGACACCAAAAATACATAATAATAATAATACACAGGTCCATGACTGCCCAGGGATCCTGGGTCGCCCAGTCCCAGGACCCTGACATAGTTAGTTAGTTTATTTGCTTGTTTTAATCAATTTTAAATCATGCTTTTTATTTGTTTTTGTTTCTAATGTCTCTGTAAAGCACTTTGAATCACCTTGTTGTTGAATTGTGCTATACAAATAAACTTGCCTTGCCTTGCCTTACAAACAGAGTGAGCATTTCTGAGGCCCAAAATAAACTGAGTAGTTCACTGAATGAACAATGGACTGTGAGCTCAGTTCCTTCATCATTAGTATGGATTATATATGTATTATATTAGTATCATATATATCAGGTGCTGCTGCTTTCAGTCATTGTGCAAATGTGCTGTTTGTAAGCTTGTAAAGCTGCAGTCAGCTGAGACTGAAGAAGTCACCTGATCAGTGAGCAAACGTTTCTGAAAACGTCCAGATGAACAGAATCAACCTTTTGGGATCAGCCAGCAATGCAGCATCATTGTTGTTCAGCTTCAGAGGTTTGCAGGAATGAACTGATGACCAGAAACAGCTGCAAAGTCCAAGAAAATACCAGCTGGAGTTCAGCTGCATTTGAAGAAGTCAAAGAAAAGTAAGGATGGCAAAGGGCGACGTTTTCTTCCAAAGAGCTGCAAACATGGTCGACGCCTCATTAGAAGAATCATCTGGACATTTGTGAGGAACTCTAACCAAGAAAGCAACGTCACACAGATCCAACAGACAGTTTCCATGACTGCAAGTGTTGAGTGGAAAAATGCTACATTGCATTATTGCATCCTCTCACCACAGGAGGCGCTGTTGGCACCACTGATTGCTGATCAGCTGTTCTCTGATGATCTGATTGATACTGTGAATAACGGGACTCACTGAACTCTGTGACACAGTGAAGATTACAGAGTTTAACTTCACCCTTTAAGACTGACCACAGAACCAAGTCCGCCAGAGCTTTTGTTATATTTTTACATGCTGTGGAGCCATTTGTGGGAGCATTTCAAGTTGCTATACATCAATACAACTGTTATAGCCCTAATTTTAATAATATGTCTGCATTAAGTCCATAGTAACTACATAAACTGCAAAAAATCCTCTGCTCATCCATCTCTGTGTGTATCAGGATACATTTGGTTCATAATACACAGAAAAATCAGAGTTATTACCTGTAATAAATGTGAAAGATTCCTGCAGTGATAACCAGGCAGGACTGAAACACATCCAAGCTGTCACCACGGTAACAGCACCGCCCATCCACAGGTGAGGGGAGGAGCAAAAAGAGGGACTTTGACCATTTTATACTAAAAACACTCAACTAATGTTTCTAATATGAAACAAATAAGCCCACATTAATGTGAGCGTTTATTAAATAATAATAATGATGATTTCCTCCTGATCTCATTTCCACAGCAGAGAAAACTGTGGTGTATATTGAGGTGGAGGGTGTGGTCTGTGGCTCAGGTGTAGAGTGAGGGTGGGGTGCACCACAGCAGCATGCTGGGACTGCTGAGGGTGGAGGAGGGAGTGATGATGACATCAGAGCTGCAGCACAGAGACCAGTGAACACACAGTCTGTTCATCTTTGCATAGATACAATATACAGCACAATATTGAATGACAGACACGCTGTGGGAGCTTCCACAGATACACTGACGTCAGCATCCAGAGTCCTCCTGCTGCTCCCCCCTCAGAGCCCCGTGATCAGCACCAACACATTCAGTTAGATGACAGAGTCCAGCTGCAGCTAGAATCAGCTCCCCTCTGTGAACAACAGCACAGCGTCAGTGTTTCACACTCAGTGAAAGGAGGAAACAGCAGAAGAACACCATGTGTGCTACGTTTCCCAGGACACACTACAAACTGCACAAATACAGAGCAGCACGTGGAAGGACCTGGAGCTGCATTTACAGAGCTGCAGACAGCGTGATGTCCTGTATGGACAGGTGGAAGGAACCAAGTCCTCAGCTGGAACACTCGTGTTTGTCCACAGACAGGAAACACAGCAGGAAACTTCCTCACAGAAGTGCAGCTCATGGATAACACACTTCCTGTCAGTCAGAATGAGGCTGCAGCCAAACACAGAAAGGTGTTTTTGTCCAGATGAGCCCAGAGAAGAAACACGAGTGTTCACAGACATCAGAAGCTCAGAGAGGTGAAACATGAGGTTGGAGTCCTCGTCAGCATCCAGAAGAGCTGCTGTGAAACCCTGAGTACTCATGACAGACTCTGATGGCACAAACACATCATGATTCAAACAGAAAGACAAACATGGAGCTCCTGATCCTCCTGCATGAGAACAAGCTGACATGAGCGCTGTGTCTGAGAGTGTCTCACTGTCACAGTGACAATAACACAGCTGCTGCTCACAGTCATTAAACTGACCTGAGGTCAGCTGTGCTCCTTACATATGAACCATGTGACCTCACATCAGTGCTGTGGATGACTGTAGTCATAGAAGAGTAGAGCTGTAGCAGGTGGTGTGAGGAGGAGGTGGTGTATTCTAGTTAACGCAGTACTGAAACACTCCAGCAGAGGGCGCTGTTAAGTCCTTATTGTAACACAGTTACTGTGTGCAGTTAGACTTCATACATAATCTGCACTTATTTCCATCAGACATGCTGTCAGTAAATGATTGGTTTCTATTGATTCTACTTTCTGTTGACTCATTTGATGACAGTGAAACAATCACAGCTGATTGTGTGATGATGTAAACTGTCACTGTTACATTCAGTGTGTGTGACATAATGTTAGTGCAGGCTGATAACAGCCTGGTTCTGTTAGAAACACATGAACGTGTCCATAGATCAGTGTGTGTTTAACATGAGAGCTTCAGCCCTGCTGATGTGTTAAATAAAGACATGCAGGAAAACTGATGAGACTCTGAAATAACTCTTTATATTTATAATGTAACTCTGCATCAAAAGAACAACAAAGGATCCCAGACAGGTTTCTGTGAACAAAGACCATTCTGATGTTTCTGTGTTTCTAACACTTTGACATTATTAGTAAACAGACTGCAGTGAGCAGCATTTATAAAGAGCTTCTATATAAAGATATGACAGCTGTTTGACAAGTTTATCACTCTGTGTTTGGACCTGATCAGTCCAGCTGTTTACTTGAAACATGTTCATTTACCTGTTCTGTTATATTCATGTTCTTGTCTCTGTTGAAAACACATTTTAATGTCCCTCAGATTTTTCTCCCAGATGAATAAATATAAAAATGACACAAACTGACTGCAGCTACTTTTTGTCCTTTCTGTCAAAAACCTTCATGTGACTCATGAGAGACACGTTTCAGCTGTTTGTGACAGATCAGAGGCCAACAAGTCATTTATAACACTTTCCATCATTGTTTAAAGTTCTCAGTGTTTCTGTGTTGCTGCGTATAGGATCTCCCAGCATCATCACTGTGCTGTCCAATCATTGTGTGCGAGGTTACCCTTATAGTGCGATGTGTGTTTGCACAAAGAGAAGCATGTGTGTCAAATATAAATAAGCACAGAACAGAAACAGCTGCTCGTTTCTTCTGTTTAGAGTCAAGTTAGTGTTTTGTGTCTTTGTTTGAGGCCTGATGTCGAGCAGAGGTGTGTGTAACTGCACTGGTCTGTTATATGTGTGAAGTGTGTGCTTCTCTTCAGCATCATCTTTGTCACTGCTGATTCCTTTGTGTCATCATGTGTTGAGAAGAGAGAACAGTTATAACGGAGGAGCAAAAGGAAGCCCTGAAATCTGCATCAACAAGGAAGTGTTGGCTCACCAGTGATCCCAGCAGAGCCACTGGTTTGGCTCCAGTTGTTCTAGATTCAATGATGTTGTTGCTACAGATACATGTCAGCATCTTTATTGAATTTAATATGAAGCAGAAATGGTGTCATTAGGAGAAGAAGAGGAGAACAAGTCCGGCGAGGAGGCAGCAGCTCTTAAAGATGAAACAGCAGCTCAGCCCTGAGCTCAGAGAGCTGCACATGAAAAAGCTCCTCAAGCAGATCCTGTCAGAGGTTTGTCATCAACAGGAGGAACTGTTCACATCATAGGATGAAGATGCTGTCAGCTGGATGAAGAAGGTTATTTAATGCAAACGTTCACACTGAAGTCAAATTGTTGTCGTGTTGAACAGATTCATGTACTGATCGTCTCCAGAATGTTAGAAGAGCTTCAATGAATCATTAGAAACAACTTACAGCTGCACAGCTGTGTCAAACACATCTGTGTGTCATTGTGGGATTGTTGTGTTTCTACATGTGACACACGTCTAAAACATGCACACAATCTGAACACAAACAGGGACTCATGTGTTCCCACAGCCAGATGCTGAGAGCCATTTCCTTGTAGTCCTGTGTCTACATACATGAACCATTAGATGTTATTGGAATGATTGTCAGCTCTGATAGTTTCATGTGTGTTTAGCTGGACGCTGTTTGATCCTCGACATGTTTAAAGGTGTCCAGTCCTGAGACACTGGGGCTGGAAACAGCTGTGATGTCATTGGACTGTCACACAGACAGAAGTGCATGAAGCGAGCAGCCGAGGAGCCGCTGATGTTTTGGATTCAACAGCATTTGAAAGGTCGACACAGACACATTTGCACACAGAAAGCTGAATCTGTCATATGCCACAGTGAACTCACTGTTCAGTGTTTTTCAGGAAGCTTCTTAACTGCCTCTGCTGCCAAACAAGCAGCTGATGTCCTTGAGAAGAAGCTGAAGAAGTCTTCAACAACAAATACAGGAAGTGGACTTTCAAATACTAGATTCACTTTAGACTCACAGAGAAATGACTCAACCAGCTGTGTTTGACTCCTTTGACTCTATGAAAGGTCAGTGTGTGTCTGCACACAGACTGTTGTGTTGGACTGTTATTCAGTTGTCTGCTGAATGTTTTCAAATGTCTGCATCTCAGCTGTGATGAGGCTGGGGGTCATGGGAGGCCACCGTAGCAGCCTCTTCAACATCATGACATCATCATAAATGCTGCTGGACTGTCTGATGGGCTGACGGTGAAAAAGCCGTCGGGAAGGAAACAGAAGACGTTTCAGAGGCTGCAGCAGATTTCTTTGATTCGGGGCCTTTTTCAGCTTTATTGGACAGAGCAGTGAAGATAAGTGACAGCAAAGCAGAGAGAAAGGGGGCGTGGCCCGGGTCAAAGCCAGGCCAGCTGCTCTCCACCTCGTGGTCACCTGCTCATCCTAGTGAGCTCCACCAGCAGCCCTTTCACACACTTTACACTGTCAAACACTGTGTGTGGACCTCAGCTAACAACAGGCTACATTTAAGTCTGGACTACATGCTTTTATATTGTTTTTATTCCATCAGCAGCTCAACATCATGAGCAGCTTTGACATAAAGACATCAAACTCAAGCTGACTTTAAACTACTTTTAATACAGGGGCTCAAAAACAACAACATCTTTATTATATATCAGGACAGAAAGTCATTTCATCTCAAAGGGAAACAGCTTTATTTGGAATAACCAGCACTATCAACTGGTTTGGGATCTCCACCAGTTTCATGTCTTTGCAGCTTCTCCAACAAAGTTCCTGTAAAATCAGCATGTTTGTCTTTATTGGTTTGATAGTGATTGATTATTCAGTCCCAATCTGCTGTCATCTAAAGAACAAAATGATGTTTCTATGAGTCACAAAGCTCCAGATGTTGTCGGCTTCACAAAGAAAACAAAGAACTTAAACACAAAGTGTTTGGAGCCAAAATGTTCCCAAGCTGCTCTTTTTGAAATGGCAGAGGTACAGTGGTGTCTAACAGCACACTGTGGAAGGCAAACATGTTATTGTTGGATGAAACTTCATGAATCCTTTGTAGATTTGAGCTGTTGGAGCCTTTCTTTTCTCTTCAGGTGTACAGATGCTGAGGAGGCAGGTGAAGCAGGTGGAGCTGTTGTGATGCTGGCAGAGGGTGTGTCTTAGTAACTCTGTGAGGCGGAACTGGATCCAACATTGTGGATGTGTTGATGTTGGAGCCATTAAGAGTCTCTGGCCACACTGTAGGATTTCCCTTTGATCCACTGTGGGGGCATTTTGGAGTCTGTCAGTGAAACTCTTCATGTTTGTGTTTGACTCCAGTTTATAGAAACAGAGAAATGTGTCATGCTTTTGTTCGGCCTCCACAAATACACACATTTGTTCATTGGTTGGACTTTTTGGAAGGAGACACATTGAAAACCATGTTAATAAGATCTTGTTGTTTCCTGTGGATCCGACACAGAGAGTGGACTTCAGACAGAAAGCGTGGAAGAGATTTTAGAGGCCGTGTGTGGCAACAGGAAGTTTCTGTGTGTTTGCTGATCTTACATGTGGAAAACAACACGTGATGTTTGTGAAGTTCTACAATGATCATTGTTCTCACAGCATTTTGAGTGGGAACAGTTCAAACTGGGAGTAGTGGGAGTTATTTACTGATTGAAACAAGCTGAATGTTTCTGTGACGATGAAGATCAGCAGCAGCTGATCAATGAACTGACATCTATCAGTCGTTTCATGAGATGAAGTCATCAGCAGACATTTGTTCTGACTGTGTGATGAATGTCAGAACGTCAGGGCTCTGCTTTAGTCACTGCTTGATGATCATTGGCTCATTGTTGAATCCAGGGCCCAGTCTGACCTCTGACCTTTGCTGCAGGTCTTCTGTGTTATCTCCACTTTCATGTCTGATCTTCTGCTGTATCGTCCAAAATAAACATCTGGATCATTTCCAACACTTCAGCAGATCTTTAGTTTGGGCAGTGCAGCACAGAATAACACATATTGTACTATACTGCCCACTTCCTGATCTTATTGGATCTGTGTGTGAGGTTGGTGAAGGAAACACATGTTTACTGAGTGAGTCGCTGCCATTAGGAACTAGTTTTTATATCACAGCCTGGAAATCACA
The DNA here is from genome assembly GCF_965226115.1 of Aulonocara stuartgranti. Taxonomy (NCBI): domain Eukaryota; kingdom Metazoa; phylum Chordata; class Actinopteri; order Cichliformes; family Cichlidae; genus Aulonocara; species Aulonocara stuartgranti. Next base: position 7,438,842 of record NC_138941.1, read on the forward strand.
CAGGACCATTTCTGCAAGTGAAAAGTCGTCATTGGAGGAAAATGATTATGTAGTTTGTGCGACTGAAGAATTGTCCCAACTACATGTGCTGCTGACCCTTGACCTTTTCTTTAGGTGCACAGAGGAGTCTGTGGGAACATCCAGAACTGAGGCATCTTGTGTACAAACGTGTTCAGACCAGATGTCAAATGATGTCAGATGTCATCCGTGAATGGATGCAACTGTGGATCGTTCCAATAAAATGAGGCAGTTTTGTAAGTACAAGCCCACTACAACCCATCATCAACATTTTAAATTACATTATACATCTTCACTGATATAAAGCACCACTATTTTAACCTGATTCACTTTTTCCACCCTAACAGTTCATTCCTCAAATCAAACAAGATATTTGACCCTAAAAAAATGCATCAACAAATAATTTTGTAATAAAATATTTATTCTTCAACTTTTACAAGTGAAATCAAACAAGTGTGTTTAAGAGTGAAACCAGAGTGGAAGCTGCTCATATAGAGTCCAACCCAGGCTAAAGTAAGCTGAGTAGAGCAGCACCATCAAAGTGTCGGCTCTCTGAACACGGTGCAAGATCGCCATCTGCAGGACAAAACTAGTTTTTCTCGCCCTCCTCGTCAACATCAAGATGATGTCATCGTACAGCAACTGATTCCCTGTCCGTCTGGAACAAAGCATTTACATTAAAAAAGACATTTACAGAAAATACAAACACCAACAACACATCTCATCATCACATGATATTTTATTATTTATTATATTATATATTTTTATTGTACCATCAACATCAACAAATACCAGCATATTTTCTTTGAGATTGAGTAGAGTGGACCTTTCCCTTGGTTCACTTCCTGCTCGCAGCATCAGCTGACCTCTGACTTCCTGGTTAAGGTCTCTCAGCGTTGACTGGAATATCAAATCGGACTCACACCATGTTCTTGTAATGTGGTCATGTCTGTCCGCTGTTTGAAGAGCATCTCTGGCCTAAACACAATAGGAAGAACAACAACACGGCTAAAAAAACAACAACACATTTCCATATTAGATGAAGGGCACCGTAACTGGAAATGGTAACATTCATCTGATGCTGCTTTGGATTTATCTTCTGTTTTAGACCAACTTTGATCACTTCGAGCCATCTTAAGTCCGTTTGTTCTAACTTCTCACTAACATCTCATATGATTTCAGATCCCTGCTGTTCCCCAGCTGCCCTGTAGGTTTGTGCTTTGACCTCCAGAGGGCGACAAATCAGCACAGACAGAGAGCTCCATTCAAACTTTGCTGCCATCAGGAATAATTCTTCAAATATAATCATCAGTGTTTGAGCAGTTATGATATCAGGGACAATCTAGACATGTGTGACAATACTGAACATGTCACATGACACACCTCAAACATCATGTGATCCACTCTCAGTCTGCATTTTCATTCATGACTTCAACAGGTTGAAATGAGCTTTGAAGAAACATTCAGTGAAATAAATCTTTCATGGATTCATGTGAGCAGCAGATGAACTTTACAAAGAATCAGTGGATTTATCTTCTGTTTTAGATCAACTTTGATCACTTCGAGCCATCTTAAGTCCGTTTGTTCTTCTCACTCACGAACGTCTCGTATGATTTCAGATCCCTGCTGTTCCCCAGCTGCCCTGTAGGTGGCCTCAGTGTGTCTCACACCATTTACAGATGATTACAGGTCGTTTACAGTTCAAACAGGTCCAACATAAGAAATATGCAGAAAATATCCTGCTATAACAGTTTGGGTCAAAGTGCAGATGTTCCAGATGTTCTGAGTCTGTCTGTGTTTCATGTTAACATGTAGATGTTGGACCAAAGTGAAGCTTTTTGATGTGACAGCAGGAATGTGAAGTGTAACTCTGAGCTGTAGGAAATGAAACTAAACAGACTTTTTCTCCTTTATTTATAGGAAAGTGTAGGAGAGCAACAGATGAACAAGCGTTACTGTAACAGGAAACATCAGAGGACCTGTATGTTCATCATCATCACTGTTTCCTTGTTCTGTCACAAACACACAACACTTCCTGCTCTCTCTCTGATGGATCTGATTGGCTGTTTCATTCACAGGAGGTCAGGGCGTCACACAAACAGCTTTAACTGCACAACGACACACTTTAAATCATCTGCAGACAAACCTGTGTGTTTGATTTATGAAGAAATAATAAAGACGTGTGTACAGCTGTCCATGAAGCAGCTTCTCACACAAACTCTGACACTTCAGCCACTTTAATTCCTGCAAAGCTGCGTAATAAAGAGCTGTGACTGCTATGAGCTGCTGATGATGACTGCATGAAGCTCTCAGCTGAAGCTTCTTTCATTTATTTTAATGTTAATGTCGCCTTTTTAAGTCTGTGTGAGGATTTTAATGACACACATTAAAGGAGCTTCTTTGATTAGAACCAAATTCATGTTGATTTTCAGCCTGAAATGATAAAAACTTTAATAATTCTGTTTATAATCATCAACCTGGAGACTAATGAAAAGTATAATAGTGAAAAAAAGCCTTTATTATTTGAGTAATGCCTGAATCTGCTCAGAGACGGAGACAACACAGAGGTGTTGATGACAGTTTGACATTAACTGAATTAAAAACAAAGTGCTCTTATTGTGAAAATCTGCCTCCTACTTCTTTAAATCATTTTTATGTATTTTTTAACCTCACAGTGAAACATTGAGGCATTAATCTGACACAGTTTGATCAGCAGCTATGTTTTCACTGACGTTTCACTTTGATTTGTTCAGACTGAGCAGAGAGGATCGGTTCTCTGTGTGCGCACTGCTGAGAAACACAAGCTCATTTCTGCTGTTTCATGAAAAGTGTTATGGAGGAACAAGAAGTTCAGCCTCTAAACTCTCAGCGTGAGGACTGAGTGAAGAGTTTCAGAGCAGAGAGTTTTGGCTCACAGCTTTTAGCGTCTACACAAAGAGACGATTACGCACTTGATCTGAGAACATCTCCACCTCCTACAAACAAACTCTCCTACGAGCAGCTGTCACAACCACAACAGGCAGAAGACTGGATCCTGCTGCAGGTTAATGATTGATCTAAAGGCAGCTGACCTTTGAGCAGGAACTTGTGAGTCTTTTATTGTGTTTAATGCTCACAGTGCTGAAGCCTGCAGACACACCCACATCATATTATTTGTTCTCAGGGTTGTTCGGCGTGGTGGAGTGGGAACAGAAACTTTCTGCAGGTTAATTATTGATCAAACTAAAGTCATATTAAGGAGCTACTGGCACGGAGTCAGAGCAGAGCTCAGAAATCTGAAATATATCAAAGTATATTAAAGTTAGAGTTTAGAGAACACTGTTTGGTTAGCTGCCTCAAAGGCAGATGACTCTCAATATCACAAGATCAGGTGAAATTTCAGACCAAGGGAAAATCACTGGGATTATCTGTGAAGAGGCAGAAAAGCATAGACCTCGTCTACCTTATAGACATTTTGAAAAGGTAAGAGTGAATCTGTCTTCATTCATCTACATGGAAACATAAAACCAAAAAACAAACCAATACAACAAAATCACACCCAGTAGGGCTGGGCGATATAAACAATAAACGACAGAATCGATTAAATTTGGTCAACGATAGAGATTTTGACTATACCGCTCTATCGCGACAGCGCATGTGATGATGTCATCAAACTGCACCTGTTTTGGTCGAAAGCATCGCAGCGGTTAAAACCATTATCCTCTGCAATTATGCTGGGTGACAGTCACAGCAAAGAGATGAAGCACTTTTGAAACGCGGGGAAAGCCAAAAACTGCGCTTCCTCCACTTCCGTAACATTGATTCAATAATGTTGAATTCTCTGCAGCTGCTCTATTCCCATGTTGTGGCAGTATATTAATAACTAGCCTCGTGTTGTGGATGAATGATCTCAGTTGTTCTCGTGACTGAAGTTTGGCCCGTGTATAGCATCCTGCTATGCGACTGCATTTGTCCCTGACCACCAGAATCACTCACGTTAACTTTTATCGAGTGGAAAAAGAGTTGGGGTTCATCCTCCAGCTTCACTGTGCTAATGTTATGCTAACATAGCTGTGTCGCTAGCAATCACGTAGCACAACATTATATACCAGGTAGTCCAACTTCAGTAACCCTGCAAACGCCACTGCTGTTTAGTTTTCTGTCTTCATTTATGTTGGAAGTGATAACAGAGCTGTTTGAATTAGTTTCAAAAATCTCAGTCAGAACATGGTATGAAATGTTTAGGTGTAAACTAGCGCGCTAACTTCCTGTTAACTTCTAACTCCGTTAAATTTAATAAATTCTGTTTTCATGGATATTAAACTTAATTGTTACATCTGCTAAAGCAGCAACGCTGATGATTTTATTAAAGATGAAAGAATTTAGACCGTTTTTAACCCTCAGTGTTCGTTTGACTTTGGGACCTGAAGGTGTCGGAGTTTTGGACCCAGATTACTCCGTGAAGCTCCTCACTACGGCAGCCGTAATGCTCTGACGATCCATCAAGCAGTGCTGCTTACCAAAGTTGTGCTAAAACATTTTTAACAGATTTCTGCAGCCAAAATCGGTTCGAGGTCACGAAGCACAACCAGAATTCATACATAAGGCACACTCTTGATTTTTGAGAAAATTAAAGGATTGTAAGTCTGCCTTATAGTGTGGAAAATATGTTATACAGAAGAAAAGAATATATCGCGATATATATCGTTACCGCACATGCTTCAAATTATACCGCGATATGGATTTTAGGCCATATTGCCCAGCCCTAACTCCCAATTTATTTACAACATTTGAAACATACAGTGTAGCTCCGTCAAAACACTCCAAGGCCAAGTGAAAGTGCTGAGAGGGAAAAGATCATGATTAATGATTTATTTAAACTCATAACTGGGTGCAGCAGCTGAGCTTTGACCTGTGAGCTGCAGCTTAAGCTTCTTTTATGGTTCAGTGTTTAATGTGTAAACTGTTTATCACTGCAGAGACGCCTACAGGCTATCTACTGTTCAAAAGTAAATTGTTATACACAGTGCAGCAGCTGACCGTTGACCTGTGAGCTTCAGCCTCTTTGCTGGTGTGAAGTGTTTAATGTGACGCAGTCTGCAGACACAGACGACTGCTGACGGAGAAGAAGCAGAGGATTTTCTCTGTTTCTACACAGACCTGGTCCAGACAGCAGAGAGCTGCAGAGTGAAGACGTTCATTGGAAGAAGCTGAGTAAGTTCAACATCCTCTTTGAATCCTGGATCAGGAAGTGAATATTTGGTGTTTAAATAAGGTTTCTGTCTTTGACTCAGTCTGCTGTCACTTTTTAGAGAGAAAAGGAGATTTTAGATTAACTGGTGTTCCTGCTGCTCCAGCATTAAAGCACAGTATAGGTGACTGCGCTGATGCCTGTTTATAATTTCACCAAAGCTAATAAACTGTTGGCTAAATTTTCTTGTTTTCAGATGTAAACAGAGGTGAGAGGAGCAGATAATAAGGATTAAATATTATGCTGAATAACTAAATTCTGCTAGTCTGTGACGTAACTCCCAGCAGCATCGCCTCATTTCTTTGACCTTGACCTAGCTAAGCTAACATGAGTTAGCTAAGCTAACATGAGTTAGCTAAGCTAACATGAGTTAGCTAAGCTAACATGAGTTAGCTTAGCTAGCAGAGCAGCTATCTCTGCTGTCTGTCATGTGACCGAGTCAAGTGTGTGTAGTAGAATTGTTAGCATAGCTAGCAGGCTGAAAGAAGCTAGCAAACTGTGTGAACACTTTGTAAGAGGTGAGCAGTGAAGGATAAGGAGCTCCTCCAAATGCTGATTATGCACTTAACCTGAATTTACTGCTTGTTACATTATATGTGATGTTCAGTCAAAAACAATTACTTAAATTAACATTATTATTAGTAGTAGTATTAGTATTAGTATTTGTTTATTATTCATGACATGGCTCCCTACTGTAGTGGTTTGAACAACTGATCTGTGGTTATTGTGTCCCTGCAAATTCAACAATGCGCCTCAATGCAAAGCATCAAACAAATATTTTTATTATCAAGTCCTACTGGATGAATCACCGTAGCTCTGACAGTGAAGCACACTCATTTTTATTGGTAGTCACCTTGTAAGCAATGTTCCCTCTAAGCTGCGCACTGTTGGCACGGTCTCTGCGCAGAGAAAATCTGTATTGAGCACACAAAAAGAATTCTAACCTGAATTGAAATTAAAGTAAATATGTGCCGGTGTTTTAGCAAAGCGGCTGATGTGGAGTGAAGCCACGTTAATGACAACGTGTACAACCATTGGAGATGTGAGCAGGACAGACGGAACAACTGACAGGAAAAGTGTGGACTTTATACCAGTTTTTAAATTGTGTTGATCGACCACGTAAAACCAGAGTTATGATAAAAATATCTGCAATGTTTTGTTTTCTTCCTGAATACTGTCGTTGTTTATATTTACTGCAGGAAGAAACGGTAAAAACTGCGTTTTATAAGGAAAACGCTCGAAAGCCTGTGAGCAAAAACAATACCAACCCCCAGCCTTTCCTATTGGTCGAAAAATGTACCATGTCGACCAATCAAAACATGGCATTTAGTTGTTAAGAAACGGAGTGACGGCGGTGTTTTGAGATGTGAGAGATTTGAGACGTTTAGAGCAAATCTTGTGTAGTTAGTGTGTAGTTAGTGTGTAGTGTAGTCAATAGTGTTGTTGTGTGTGTCAGAACAATGAGGCGACTGCTGAGTGTTACAGGTGTTACAGCAGTGACACATCTGCTGTTGTCAGGCCTGCAGGTATCAGGCTGTTGTTCTCCTTCATCTCATAGTGGACAGAAATTATTTTTTGGAGCGGCACAAATAATTTGTGTGGCATCAGATTTGATGCAGAACAGCTGATTGTTCTGTAAATAGTTTGAAATGTTTATTTTAAAAAAACACCTTGGCTGTAGTTTTTTGCAGTAAACAGCTGCAAAAAACTCTGTTTGCAAAACTCAGTTACTTTTTTGAAGAAGTAACTATATAATTAACTGCCCAACATTGGTCATTATTTACTGTATGTTGCAGACAGAGTTACAGACTCTCTCCCAGACCACAGACTCATAATACAAGTCAGAGCTTTATTTAAAGAAAGTTGTGTTTTCAAAATTGAAGTTCAAGTTATTTTTCCTTCCAATAGTGTTAACATGCTACAGGTCATGAACAAGATTTTCTTTTTTAACTTTCATTGTAAGTGGGCTAAAGCAGTTAATTAAAAGTAGTTTAACAGAAATGTAAACGCTGTAAATTGATTATTTTAATAAACATGTAACTTGGATGGATTCGACGCTGGCGTGACCACAGTGCACACGTCTAATGTCGCTCACAGTGGATCGCTCAGGGAGGTTGTGTGTTCGCTCAGACAAGTGAAACATTAGAGGGAACATTGCTTGTAAGTGCAAGCTTTAAACTCTCATGGATGAGTAAAACTCATTAGAAACACTGGCGAGCAGTGAGTGAATAACAGGTCTGACAGCAGCAGCAGGGACGGTGCTGTCATAGTTTAATGTGGAGTCTGTTTGAACTCAAACACTGAAGAGCAAAGAAAAGAACTTTAATGGTTCTGGGTCCCTTTGACCAAGCACTTTGCATTTTTTGTATTATGGTTTATGGTTCTGGTTCATTTACAGTCTTATTTATGCTTCTTTGAGTTTCTTATACTTCCTGTTTAGTTCCTTGATCATTAGATTCCCTCTGTGTCTCTGTGTGCCTCTGTGTGTCTCTGTGTGTGTTTGTGTGTGTTTGTGTGTGTTTGTGTGTCTCTGTGTGTGTTTGTGTGTGTTTGTGTGTGTTTGTGTGTCTCTGTGTGTGTTTGTGTGTGTTTGTGTGTGTTTGTGTGAGGCCTGGTGCTCCATTCTATATTTCCTCAGCCTGTCATGTCTCTCTTGTCTCCTCTTTCCCTCGCTCACTCTCGTCTGCCTTTCCTCCACTCCTCTGTCAAGCTCACGTGTCAGTGTTGTGTTCCTTTGTTTGCTGTTTTATTGTGAAAGTCTTGCATTCTTTGTTCAGTGTGTTTCATTTTTCCTGTGAAGGTTCTCAGTCATCCAGGTCATCATAGTTTAAGGAGCTTGGAAAGAAAAGCATCTGGACTTCTATAAGTTGCTTGAAGATGTTTCGCCGTTATATTTGGATCCTACCCTGTCTGCATTATGCAGCTAGTTCAAGACCAACATTTTTCTAGTTTCCCAAACAGTGAATCAGTGTGTGTCAGTGAATGCATCGTGTGTGCTTCAGGCTCCATCTAGTGGACTGATAGCAGAGCAGCTGATGGCAGCTTCCTCTGCCTCACACTGCTGTCTGACTGCATCCAGCTGACACTGAGATGAAGCAGGAAAGAAGCAGCTGATATTTGGACAGCACACATGATGAAAGGAGGATTTCAGCTGATGTGCACATGAATGATTTGTGTTTCCTCTGCAGGTAGAAAGTGTGTGTGAGCTGAATTGAGCAGCATGGATCAGTGTGAGGACAGAGAGGAGGGAGTCCCTCCCTCTAAAAGCACTCTGTGTGGGGAACATGAGAGCCAGACCAAAGCTCAGAGGTGAGATGACCATCTCTAACTGTCCATGACTCTTCTCCATGTCACAGCTCAGCACTCACATCACTGCTGCATCATTATTCACAGGAACCAGCCTGGACCTCCACCCAGCTTTGTGTCCTTACAGAGTGACTGGTCTGCTGGTCGTCTCATTGATTTTAAATCCCAGCCTGTGTCTGCTGCAGAGAGGTGAGCTGTTAGCAACATGAACTCTTTGATGTCAGTTTATCTGATTTAAATGAACTGTTTGATGTTTCCTGGTCTCTAAACTGCATCTCAAAGGAAGTCACTGAACCTTTATTCCTTATTTCTATCAAACATGTCCAACATTTAAATTCCTGCTGCTCACAGTGGGACCATCAATAGTCCTGCACAGTGTAAATGACCCCTGGGTGGCGCTCTGTTCTTACACTGTGAAACACTACTTTGGAGTTTCCTTCTGCTCATTCTCAAAACACATTTTTCTTCTCTGACAGGATCCATGGGAGACCTGCTGGACCTGAACCTGGACCCAGCTGTGTGTCCTTACAGAGTGACGGGTCTTTAGGTCGTCTCATTGATTTTAAAGTCCAGCCTGTGTCTGCTGCAGAGAGGTGAGCTGTTAGTAACATGAACTCTTTGATTAAACTGCTTGATGTTGTTGGATATAAACTACAAACACGTCGTTCCCTCAGTCCCATTTAAACTGTCTTTTAAAACAAGCCTTTGGTTTCTAAACAACTGAAAACCCACTTCAGCAAACAGGAAGTGATTAGAGCGTCCGTCCACTTCCTGTCAGGCCCTGCAAACATTTCATATTGAAGAAAAGTAGTTGACATCTCACATTTTTACTCCACCACATTCAACCATTGTGACATTTTACAGCATGAAACTCTTGTCACATGACTCCTGTTATGTTATAGAGTCATGTGACCACCAGGGAGGGATTTGTATGGATGAAACACATTCAAATCAATCTGATTCATCAATGGAAACATTTTTGGTGTAAATGCAGCAACACTGAAAACGCTGAAGATAAAAACACAACAGATGAAATATGAACAAATCGAGGCTTTGAATACACGTGTGTGTGTTTGAGACACAGAGATAAATGGATTGTGTGTCTGTCCTATTGCTGCATGAGGGTTTTATTGTAGATTTTGTGCGTGTACACTTTTGACCACGAAGGTGTTGAAAGGGCGTAAAACAGTTGGAGGCACCAGAGTGAACACTAGTGCTGTCAGTAGATTAAAAATGACTAATTAATGACACAATCTTCTGTCATTAATCCTGATTAATCACAATTACTTGATCAATAGCTGCAGTTACATTTTTCCAACTTTATATTTAAGCCTGTAACAGACGTTTACACCATATAATGAAGTCAATGCAGAATAAACACAAAGAATGTTAAACGCTTCAATTCAAAGAGACTTTGAATAGTTTTCAGTCTTTAACTCAGCTTCTCTGCTGTAAATACAACTTTGTAACAAACATATATACTAAAAGCTAAGTGTGCACTAATATATAATAATATATAATCTATGTTACTGCTGTTAATGAAAATGTTTAATCAGACTCATCACAGGGTTACTGTGGATTAATTTGGATTAATCACCATTAAACATCATTTTTAATGTAAACGAATCAAAGTTCATTTCATGAGCAAACAGACTCGAGAGAAAAGGGCAAATTTACACACTTAACATGTTTATTGAACATGTAAACATTGATTAACCTCCTGAATGAGCCGACCCCCCCAGGGACAGTCCTGCATGCTAATGATGGGCTCTGCTCTGTACCTGCAGGATTCTGTCAGCCACAAACTCCTCAGCTGATCCTGAATCTGAGCCCATCTGTCAAACCATCATTTTCTTCACAGGTCTGTGGAGGTGGCACTGATCCTGCAGCAGTCTAACACTCTCTGTCACTCTTCTTCAAGTCTTTGACACGAGGAACCAAAACTATGTTATTAACAACACTAACAGGTCTGCAGTTTGTCCACTTGGCAGTTGTGTCATCAGTGCTTTGCATCGTTGTGATATTTTAAGCTGGAAGTGCTTCGGTGAAAAGAAAATTCCTTCTGTCCCGATGTGCAGAATCCTTCATGTTGGTCGGCTGGTCCGTCTTGTTATTTTTTTAATGCTCAAACTTTCCATCGAGAGGTCAGTGTGTGTTTGTCATCTTCCATATTGAGCTGATTGGTTCAGCTGCCGTCACTAACAGATGTGCTGCACATCTGCACGTGTGCAAAGGTAACTCTACTCGGACAAACTGCTCGAAGTGCGTTGATAGAAACATTTCAGGGATTTTGAGTCGTTCTGCTCTCCAGATGTGTCGTGTTAAAGGTTTTTTATCATGTTAATCATGATAACAGATGAACCCCTAACCCTACATGTTAATTTTGACAGCAGTGGTAAATCCTTTTTAATGTTCTTCTGTCAGATCATTGATTAGACTCGACTCCAAATACGAGACTCAGAAAACTCAAATGAAAACTCAATTCAAACCAATGAGAAAAGGAATTCTTCTGTTAGAATGAAAACATGTGGAAGTGGTCAGGTTTCAAACACTCGATGAATCTGCTGCACAGTTACATTCAGGGACCTTTGGCCTCCTGAGAGCATTAGTTGATGGTTCATCACAGTTTTCTCAAAGTTTCCTCTGAGCTTCTGCAACATCATCACTTACATCACTGATGAAAGAAAGTTCATAGAAAACAGAAAATATATCTTCAGAATCTGAGAGTCTAAAACTTGACAGACTTGATTCAGATGAAGTTATTTGAGCAGAAACTCCTGGATCTTTATCCTGTGTTGATCTAATCCTTCATGGTTCCTCCACAGAGTGGACCAGCAGAGCTCAGAGGTTCCCAGTGGTCAGTCTGCCCAGCAGCATCAAACACAGCTGGACTCCATATTTATGGTCTGTACATGTACAACAACTACTTTATTATTATTATTAATAATAATGCATTTATTTATAGGTCCCTTTCAGAACACCAAGGACTCTGTGGACTAAACGACCAAAAGAAACAAACTTTGAAATCAGACGGTGCAAATGTGATCACAGGGAAACGTTTTAAACATCGAGGCTTTAAACAGAAACCAAAGTGAAACAGTTTGTAGTCGAGATCAGTGGGAATGAAGCTGAATAACTGTTTCTTCAATAACTTTGAGCTCTTAAAAAAACAAAAACTAGCTGAAAGTCTGGCTGCTCTTATGAAAAGTACAGAGAAATTATGGGTCGCTCAACACTTGTGCACAATATAAGAGTTTAAATAAATCTGAAGAATAACTCAAAGTCCTACAATCATACTGAGAAAATCATCTACAGCTAACTATCCAAGTGGATTTGTTTAAGACAGCTCCATCTGCTGGTGGCCCTCTGCAGGTGCATGAAAGGGGCGTGTTTATAGTGAAAGTAGTAGAGAAAGTAAACCCCACGGGAAGGAGGGAGGACTCTCAGCAGCTTCCAGCTCATATTCAGACATTTGACTTCTCACTGAAAGCAGCAAGTTTGAGTGTCTGTACCTTAGTTAGAAGAGATAACATGTCAGTAGTAATTAGAGTTGATTGAGCAATGCTGTCCTTATAATGTAGTTTATTATTTTTATGGACAAGTCCAGTTTTTCTGTAGAGCCTCTCAAGTTGGTGACAGCAGCAGTGGAAGTTCACGTGTAAACCAGAGCAGCAAATCAGGTCCAAATGTGTTGTTCACAGTGAGTGGGATCATCATTGGCTGCTATGTTAACCTCCTGCAGCAGGATGTGTTTGGTCAGAGAATGGATAGATCACTAAGTCATTGTTGAGTTTAGGGAGACAGTAGACAGTTGGAGGAGGTTCAGCCAGTTGACACACAGTAGATAAAATAACTGAAGGCAGGAGCAGACACCTGTATGACTTTCCACCTCTCACATAGATTATTGTCCCTGGGCAGCGCCACAGGGCTGGTAGATGTAAACAAAGCTGGAGGAGAGGATTTATTCATCTGAGAAAAGTCACAGAGTTGTGTCTTGATGCTCAATCATCCAGGTACGTAAATCCCAAAAAGCTTGATTCTGTTCATCTGGATGTTTTCAGTGGGAGAAACGTTTCATCATCATCAGGTGACTTCTTCAGTCTCAGCTGACTGCAGGTTTCAATCTTATAAACAGGACATTTGTATGACTGAAACCAGCCCACTGAAGGAACAATGGGCTGGGAGGTCAGTTCATTGATCATTGGTACGCATATTGTCAGGACCATTGATCAATGGTTGTTGATCAATGTTCATGAGTCCAGTTCACAGAGAGCTGGGGAATGGCTGCAATCACAGCATGTAAGATGGTGACAGTTGTACCCTTAGGCCCCTCCTCCATTCAGAGATGGTCTTTCCTTTTCACATAAATGGCCTCCTTGACTCCGCCCTCAAACCAGCGTTCACATTTACTCAGGACCTTCTTGATGTGAAGTTCTTCTGCTTCGCTGGCTGCTGTGTCTGTGGGGATGGTGTTTGTTCTGTGTTGTAGCGTCCTGATGACGCCCAGTTTGTGCCCCAGTGGATGATGAGAGTCAAACCTTAAATACTGATCTGTATGCGTAAACAGAGTGAACCTTTAAGACCAGTTGTCTGTATGATCAACTCAGTCACCTGAAACATCTCCAAGTTTCTGGCTTTGATCATCAACCTGTTGGTAGTTCAGCTCTGAACACCAGTGAAATGTTTCTCCCACTGAAATCGCTGCATTCATATGAACAGCATCAACGTTTTGGGATCATGGAGTTGTGGACAAAGTCTCAGTTAATCAGATAAAGTCAAACCTATAATTGGTAAAGAGTTCGTGGATGATATGCCCCTTGATCGTAAAGAAGTGGATGTTGTGTGGACTAAAGTTCAGAGTGGTGGGTCATTCATAAATATTCTGTTCCAGCTGCTGGAGGACAACATCATCACTTTTGTGAAGAACGAGCTGAAGAAGATCCAGAAGGCTCTGAATCCAAATAAGCCCCAGTGCTTGGAGTTTCAGAGGGAGGATGATGAGCAGAGGAGCAGCAGCAGAGAGGCATTTGTGAAGATCACAGTGGACTTCCTGAGGAGAATGAAGCAGGAGGAGCTGGCTGACCGTCTGCAGAGACGTAAGAGGATTTATCTAAAGATTTAAGCTGCTGGATAAATGAGAGACTTGTGGCACCAGTGTGTTCAGTCATTTCTCAGTGGGTCAGAAATTGTCATCAGCATTTTGTAAAATGTGATTGTTAAAGTTGTATTTTTATTATTATTCAGAACTTCAAGCTGCAGTTTGTCATCGTAACCTTAAATCCACCCTGAAGAAGAAGTTCCAGTGTGTGTTTGAGGGCATCGCTAAAGCAGGAAACCCAACCCTCCTGAATCAGATCTACACAGAGCTCTACATCACAGAGGGAGGGACTGCAGAGGTCAATGATGAACATGAGGTCAGACAGATTGAAACAGCATCCAGGAAACCAGACAGACCAGAAACAACCATCAGACAAGAAGACATCTTTAAAGCCTCACCTGGAAGAGACGAACCAATCAGAACAGTGCTGACAAAGGGAGTGGCTGGCATTGGGAAAACAGTCTTAACACAGAAATACAGCCTGGACTGGGCTGAAGACAAAGCCAACCAGGACATCCAGTTCATATTTCCATTCACTTTCAGAGAGCTGAATGTGCTGAAAGAGGAAAAGTTCAGCTTGGTGGGACTTGTTCATCACTTCTTTACTGAAACCAAAGAAGCAGGAATCTGCAGCTTTGAAGACTTCCAGGTTGTGTTCATCTTTGATGGTCTGGATGAGTGTCGACTTCCTCTGGACTTCCACAAAACTACAATCCTAACTGACCCTAGAAAGTCCACCTCAGTGGATGTGCTGCTGATAAACCTCATCAGGGGGAAACTGCTTCCCTCTGCTCGCCTCTGGATAACCACACGACCTGCAGCAGCCAATCAGATCCCTCCTGACTGTGTTGGCATGGTGACAGAGGTCAGAGGGTTCACTGACCCACAGAAGGAGGAGTACTTCAGGAAGAGATTCAGAGATGAGGAGCAGGCCAGCAGGATCATCTCCCACATCAAGACATCACGAAGCCTCCACATCATGTGCCACATCCCAGTCTTCTGCTGGATCACTGCTACAGTTCTGGAGGATGTGCTGGAAACCAGAGAGGGAGGACAGCTGCCCAACACCCTGACTGAGATGTACATCCACTTCCTGGTGGTTCAGGCCAAAGTGAAGAAGATCAAGTATGATGGAGGAGCTGAGACAGATCCACACTGGAGTCCAGAGAGCAGGAAGATGATGGAGTCTCTGGGAAAACTGGCTTTTGATCAGCTGCAGAAAGGAAAGCTGATCTTCTATGAATCAGACCTGACAGAGTGTGGCATCGATATCAGAGCAGCCTCAGTGTACTCAGGAGTGTTCACACAGATCTTTAAAGAGGAGAGAGGACTGTACCAGGACAAGGTGTTCTGCTTCATCCATCTGAGTGTTCAGGAGTTTCTGGCTGCTCTTCATGTCCATCTGACCGTCATCAACTTTGGACTCAATCTGCTGGAAGAACAACAAACAACCTCCAAGAAATCTGAAACAAGAGAATCCGCAAAGAAACACTTCTACCAGAGTGCTGTGAACAAGGCCTTACAGAGTCCAAATGGACACCTGGACTTGTTCCTCCGCTTCCTCTTGGGTCTTTCACTGCAGACCAATCAGACTCTCCTACGAGGTCTGCTGACACAGACAGGAAGCAGCTCACAGTACAATAAGAAAACAGTCAAGTACATCAAGAAGAAGCTCAATGAGAATCTGTCTGCAGAGAAAAGCATCAATCTGTTCCACTGTCTGAATGAACTGAATGATCGTTCTCTAGTGGAGGAGATCCAACAGTCCCTGAGATCAGGACGTCTCTCCACAGATAAACTGTCTCCTGCTCAGTGGTCAGCTCTGGTCTTCATCTTACTGTCATCAGAAGAAGATCTGGATGTGTTTGACCTGAAGAAATACTCTGCTTCAGAGGAGGCTCTTCTTAGGCTGCTGCCAGTGGTCAAAGCCTCCAACAAAGCTCTGTAAGTACATATGTGATCATAGCTTTAGTTTTTAAATGTTTATTCTAGTTAACACAGATCAGGTGGAACAACTCAAATAAAATATCAAAAATATTAAGTGGTCATCGGTACTCAGTTTGTTCAGTACTGAATACATTGGAGCACAAATTGTCCACGTTTCTGAAATATTTCTGGGTGTAACTGTCACCAAAGTGAAATTTAGACCTGGCCTGTGGTTGTTATCTAAGTGATAATCATCAATTCTACTAAAACAAATACAAAATAAAGAAGTTTGACACATTCTGTTGATATCAAAATCACACTGAACAATTCAGTGTTGTTTTACTGCTGTTCTCTCTTCACTTCTTCTCCTCTGATTCTCTCCACATGTTGCTCTGCATCAGTGCTCAGTTTCCTGACAAAACAAGATGAAATATTGCTAAAAATAATAGTATCTCATTACGCTTCAACATACGTGTTTTATTTTTGTAATTGTTTATCTGTTATTTTTCAGACTGAGTCACTGTGACCTGTCAGAGAGAAGCTGTGAAGCTCTGGCCTCAGGTCTCAGCTCTCAGACCTCTAATCTGAGACAGCTGGACCTGAGTAACATCAACCTGAAGGATCCAGGCGTGAAGCTTCTGTCTGAAGGACTGAAGAGTCCACACTGTACACTGGAAACTCTCAGGTGAGATCAAGCATTTTTCTTTCATCAACTGACAGAATTAGCAGATTAATAATAAGGCAGTCCTCTAATAAGAGGAGAAGTGGAGGTGTTTTGAAGGGCAACGTACTCTTATGTTAACAAGACAGGAAGTAGTTCCTGGGAACTGCTTCCTTTGTTATTGTCTAAGTAGAAACATGATGGTGAAACAGTGATGAGTTTGCAGAGGTGGATCCACAGCACACAACACAACAATGCAGTTGCGTGCTGAAAGCAGACTTCTCACAGATTCTGAGACTGCAGGTTTCATCACTGTCCAACCAAAATTCACTGAACCAGCAGTAAATGAACGTCCAAAACTACGCTTCATGTTTAAAAAACAGATGATCAGGGGGATTTGTGTTTACATCTTTTTTGTGTGATCTGTTCACCTGCTGTTTCAGCTGTTTGGTGGTTGTTGAGATGGTTTTGTGAACTTTTAGCTGAGATTCTGACGTTTCTGTAGATACCACACATGTCTAATTACTTTGTACAGCATGAATGGCCATAACGAGGTTTTTAACAGTAAGAAAAGTTGTAAAACTTCAGAAAATATAGTTAAAAGTCCAAAACCTTCTACGTCTGGTGGCTTGTGGTAAGGAGCAGATCAAACGAGTAAAGAATTACGTTATAATTATAAATGGCTTCAACAGCACATTCAGGTCTGTGAGACTCATTCAGACACTGAGCCGTGGCTCTGTGCTACATGCACATATTTCTGCATCTCTGCCATTCAGACACACTTTATATATAGTTTATTTTATGTAGTATTCAATACTGAACTGTACATTTAGTCTTTTTAAAGGCAGCAAGTTTTATTCAGTGTTTTCATAAAAGCCTTATTTCTATCCATTTACTGCTATTAGGAAGAACACGTGAGGTTTAAGACCTGGACCAGTTTGAAACCTTTTGTCCTCCACAGTGGAAAATGGGTGGAAATAAAAATGGGTCTCACTTTAGCCAGCTCCTAATTTTATCAGTTCTGCTCTCAGCGTCTCCTGTATATCTCCTGTATAAATGTTGCACTCAGCTTTGTGGTCTCCAATATCACTGAAATGCAGCCAGATGCTGCTCATTTTGCCTTTTCACTCTTTCCTGACACGCTTGCATTTCAGTACAGCTCCCATTTCTCTGTGTACTGGTCTCTACCACTACCCTTGCTGTCTATGGGACATGTCCTCTTTCACATAATGGTATGATCCCAGTCTGTCTCTTAAAGTGTTTGGCCACATGGTTTGCTCATCAGAATAACATCTCAGCCGTGCTCACATTGATTATCAGCAAGCCTGAAAATTCATCAATATTTGACATATGAAATTATCTCAAGGGCTGGATTTGGCCCACGGGCCATATGTTTGACACCCCTGGTTTACACAGTTTGGTATTCAATGTACAAGTGAGCTAGCTCTCAGCTAACTAGCAGACAAGCTAACTGCTGGGACTGCGTCTTTCTAACAAGAGCGTCAGACACTCAGACTGGTTTCCTTTGTGGATGATGATGTGTTCTCACACTGATCCTTCATGCTGATGCTGCCATCCACCCACTGCTCCTGGATTCCTCATCATCATCTCCATCAGCCCTCACAATACTCCACCTTCTTCAGCTTCATGTTCAGCAGCCTGGATGGACAGTAATTCTTTCCATGGGTTATGGTGGGACATTGAGAGCTGAAGTCAAACAGCAGTGAGAATGAAAGACTGATTCATTTCTATTTAGTCTTGTGCTGTGCAGCTTTGTTCAGAGCATTAAGGCCCAGCAAAGATTACTGAGGTCACAGAGTCCTGATGAAACCTGTGTGCTTATAGAAACTGAGACCAGATGAACCAGAATAGAAGGACATTAAAATGAAGTGTCAGCTACACAAAGGCAAAGCTATTCAGTTGTTGCTGTGAGTTATTTAAATGGAGGATGGAGTCAGACTTTAAGCTGCTGGACTCAGTCACTATATCCTGTTGTCCTCATAGAACCTGGACACACAGACTCACCTGTGACACAGTGACACACAGTGTGGGCTACACACACATTAGAAAGTGGATCAGTCACACTTGTGCAATCATTTGTTGTGCTGGGAAACCATGAACACTTTGAATCACATTAATGGCTTTGTTACAGCAACATTCAATCATGAGTTCAAAAGTAGTGCATTGTGTACTTATTTTAATAGTACTGCAGTATGAGAAGTGCAACATTCAGTGTGCAGAAACAGATCAGGTGCTTTCTAACAGCAGTGTTCCCTTTAACACAGCAGCAGTTCAAATATTTCTGTCAGTCTGAGCTGAAACATGAATCTAATCAAATATCAAATCAAAGTTCTTTGCCTCTGCCAGGACGTTAACATTTGATCTAGTTTTTTACAAAGTTCCCTCAGCGTCCAGAGCCACCAACATACCTTTGATCAACAGCAAGTGAACATTTATAAATGTGTGTTTGCAGAACAGGAAGCAGCAGAACTATTGTTCTGTTATCAGGCAGCAGCACAAACGCTCATCAGCTCATTTACTGTGCAGGACTTTGAGTGTGTGAAGTGTGTGTTTGTGCTGGATTTCCTTTGGAGAATCTCAGTCAGAAACCAGACAAAGAAAAACTCTTTCAACAGTCCAGGTTGAGTTGACAACATGAACTGCATTTATCTTCCTCTGACTGACATGTTCTTCCTCCTCTGCACCGAGCCAGCTGCTAAGACTCACAAGCTCATTGACATTTTCTGATGATAAAGAAACTCTCTTCTTCTGCACAATATGAGCAGCAACAGAGAAGAAGCTTTCACAGGTACAGATGTTGCAGCTGTGGCCAAGTACATGTGCTGCATGTTGGAGCAGCACTCTGATGGACAGGCCTCTGTACTGATGGTGGGCTCTGCTCTGTATCCACCACACTGTTCTCAGCTGAGTCTTCCTCCTGTTCACAATCACACTCTGATCAAGCATGTTCATGTTGTAACGCCGTGGCTTTCGTAGTCTCTCCTTTTTCTACAGCTCATGTGTTCTTCTTGTGATGCTGCGTCTTGAGGCTCATACATGCCGTCATTTGTTGATCCTAAGAACGTTCCTCAGACCGACTTCTTCAACAACAGATAACTTTAGTTGTATCAACACTGCCTCCTGGAACAGTTTAAAATGAACATGTCAAAGATCTGTACCTGTCTCCATGTTTCTGTCCCCGCCCCTTTCTTTCTGTCCTGGGTCATGTGAGCGCTGCAGTAGTATTAGGCCCACCCTCAATGCTCCCATTGGCTGAGACGCATAATGACGCCCATCTCAAGCCAGCACTGATCAACATCCCTCCTGTGACCCATGGCTGTTATATTCAGAGCCAGTGAGCACTTTCACAATAATCATGATTTTAAAAACTGTGATTAAAATAATTGCTGACGTTAATCAGTTAATGAGTTAACGAGATAATAACAGGTTAAGTTGCCCTAATAATTAGACTTTGGTGACAAACTGATGTGATCTCCATGTTTCCTTTGTTGGACTGTGGGCGAGTGTCAGAACTGAATGTACTGAGTAACATGTAGAGTTTAAACATGTGTCAGTTCCAGTTTTAGAGCTCTAAAGTGCAGCTATCATGTTAGGAATATGTTAGGAATAGACAGGAACACTGAGCACACTGAGGTCAAATCTTTATTTTACCACTCGCTGCATTCTTGATGTTCATGAATTCAGCAGGTTCATGATTGTCTGCAGCATTAATCTCATATTTCCATTAAAGTGTTGAATTTGACTGTTTGATGTTCTTTATGATCTCTGGCACCAGTTCATCTGTAGGCTGAGCTCAGTCCATCCATTTAGTGAAATGATGTTTAAAGGTCTCCTTGTTCTGTGAGCGTGCACAGATCCTGAAGCAGAAAGCCTGGGTTACAGAGAAATGATCATCACTGTGATGATGCTCATCATCTCTGACTGGGATTTGAGGTTTTGTCAAAGCAGCAAAGAAAGCCTGGCTATGTTGGACTGGGTGTGGCAGCAGCTCCCAGTTTGAGTTCAGGAGACAGACACCCTCTCTACTTTGAAGATCAGCTTCAAACTTTTTCCTTTTTGATAAAGCTTATAGTTCGAGCTGGATCAGGTGACCCTGAACCATCCCTTAGTTATGCTGCTATAGGCTCAGGCTGTTGATGGACTTCCCATGATGCTCTGCTTTCTTCTCCCCACTTTTCACTCCTGATGCTTTTATATGTCACTACTGCATGTCCTTAACTTTTGTCTCTCTGTTTTGTTCTTGTCTCTCTGAGCTCATCTCTTCTCTTTCCCCTCACCCTGCAACCAGTCATGGTAGATGCTCCTCCTGGAGCCTGTTTTCACTGGGAGGATCTTTGTATCAGAGGGAGTTCTTCTTCCCACCATCACCAAGTGCTGCTCACAGTCGATTGTCTGATGTTTGGGGCTTTCTCTCTAATATTGGAGGCTGTTACCTTACACTGTTAAACAGCTTCAGATGACTGTTGTTGTCTGTTGGGTATTGTCACTTATAAATAAAGTTACATTGAATGGATGTAAATGGATAGATGTTATTGTGACAAAGAGAAAACGGTTGTTGACAGATGGATTGTTGTTTTGTGTGTCTGCAGTCTGTCAGGCTG
Organism: Aulonocara stuartgranti; assembly: GCF_965226115.1. Classification (NCBI taxonomy): domain Eukaryota; kingdom Metazoa; phylum Chordata; class Actinopteri; order Cichliformes; family Cichlidae; genus Aulonocara; species Aulonocara stuartgranti. The sequence goes on from NC_138941.1 coordinate 7,459,703, forward strand.
TCTGATCACAGAGGAAGGCTGTACTTCTCTGGCCTCAGCTCTGAGCTCCAACCCCTCCCATCTGAGAGAGCTGGACCTGAGCTACAATCATCCAGGTCCCTCAGGAATGAAGCTGCTGTCGGCTGGACTGAAGGATCCAGGCTGGAGACTGGACACTCTCAGGTATGGAGAGAAAATCTGATAGAGGAGGAAGAGCTGGAAACATTTCCCGTGTCTTTCACTCACTTCCTGTTTGTTTCCTGCAGATGAGACATGAACAATCACACATGCAGGAATATTTTCAGGGACAGACACACTAGTCTAGCTGGATAGTTCATGGATATTTATGTAGGGGTCTCCAAGGAGTCTGTTTGCAGGAACATTTAGGTCACAGGTGTACCTGATATAGATACCAGTGTACCTAATAAAGTGTCAGCTAACATTTGGAAATGGAAGCTTAAATAATGACAAACTGTACATTCACAGCTGAAGTCACAATAAATTTGTTCCGAAGTGCACATTTTTCTGTTATTGTTCTCAAACAACAGAATGAGAATGAAATATTGATTCTAACAGGGCCCATAAACAGCATTAGCTTAGTAGCATTAGCTTATCAGAGTTTCCATCATGGTCACACAAATCCTTAGCAGAGAAAAGTGGCCTACTTAGCAATAGCTGCTCAAGTTGTATAAAGAAAGGGAAAACAGTATTAGCATTAGCTGCTAATGGCAGCTTACTTAGCATAAACTCTTCACATCTTTATAATGCAAGGGAAAGGAGTCACTCATGGAAGCCTATTTAGCATTAACGTCTCACATCATTATAACACAAGGGAAAAGGGTATTAGCGTTAGCTACTAATGCTTATTCACCTCAAATTAGCTTTAGCTGCTAATGGTAGCCTACTTAGCATTAACTCCTCACTAATATAATGCTAATTCACATCAAATTAGCATTAGCTGCTCATATTGTTATAAGGAAAGAGAAAACGGTATTAGCATTAGCTACTAATAATTATTCAGCCCTAATTAGAATAAGCCTCTAAAAGCAGCCTACTTAGCATTAACTCCTCACATCGTTGTTACCCAACGGAAAAGAGTATTAGTATTAGCTACTATCATTTTTAATAAGTAAGAGAAAACAGTGTTAGCATTATTGAATAATGCTAATTCACACTAAATTAGAATTAGCTATTTACAAGAGCGTACTTAGAATTAGCCGCTCACATTGTTAAAAAGTAAGGGAAAACAGTATTAGTATTAGCACATAATGCTAATTCACGTCAAAGTAGCATTAGTTAATAATGGCAGCCTACTTAGCATTAACTGCTCACTAATATAATGCTAATTCACATCAAATTAGAATTAGCTGCTCACATTGTTAAAAGGGAAGGGAAAACAATATTAGCATTAGCTGCTAATAATTATTCACCTAATTAGAGTTAGCCCCTAATGGAAGCCTAGTTAGCATTAACTCCTGACATAGTTATAATGCAGGGGAAAAGGGTTACCATTATCAGATAATGCTAATTTACATCAAATTAACAATTGTTAATAATGGTAGACTTCGTATCATTAGCTGCTGTCATTCTTACAAAGCAAAGGAAAACAATATGAGCATTAGCTGCTAATGCTTTTTCATCTAAAATTAGCATTAGCCACTAATGGCAGCCTACTTAGCATTAACTCCTCACTAATATAATGCTAATTCACGTCAAATTAGCATTAGCTGCTAGCATCAGCCTACCTAGCACTAGTTGTTCACATTGTTAAAAGGGAAGAGAAAACGATATTAGCATTAGCTACTAATAATTATTCACCCCTAATTAGAATTAGCCGCTAATGGCAGTATACTTAGCATTAACTCCTCACATTGTTATAATGTAAGGGAAAAGAATTAGCATTATCTAATAATGTTGACCGTGGCCCACTGGAAAAGTTCAGAACTAAAGATTTAGGAGTGTTTCTCGATAGCTCTTTCTCATTTGAGAAACAAATGAATTCTGTTATTAAAACCAGCTGTAAGGTTTATATTGTTGATTGATGCTTAGAAATATTTACTCATATATGCTTAGAGTTTTATAATCGATTGCATAATGATAGAAGTTTGATCCTTATTAGTCTGTAAAGACTCTGTGTGCCTTCCAGAGTGCTCTGGCATGCACACACCACTTGGGGCCATGAGAGAGGTCGTACCCTCTCTTACTGATTTATGGTGTAGGACAGGGGTCTCAAACTCAATTTAGCTGGGGGCCGCTGCAGGCAGAGTCTGGGTGAGGCTGGGCCGCATTAGGTTTTCCACAAGAAAGGCATGGTTAAAAAATTCCAATCTTCTCAAATCTCTTTATTTTTATTTTTTAACACAAAATATGAAAAATAAATAAACAAATTAAGAATTAATAAGAAAATAAATCAATCTGTAATACATAAATAAAATAATAATAAGATGTTTTTAGTCAGTGAACTTGTGTGTTTCTTTCAGTCTTCTATATCTGCTGTATTTAGATTGAAATGTCTGTATTAACAGTTCTATAACCTTCTTCTGAACATGAATGGAACACTGTAGAAAATGAACTGTTCTTCTGAACATGGCTTCTCTTGCCTACTCCTTGCTGCTACAGACCTGGCAGCGTTTCCTCTCACATAGCCAAGCCAGATTTGGCCTGAAGGAGGAAGCAGTTGCGACCCTCAGTATGTCTTGAAGATGATCATCCGTAAGTCTGGACCTGTACTTGGACTTATTGAAGTTCAAAGTGGAGAAGAGCTTTTGGCACAAGTATGTGCTACCAAAAAGGCACATGGTCCGCTTGAACATTCGGGAAAGCCGAGGGAAACTAGGGCTCAATCCTCTCAAAAATTGTCCAAGCTTGTCTGCTTTTCCACTCACCTCCCTGAACTTTGCTTTGAGTTCAGAGTTGCACTGCAGCTCAATGAGCTCCAT